>NW_024424119.1:59724716-59774240 GCF_017311325.1 Ursus maritimus
GGGGGGGGGGGGGGGGGGGGGGGGGGGGGGGGGGGGCTCAAAGCTGAGCAGCCAAACAGCATGAAGCCAGACCTACCTCACCCAGTCCTAGTCCCAAGGTGACAGGTGAGGACACAGGTAGACAAAGGGGCAAGATGGTCACAGTCACACCAAGGTGAGAAGGGAAAACCCGAGATTGTGTGGACCAGGTCCTGCCTCCTGGCTCAGGGCCTGGCCCATCCCTGATGCCCCCTTCACCTGGCGAGGAGTGTACCCAAAAGCCTGGACTGGGGAGGCAGGAGGGGAGGGGAGCAGGCGGAGGGTCCTCTGTGCACAAGGCTAGGAGATAAGGGACATCTCCCAGACCTAGTCGTCCGCTCACAGGCCCCTGGATGCTGGCTGGGGTAGTTCTCAGCCAGCCCTAGACCTCAGCTCTGCCTTAATCCTGTGAAATGTCTGACCTCTATGCTTCCACTCCCCACGCACCCAGTGTGCCAGCCTGGCCAAGCATCACCCCTTTCCCTGGCCAGGGGCCATCCCCATGTCGTGCCCTGGGCAAAATAGGAATTCCAGCACCAAGAATCCCAGGGACTTGGCAAGACCACCCGGGAGCGCCGGTGCCTGGAGGCAGGGAGGTGGGGAGCCAGAGGGTGGCCTTTGATGGGGGCAGGGTCTGGGCAGCACCCTGGCTGGTTGGAGCCAGCAGGGACAATTGGGCTGGGATGCTGCCCAGCCTGAGGGTCTGCTGTCACAGGCCCAGCAAAGGAGCCTTTCTTTCAGCTCCAGACCCCAACAACAGAAAGGGTGGGAGTCCCGGAGACGGCTGGGCCTCCTCACAGGCCTATCTGGCTGGGCCCCAGCGAGTCTCTGGGTGTGGCTAGCTCCAGGCTCCCGGCCAGTTCCGCCAGCACCCCTCCCCCTTCTAGGCCTTTCTTCCGCGGGGAAAGCACTGAGGAGGGAGAGGCCTGCAGATTAGATTGAAAAGAGACAAAGGCGGCCCAAAGGGAGCCCGGCACAAGCAAGGGCGGTGGGGGCTGCCTGCAGGCCTGCCCACCCGGTGCTGGCCTCCCAGCCCCCGCACCTCGTCCCACGAAGCCCAAGTAGGGCTCCCTGATGATCTGGTTGGTGCATGGATGGAGACCCACCCGCCATGAGAGGACGGGGCCAGGGTAGCGGAGGCCTGGACGCCGGAGGGCTCGTGGCGGAGGGCCCAGATCTGTCCCGGAGGAGAAGGCAGGCAGGGAGCAGGGAACAGCCAGGACGAAGCCTGGGAGTGTGTTCTCTCTGAGGCAGAACCCCAGGCGGCCCCGTCCTTCCTTGGTGCAGAGATGCCCTTCCTTCAGAGTGGGCTGGGGGGGCATGAAAGGAGAGTTTCTGGGTGGGAGGGGCCTCTGGGAACCTGGGGGTGACTGGGGTTAGGAGAGCTCCAGATGGCTGGACATGGCTTGACCCTGGGTCCTGGCAGAGGAATGCAGTTGCAGAGAGGGCGGGGAGAGGGGTCCTCAGCGCGCCCTCCCCCACAGGAGACAGACCTCCCAGGCTGGGGACATTTGCAGAGGCCCACTGACATCTTGGCTGTGCCTGCCTCAGTCTCCCCATTGGGTGAAACACCTTAATCGGTAAAGGCCCTTCACTCTGTTAACCTTAAAAATAAGACAGCCTATTTTACTAGCAAACATAGGCTTGTTTGGGAATAACAGAGAATTGCAATTTGGCACCTGCAAACTCCAGCAAGACCACAGGCACATCCAACAAAGAAAGGAGAGGAATGCTGTTTTACGGAGAAGAAGGAGGAAGTGGGAGGGCTCGCTCCGAACCCAGGCCTGCTGGAGAAAAGCAGTTCAGGGTGATGGAGAGTTTGCACAGGGTGAGTTGTGGGGGGTCGATTTCTCGTAGGAGAGACAGTGCTTGTCTTTCCTTGGTGGCTCCTGGACTGATGGTTCTTCCTGTCGTCGACACAGTGTGGTCTGGCTCCCCCTTCCAGCCTCCCCTTCTGGCATCCACAGCCCACTTTAGTGAGACTTCCCTTCGTTCATGTTCACATCACAACGTACTGTTTCCTTTCTTCATGGGCTCATCCAGTCATTCGACAAACAGCTGGCGGAACCTTCTGTGGGCCGGAGGCATGGGAGCTCTGTGCAGGTGCAGGGAGCAAGGGGTGCGAACCACATGGTGTGGGCAGCGGGGAGGCCCACCCACCACCTGTCCTGAGGCGAGCAGGCTCGTCCAAGGCTCCCCAGGAGGGGAAAAGCCTGTGAGGGGCAGCAGACTCATGGGAGCCGGGTGGGGTGCACGCGTACCGTGGAAGGCATGACGACCGGCCCCGGCTGGGCAGCCGCCCCTCGGTGGCCCCGGCCAGAGGGTCCCGCTGTCTTGGATTTTGTATTTGTTACTGTTACTTTTCTTTAGCGTCTTCCACCTCTCCGCACATTTCTAAACAACGTATGGCGTTGCTTTTCCTGGTTTCCGGACCCGATTTTCTACACTGGACATACCGTTCTGGAACGTGCTTCTTTCCCCCGATTTCCGAGACTGCGTGCGTGGGCAGCTCGGGGGGTGGTCTGTTCGTTCTGGCTGCTGCATTGTTCTCTGTGGTGACTGTTCCGAAGCCGACGCATCATGCGTGAGCACGCAGGGCGCTCTGGCTCCGGGCTGTTTTTTCGGGAACACCAGGGCTCTGCACCCGCCCCTTGCCGGCGGCTCCAGGGAGGAGGTCCTTGGAGCCGGCTGGTGGCCGCGTGTGTGTTCAGCTCACTAGCAGATCCTGCGTTGTTTTCAGGACGAGGGGCCAGCATGCCCACGAGCAGTTGGATTCGTGCGACTTGTAGAGTTTTGAGAAGCTGGTGAACGTGAAGTCCCGAGATTTTAACGGCGTTCCCTCCGTTACTGAAGAGACAGTGTCGCGTGTCTTTCCTGTTTTCTGCGAAGCGTCTGTTCAAGCTCCCAGTCCAGTTTCTAGACGTTGTCTGTCTGTACGTATGCTCTGGACGTTCGTGCTCCCGCCCTGAAGTTCCGGAATCTCCGAACGGGTCCGAACGTGTCATTTCCCGCTCTGTGCTCTTGTGTGCCTGGTCGGCCGTGAGGTCGCCGGGTGTGCCCCTAAGTCGAGCTCCCAAGGTTTTGTGGGTTTGCTCAGGGCCAGCCTTTGATCTACCTGGAAGTGGTCTGTGTGTAGGATGTGAGAGAAGGGCTCCAATCCCCTATTTCCCGTGTGGAGAATTGGTTGGCCCGGGCCTTGGATCACGCGGGTTCTCTGCCCTGATGTGCGGGCAGGGCTGGCCCCACCATGTGCCACGTCCACGGGTGCGGGTCCTCTTCCAGCCTGCGCGCCCAGCACCCGGCACCCGGCCGGGAGCGCTGGCCGGTCTTCCTGTCTGGGAAGACGGTCCCCTCTCCCTGCTGCTCCCTGGACCCCGAGCTCTTCCATAGACATTTTTAGAACCAGCGTTGGGATCACAAATGCGATGACATCGGACCTACACCCAGCGATGGACTAACGCGGAGTCCTGAGGCCAGAGGGGGAGCCGTACCCCCAGGAAGAAGCGCTGTCACGAGCTCCACGGGATTTCAGGGGGACCCCATCGAAGAGGGACGCACACTGCTTCTCCGAGAAGAAATCGACCCCAGCAGCTCGCCGGTGGTCCTCATCCTGAAGCCCTGCTTTTCTCCAGCGACCTGGCCTCAGGAACCCCTTGCACTTCCTCCTCCTTCTCCATAAAATAGCATCCCTCAGCTTTCTTTGTTGGACGTGCCTGTGGTTTCCCCGGACCTTGAAGAGTAAGGGAGGAACGGAGAGCTTTATTCTCACGGCTAACACTGTGTTGCGGGATGGGCTGGGCCCGTACTTCCCCTCTCCCGTGACGTAGCTCTTTGGTTGGGATATCAAGGTCACACTAGCAGAATAAACTTTTCCTCTGGAAAAAACTTAGGTGGCATTTGGATTACCTCTTCCTTGACTAATGGGTTGAATTTGCCTGTAAAACACTCAGGCCTCGTGTCTTATTAACATCTCCAACTGTGATGGTGGGTTTATCAGTGTCTCCTTAGTGTTCTGACAAGTGTTGAGATAGGTATGGACCTGTTCCTGCGTGAAGGTGTCTGCATTTATCTGGGACAAATGCCCAAGAATGCAGTTGCTGGCTTGTGTCATGTATTGGGGTGCTTCCTATAGGCCCCGTGACTATATGGGGAGCGGGAGGGAAAGATGTACTTTGAGGAGCTGACTCACACAGCTGTGGGAACTGGCGAGTCTAAGGTCTGCCGGGCAAGTCAGCGGCTGGGAGACTCGGTGGGGTGGGGTGGGGGGTCCGTGTTGCAGTCTTGAGTCCACACAGTGTCTGCAGACAGAATCCCTTCCTCTTTGAGGGGCTTCACGCTCTTCTCTTAAGGTCTTAAACTGATTGGATGGGGTCCACCCACATTTCAGAGGGTGATCTGCTTTTCGAAAAGTCTACTGATGTAAATGTGAATCATATCTAATGCAACCCTTCGCAGCCACATCCAGACAGGTGTTTGACGGGACGCCTGGGCACCGTACCCCAGCCAGGGTGACGCACCATCGCAAACAGTCAGTGAGCTGTAGTTTTCAAAGGAACTACCACCGGCTTTTCCAGAGCGGCTGTATCTTTTGACGTTCCCACCAACAATGTCCAAGCAATTCCGTTTCTCCACCTGCTCGCCAGCAAATGGTGTCGCCATGGGTTTGTTTTTAGCTGCTCTGTTTGGGGTGCAATATTTCACTGTACCCCGCTTTCCTAATGGCTAATCCCATTGGACAGCTTTTCGGGTACACACATGCCATCTGTATATCTTCCTCTTTTGTAGTTTACATATTTTGAGGCTGTTATTGGGTGATTACAGGTTTAGGGTTGTTGTATCTCCCTGGTGATTTAAGCTTTTTATTATTAGGGACTTACTGTCTTCATCACTAATAATGTCTTTTGCCTTAAAATCTCTTTAGTTTTATATTAATACAATCTCAAGCTTTTCCTGTTTTTGTTTTTGATGCCGTATTTAGGTCTATCTCTTTTTTTTTTTTTTTTTACAGATTTCATTTATTTATTTGACAGAGACAGCCAGCGAGAGAGGGAACACAAGCAGGGGGAGTGGGAGAGGAAGAAGCAGGCTCCCAGCAGAGAAGCCTGATGTGGGGCTTGATCCCAGAACGCTGGGATCACGCCCTGAGCCGAAGGCAGATGCTTAATGACTGCACCACCCAGGCGCCCCTTAGGTCTGTCTCTTAAAACAGCTACCTGACTTTCTAAAACTCCAGTCTGACAATTAAACTAGAGTTATTCTCACTCTTCACAGATGACATGATACTTTTGGGAAAACCCAAAAGACTCGACCGCCAAGTTGCTAAAACTCATATAGGAATTCAGCAAAGCAGCAGGATATAAAATCAACGCACAGGGGCACTTGGGGGGCTCAGTGGGTGGAGTGTCTGCCTTCAGCTCAGGTCATGATCTCAGCATCGAGCCCCACATCAAGCTCCCTGCTCAGCGGGGATTCTGCTTCTCCCTCTGACGCGTCCCCCTCTCATGCTCTCTCACACTCTCCCTCTCTCAAATAAATAAATAAAATCTTTTTAAAAAACCAATGCACAGAAATCAGTTGCATTTCTATACACTAACAATGAGACAGAAAAGAGAGAAATTAAGGAGGCAATACCATTTACAATTGCACCCAAAACCGTAAGATACCTAGGAATAAACCTAACCAAAGAGGTAAAGGGTCTGTACTCAGAAAACTACAGAACGCCCATGAAAAAAATTGAGGAAGACACAAAGAAATGGAAAAACGTTCCATGCTCATGGATTGGAAGAACAAACATTGTGAAAATGGCTATGCTACCCAGAGCAATCTATACATTCAATGCGATCCCTATCAAAACACCATCAACTTTTTTCACAGAGCTGGAACAAATAATCCTAAAATTTGTATGGAACCAGAAAAGACCCCAAATAGCCAAAGGAAGGTTGAAAAAGAAAACCAAAGCTGGTGGCATCACAATTCCGGACATCAAGCTATACTACAAAGCTGTAATCATCAAGAGGGTATGGTACTGGCAAAAACAGACACATAGATCAATGGAACAGAATAGAGAACCCAGAAATGGACCCTCAACTCTATGGTCAACTCATCTTCAATGAAGCAGGAAAGAATATCCAATGGGAAGAAGACAGTCTCTTCAACAAATGGTGTGGGGAAAATTGGACAGCCACATGCAGAAGAATGAAACTGGACCATTTTCTTACATCATACACAAAAACAGACTCAAAATGGATGAAAGACCTCAATGTGAGACAGGAATCCATCAAAATCCCAGAGGAGAACACGGGCAACAACCTCTGACCTCAGCCACAGCAACTTCTCACTAGACACATCTCCAAAGGCAAGGGAAACAATGGCAAAAATGAGCTATTAGGACTTCAGCAAGATAAGAAGCTTCTGCACAGCAAAGCAAACAGTCAACAAAACCAAAAGACAACTGACAGAATGGGAGAAGATATTTGCAAATGTCTTATCCGATAAAGGGCTAGTATCCAAGATCTATAAAGAACTTATCAAACTCAACACCCAAAGAACAAATAATCCAATCAAGAAATAGGCAGAAGACATGAACAGACATTTCTCCAAAGAAGACGTACAAATGGCCAAGAGACACGTGAGAAAATGCTCCACATCACTCGGCATCAGGGAAACACAAAAAACCACCACAATGAGATACACCTCACACCAGTCAGAACAGCTAAAATTAACAAATCAGGAAACGACAGATGTTGGCGAGGACGCAGAGAAAGGGGAACCTTCCTGCACTGTTGGTGGGAATGCAAGCTGGTGCAGCCACTCGGGAAAACAATATGGAGGTTCCTCAAAAAGTTGAAAATAGAGCTACCGTATGACCCAGCAATTGCACTACTGGGGATTTACCCCAAAGATACAAATGTGGTGATCTGAAGGGGCACCTGCACCCCAATGTTTACAGCAGCAATGTCTACAATAGCCGAACTATGGAAAGAGCCCAGGCGAATGGATAAAGAAGACGTGGTATATATGTATATAATGGAATACTACTCCGTCTTCAAAAAATAAAAGCTTGCCATTTGCAACAATGTGGATGGAATTAGAGGGTATTATGCTAAGCAAAATAAGTCAATCAGAAAAAGATAATTATCATATGATCTTACTCATACGTGGAATTTAAGAAACAAAACAGGGGGGCGCCTGGGTGGCACAGCGGTTAAGCGTCTGCCTTCGGCCCAGGGCGTGATCCCGGCGTTATGGGATCGAGCCCCACATCAGGCTCCTCCGCTATGAGCCTGCTTCTTCCTCTCCCACTCCCCCTGCTTGTGTTCCCTCTCTCGCTAGCTGTCTCTATCTCTGTCGAATAAATAAAATCTTAAAAAAAAAAAAAGAAACAAAACAGGAGCAAAGGGGAAGAGAGGAAAAAATTAAACAAGAAGAAATCAGAGAGGGAGACAAACCAGAAGAGACTCTTAACCATAAGAAACAAACAGGGTGGCTGGAGAGGAGGTGGGGGGGCGGGGTAACTGGGTGACAGGCGTTAAGGACGGCATGTGATGGAATGAGCACTGGGTGTTAAATACAACTGACGAATCACTGACCTCTACCTCTGGAACCAATAATACACTGTGTGTTAATCAATCTAATCTAAATTTTAAAAAATAAACTAGAGTTTATTTTTTATATATACTCACATATATTGTGATTACCAATGTAATTCCGTCACCTTATTGTGTTTTTCTCTCTTAAGACTAAACTTTTTCGTCTTCCTGCCCTGTCCCCTGCCCCTCCCTGGCTAGCCACTATTTTACTGGACTCTCCTAATTATTTTATTTTATTTTATTTTATTTTTTTTAAAGATTTTATTTATTTATTCGACAGAGATAGAGACAGCCAGCGAGAGAGGGATCACAAGCAGGGGGAGTGGGAGAGGAAGAAGCAGGCTCATAGCGGAGGAGCCTGATGTGGGGCTCGATCCCATGACGCCGGGATCACGCCCTGAGCCGAAGGCAGACGCTTAACCGCTGTGCCACCCAGGCGCCCCGTCTCCTAATTATTTTAATACACACACTTAACCAAATCTAAAGTGAGTGTCTTTTCCCTTACAAATGAATCGAGCACTTTAGAATGCCTGAGCTCTAGTCTTCCCTCCCTGCGTGCCATTTTCACGTGGTCTCAGTTCTCTCCTGGGCCCCCCATTAGTACAATTACTATTATTACTACTATTGTATATAGTCTATGTTTGCTTAGATTTAATGATGCATTTTGGTTGGCTTTAAAATATGTCCACAGATTATTTGATCTCCTTCCCTAGAAAGGCGGTGCCCGATTCCCCTTCCACACCCCTTGATAAAGAACTGGACCAAGGACTGGCTTCTAACCATCAGAGTAAAGACACAGGGGAGGTTGTGATTCAGTGACGCCTGAGCCTAGGTCCTCACAGGCAGGTGGCTCCTTCACGGTTGCTGCTCTTGGGCCATGCGCTCTAGGGGAAGCGGATCCGTCGAGGACACGGAGACAAGGAATCCAGGGGCTCTGCCAACAGCCCTGTGAGGGCGCCATCTTGGAAGCCGGCCCTCGGGAGACGGCAGCCACAGGAGATTCCAAGCCAGACTGTCCAGTGGGACCGCTCCCGAGCCCCGAGCCCCCAGAAACAGCAAGCAAATAATGTTGCTTTAAACCCCTGAGCCTCCAGTTAACTCGTTAACTGACTCATCCTTATTTAGAGTTCCTTCTTACTGCTGCCGTTCTTCTGAAGTCCTTCCTCCAGAGTGTCCTTTAGTGAAATCCTGTGGGTGGTAAACTCTCATTTGGGGTGGGGGGGGGAAAGGATATGCTTTTATTTACATTGCCCTAGGGTTTTTTTGTTTTTGTTTTAAGATTTTAGTTATTTGAGAGAGAGAGAGAGCGCGCGCGCACGCGTGAGCACACCAGCAGGGGGAGCAGCAGACTCCCCGCTGAGCAGGGAGCCCGACGTGGGGCTGGAGCTCGATCCCAGGACCCCGGGATCATGACCTGAGCTGAAAACAGACGCTTCACTGACGGAGCCGCCCAGGAGCCCCGATGTTGCCCTCACTCTTGAAAGGGCTCCTCTGGGTCTGGCCTTGCGGGTCATAGTTACACGGTCTCAGCTGTTGCCTTCCCCTCCCACTGGCTTCTGATGAGCCCCTGGTAGGCACCTGCTCCGCCCCTGGATTCTCTGATGATCTTGTGAGAGACAATGTGCATCTCTTCCTGTTCAGCCTGGCTGGGGTTTTTGGGATTTCTGGACCAGAGAACTGAGGTTTTAGACACTTCTGGAAAACTTGACACCAGCTTATCTTCATTCAGTGCCCGTCCTTCCTTGTCCTCCTCTAGGAAATGCAAGCAGATGAGTGACCCTCGCCTCTCACTCGTGCTTCCCGCTGACTCTCTGGGCTGGGCTCTTCTGGTTCACTAACTCCCCAGCAGAAAGTCGGAAGCTTAGTCCTTTTGTTTCCATTTCCATTTCATTTCTATAGGTTGCTTGCTTTTTCATGCTTTACTGCTCATCTTTATAGACTAAAAGCTTATACTTCACAGACTAAGAAACTATAAAAGACTATCCTTGTTTATATTTTCAAGAATCTCTTTTATTTCTTTAGACATATAAAAGCTATTGTATATTTTCTGATAATTCCAATATCTGAAATGTTTGCGGAATCTGTTCTTTCTGCTGGCTCTCATGGTGGGTGCACTCCTGGTGTTTGTGAAAAAGCGTTTTGACTTAGAGACACCCATTCTCCTTGGGACTTGACGTACGTGAAATCACCGGGGCAGTGATTCTCCAGCAGGGATACCCCTTGGGACATTTGGCAACGTCTGGAGACACTTTAGTTGTCACAACTGAGGGTGTGGATGGAAGCCAGGGATGTCGTCAACATCGCGCAGGAAGACAGCACCCGCCCCCCAGACCTCCTCAGCCGCGAAGGAAACGAGCGTTTTGCAGAGGACGTGTTTGCTTCTGCCAGCTGACGGGACCTGCCAACCTGGGCCACTTACACTTCTTCCCTTGAGGTGTCTGGGGCGCACAGGTAGCTTGATTTCCGACTGCAAGCAAGGGCGACGTGTGTTTTCACCCTGGGTGGAGCACCGAGAACAGGAGAGGGTTTCTATCCCAGACTTGCCTCCTGTGTAGTCAGCTGGTCTCGCAGCTCAAGGGGTGCTTTCTGGGGAAGGTCTCCTGCTGAAGGACAGCTGGGGCCGACACCGTGTTGTCTGGTGTGGAGACAGCAGAGGGAATGCAGAACCCCCAGGCAGGGCAGACGCCCCAGGGGACACCCCTGCCAAGCTCGCAAGCCTGCCTCCTTCACTGTTACGGCCTCCTCAGCCTCCTCCACTCCATCGTGAGGGCTGGGTAGGGGCGAGCCAGGTGAAGCAGGGAGGGGGTGTTCTAGGAGATGGAACACCATTTGCAAAGACCAGAGGTGGGAGGCTGGCTGTCCAGCAGCAGCCCAACTATGGGCAGGGCCTGGGAAGGGCTGTGGAGGCTGAGCCTGGGGGCTGCCCTGAGTGACAGGGTCATGGGAGGATTAAGAGCAGGGGGCGGGTATAGTTTTCAGTTTTGAAAATGTCACGGGTTGCCCGTGGAGAACCTGTGAGCACAGACTTCCAGTGAGAGGGTGGGCTCAGGGTCTGGGCTGGTGGGGAGGGACTGGTCGTGGGATGGAAGGGGGAAGAGCAGATCCAAGAATACAAGAGGCAGCTTTGGGGAGGTCCCAGGGGGTAGGTCCCAAACTGTCAATGGGGAGGATTTTTCCTGGGCTGGCCCTGAGCTGGCCACTGGCCTGCATGTCCCAGTGGGTGCTGGGGGCCCTGTCTTATCCTTCAGGACTCCACTCCCCTCTTGGCTCCCCTCCCACAGAGCCTGCGCAGGTCTAGGCCTGGGGGTTCTTGGGCCCCCAGAAGAGCCCACCCCACCTCTGAAGAGGGCAGCTTGCACGCTGGGCAGATTTGGGCCTGACCCAGGACAATGCCCCTCCCCCTCTGTAAGCCCGGAGCACAATGGGGGGAGCTCAGAGCAGGGGCTGGCAGGGGGCAGCTGGCCACACTGCACCTGGGACCCTCCTCTGCAGCCAGCACCCCCTCCAGAGCTGTGGGAGTCCATGCACCTAAACTGTCTGGGGTAATGGGGTCTCTCCATACGTGCTCACACCCCATGCCTGGGGCCCCCCCACTGCACGACCCAACGGTAATGTCAAGTCCTTGGTGTGGGGGGCAAGTTCCTGTGGGGATGGTGGCACAGGTCATGAGGCCCCTCCTGGGCTGGAGCCCCCTTCTGGGGGGGGCTGGTGTAGGGTGGGGAGTTGCCCCAGACAAGGACCCTGCCTCGTCTCTTCCTGAACCCTGTGGTTTTCCTCCTCTGTGGCTGAGTCGGCCCAAGTCTGACGCCAAGTGAGGGGTGGAGACAGGGAGGTGTGGCAGGTCCCAAACCTGGGAACCCTGAATCATGTGCGGGAGGCCCTGGTCGGGTGCACGGCCTATAAGGAAGCTTGGGGGCACACCTGGGAGGCCCACACTGACATCTCCCGTGGGGACAGAGCCCTCCCCAGGGGAGGGGCGCACTGGAGCGACCCTGGCGACCATGTCCCGCCCTGGCCAGGGTGCCTGCTGGGCCCAAGGCCCTGAACATGGGTCACCGGTTGCTCTGTGAGCTGTGTTGGCAAGGGGGGATGACTGCTAGCCCAAGCTGTTTTCAGGTCTGGGGTCTGTGAGGAGGGGACAACAGGCCAGCCTTGGCCCAGGCGTGAACTCTATTATCCCGGCAGGAGATCCCCCAGGACCAGATACCCCTTCCATCAGCTCCTTCCATCTGCTCCTGGCCGAAGGACAGCCCCTAGACCTCAGGGAGGCAAGATGCCCTTGGGCTCCTGGGCCCAATCTCCTGGTGGGCCCCCAGGTGTCCCGGCCCATGTCAGGGACCCCCAGGGCGGACCTCACACACCTCACCATGGCCGCTGCTGGGCAGCTCCGGCTGTCGTGCATGCGGCGCCCTCTGCTGGCTGCGGTGGGAAATGCAGCCTAGTGGGACCAGTACCTTCAGCTGGAGACCGCAGGTCAGAGAGGACAGGCCCGTGGCCGCAAACCCGCCTGCCCAGAGCTGCCTGAGAGCTAGTCAACGTGAGGCGAGGCCCCCCTGTCCACTGATGGTGGCAGTAGCAGCTTCAGGTTCTATTAGCACAATGAAGCCCCACCCCGGGCTAGCCCCCCAAGGCTAGGACCGAGTCCGGGTCTGGGGCCGCGGGACATTCTGAGGCCCAGCCCACCCGCTGGCTCCACCGCGGGCTGGGGGGGCTGCGAGCCCAGATTGCAAGAGAGGAAGAAACCTGTGTCCAGGCCAGTCAGGTGGTCTTCAGCCCAAGCAGGCTCAAAGAGGTGCCTGCGCGGGCTGACCGCCGGGCCAGGCCCTGAGAGCTGTCGGTGCCCGTGGGCAACTAGATGAAGGTGGCGTCCAGCGGCCCAGCGTCCTGCTGGCTGAGGGCGCGCGCCGCGAACAGCTGTTTGATGAGGGCAGATTTCTCCTGCTCCAGCTGCGTGATACGCTCACTCTTGCTGGTCACCTCCTGGGGAGGCGGGAGGTCCGTCAGGGCCCGCCGGGCCTCCAGCCTGCACCCCGCACCCCTCCCTACACCTCACCTGGGTGAGAAGCCGGTTCTGCTCTTTCAGCATGAGGACGGTTTGCTGCTGCCAGCCAGGGGCAGAGGGTGAGGCGGGGGCCGGGGTCGGGCACGGGAGCCCCGAGGACGAGGGCAAAGCCTACGGGAGGGCACGGTCAGGCAGGCCTGGCATTCCCGGGCATGGCCTCCAGGGTGAGGGTGAGGGGTGGTACCGCGCGGGCCATGGGCCCTCTGCAGGTGCTGGGTGGTCTGGGGGGCACTCACCCTGCCGGCACAGGCTGCAGCCAGCAGCTCCCCCAGGCACCGGGCCACCTCCTGGACCTTGGGCAGCAGCCGGCCCAGCGGGAGGGGGCTCCCCTCACTGCCAAAGTCCTGGGAGGAAAGCAGGAAAGGGGAAAGTCAGCGAGCAGGACCAGCCAAAGTCAGCCACCGTGCTTGAGAGGGGTCCTCACAGGTGGCGCTCCTGTCCCCCCAGATTCCTGCTTAGAGCAGACAAGGAGTCCACGGGTGTTGCCGCTAGGGGACATCTGCCCCAGGGTGCAGGCAGTGTAGGTGGGGGGGTCCCGGCACCCTGGGTGGAGGGACAGCCGGTGCACCCTGGAATAGGGCAGTCCTGTGCCACTCCAGGGGTGCGGGGGTCAGGGTGCTTCCTGCATGTGCAGGGAGCACCACGCTGTCTAGGGGCAGGGACCGCCTGGCCTTGGGCGGCGTCACTCACAGCGCTGGCCCTGCTCTGGCTCAGGCGACGCTGGCGCTCCTGCACGCGCTGCAGCTGCTGCTGGTACCAGTCCCGGCCCCGCGCCATCATCTCCAGACCCTGTAGCAGCACCTCCTTCTCCTGCTCCAGCTCCTGCATCTGCTTCAGCTGCCGTGCGCGGGGGCATAGTGCGGGTGAGCGCGCAAACCGCGCGTTCCGGCGCGTGCCGATGTGTGTGCGTGAGGAACCGCAGCCAGGCAACGCCGACGCACGCCCACGGACCGACCCACGCCAGCGCCAGCCTGCCCGCACCCCTGCCTGTCAGGAAGCATGGCCCCATCTCTCCTCTGGGGTGGGGGAGGCGGCCCTCCCGGGGCCCTTCACGCAGGCTTCCCCTGGGGAACACAGCAGCACTCCCCAGCGCAGCAGCTCCCTTTAGGGCACGGGTGCGCACGCAGCTGGTGAACTGGGCTAACTCAGCAAAGGGGAGTCTCGGGAAGTGGGCTGATGCGGGGGGGCAGTTCTCGGGAGGGGCCGTGCCCACTCCACATGCCACAGCACACCCCGGCTGCCTTTTCCCTAAAGGACTTCTTCATCTGGCCTTGAGCCATCCCTCAAGTGGATTCAAGCCCGCGTGGGGAGAGATGTTTGTAATTAACTGACATTCCAGCCCCCCCCAAACCCAGCCTTGGCTGCCACCTCCCAGGCAAAGGGGTGGTCCAGGAGACCAAGCGTGGGGGCCAAGTCCAAGCCCCGCAAGATGGAGGATCCCCCAGAGCCCTCACTCACCAGGTCACAGTCCACACCGTTGGTGATGGTGTGCCTCCGACGTTCCCCTCGGGCACGGGGGGCCCGATGGGTATCGCCCATGCCTAGCTCCCGGGGCCTGCAGGCCACTGCACCTGCGGCAGAGAGGCAAGGCCCTGGCTCATTTCCAGACCTGCCTAGTCAATCTCAATGCCCCCCACCCCGAGCCTGGCAATGCAAAGCTGGGTGTCCAGGCCGACATGCCTCTAGGGTCGTGGACAGTTCAGATCCTCCCCAACTCAACCCATCCCAGGGGCATGGGCTACCACCTAGCCCTACACACACCTGGCCTCTGTGGGGCCTGGCTCCCCACTCGATCCCTACCAACTCCCCTTACCCCATCTTGGGGAGGGCTATGTGGCCCTTGAGGCTGCATGTCTGTGCACACAACACAAATGCATGAGCCCACATACATGCCTCGGCATGAGCGCCCTGAGGGCAAGGGCTTTACCCAGTTGGTCCGGGAATCCCCGGTGCCCAAAGTACTTTGGGTACACTGCAGGGGCTCGAAGGCTGCTAGATATAGGGCGAGTGAGCAGGGCCTTGGGCTTCCCTGCTTCTTTCTTCTTGTCTGCCGGGACCTTTACGAGTGACAGGAGTTGCTGCAGGTGAAATGGGGGGGCACAGGTGGCCCAGACCTAACTTTTCCCGGGAAGGATAAAACATAAAGTTGGGCCAACACATACGTGCGAACCCTGTGTTCGGCACGTAACTTAGGAGACACGGTGGCTTAGGCACCCACCTGCAGGAGCCGGCTTGGGGGTGAAGAGCCAGCGGGACCAGCTGGCTGCCCTGGGGGATGGGGAGTATATGCAGGGCAACACAAGAGGGGAGGAGTGGGGTGCAGGTGTGGAGGAAATCACCCTCCCCTGGCTCCCTAGCCCTATCCCCCCACACCAGGCTCAGCCTCACAGGCTATGCCCCTGGCACTGGCCAAGGGGAGTGGGGGGTGATGCAAGAAGGGGACACGTCCACAGGGTTGGCACCAGGCGGCAGGGCAGGCCTCCAGCCAGCCCTGGCAGACAGGCTCCGTGCAAGCCCAGAGATCGCGTCCCAACCTGCCCGTGCTACGCGGTTGGCAGAGAAGATACAGTAGAGGGAGGCTGGGGGGCAGGGAACACCCCCAGATCACCTGGGCTTGGTGTGGGGCAGCTCCCAGATTCCCGGATGACAGCACGCTGGGTTTTCAGTGGGATGACCAGCAGATGCAGACAGCCCTGTCCCCCGTCGGGGCCTGAGCTAGCAGCCTGTACCCACTGGGCCAGGGCAGGCCTGGGTGTACGGAGCTCCAACAGGGCCAAAGAAGGGGGACCTGGATCTCGGGGGTGGGGGGCTCTGTGTGTATGGGGGCTTTCTCTTCCTGGGAAGCTGGGGGATCTCGGAGCTCCAGATTTGGCACTCCATGCACATGCCATGCCTCTTGTCTGGGCCTCTGTCTGTAAAGGTGACAGTGAGAGGCTGGCCTGAGCCTAAAGCTGCCCATGGGGAGCACTAGCCACCTGCCCAGCCCTGTGTCTAATCCTCAGAGGGGTGCAGCAGATGACCCAGTGCCACCCAGGGCACCAGAACAGAGCGGTGCTGGGCCACAGGTCGGAGGCATCCAAGCTCCACTCCCAGCTGATTTTCAAGTATTTGCAGCCATGGGGATGGCACCGGCTGTGCACCCAGAAGTGTCCCCTGCCTCTCCAGACCACGGGGACAGAGAGGTTGGGCAGTGAGGAGCAGGGGGAGCCCCCAGCCTGGGGTGGGCTGCTGGATGGCTTCACCAAAGGCCAGGAGCCACTGTGGCTCCAAACACCAGGCATGGGGCTGGGGAACAGGGGCAAGGCTGGAGCAGACGCCCAGTGAGGCTGGCAGAGTGGTGAAGGCATAGAAAGGCTGGCAGCTGCCGTGGTGGGGGTGCAGAGAGGCCTGCACGGGGAGGGAGGGTGCACGCATGCAGGCTGAATGAGCTAAGGGGTTTGGACCCCACCCCCATCCATAAGGCAGCTGCTATTCCCAGAGCAGACACTAGAGGGGCCCACATGGGTCATTCAGCCATCTCCTGTCACTGCCAACTGGACCGGAAGCCAGGCAAGGACCCCACTGGCCACCCCCGGGGGGGGGGGGGGGGGGGGGGCCTGGTGTCAGCCTGGTAAGCCTTGAATATTGGGCTGGAGACCCACCCACCACTTTACTCTTCCCAGCAACCAGGCCAGGTCCTCCTAGGACATCTCCACCGGCCTCAGTGGTGGAGGCAGTGGGTCCAGCCCTCTTGGTGCAGCGGCCAAACTAAGGACCCAAAAAGGGCAGGGAGGGCCCTTCTCAGTCTGGGGTACCTTCTCTCCTCTGAACTAGAGGGAAACTCCTCTGCCTAGAGTGCTATCAGAGATGCACTTGAGAGCCTTAGCGTCCCCAGGTGTGGGGCAGGAATCCCCAGTGCTCAGCTCAGGCTGGGTAGGGAGACTTCCTGGTGGAGTTTGGAGTCACCCACCAGGCCCTTGGCCCTGGTAGCCTCCCACGGTGGCGGGGGAGGGGTTGGCCTGCCTCCTGGCCCCGGAGCACACCGGGAAAGGCAAGAGGGCCCCTTCCCTCTAGGCGCTTACGGCCCTTGGGCCCACGTAGAGCTGCCCGCCCCTGCCCCCGCGGTAGGAGAGGCACCGGCAGCACCTCTCTGGCTCTGGCCCGAGGCGCAAGTCGCGGGGGTCGGTGGCGGGGTGTGGGGATGGGGGAGGGAGGGGAACAGCTACGAGGCGGGGCTGGAGGCCGCCCCGCACTCACCAGCGTCCGCGCTCGGGCTCCGCTCCAGCGCCGCGCCCTGGGGCCTCTCGGGCTCGGCAGGACCGGGCGCTGCCTCTGCTGGCCCGCACAGCTTCTCCAGGCTCCGGGCCGCGCCGCCGGGGACGGCCGGCGGGGCCCGCGAGCCCAGGGGTAAGGGCTTCCTCTCCAGGACCGTCCGCGGCTCGTCAGCCGGCGCGAACACCAGGCGCGGCGGCGGCGGCGGCTGCTGACCTCCGGGCCGCGCCGGGCAGCCTCCCCGGGCAGGGGCGCGCGCCTGGCCCCGCGGGCCGCCGTCGGCGCTCAGCAGCGAGGTGCGCAGGCCAGCCACGAAGCGCTCGAAGGTCAGGTAGCCGCTGGCGGGGGCCACCTGGCGCAGGCCCTCGAGCACGCCGCGGGGCAACTCGCGCGCGTCGGCGCCCTGCCAGCGGGACTCGATCTCGCGCAGGTGCACGCAGCCGCGCCGCCGGTCGTCCAGGATGTCGAAGAGGGTGCGCAGGCTCTGCAGGAAGGCGCGCGGCAGCCCCTCAGTGCCGGGCGCGGGAGCGGCGGGCGGCCCGCGGCCCGGCTCGGCCATCGCGGCTCCGGCCATGGGCGGTCGCCGCCGGGCTCCGTCCCCGGCTCCTCCGTCCCCGGGTCCGTCCCGGTCTCGGTCCCCGCGCGGCCCGACGGCGGGGCCCGGCCGGCGCGCGCAACCTGCCGCGACAATAGCTGCTACTTTTTGAATGGACCCTCCTCGTGGCGTCAGCGCTCATTAGCATTCGCGGCGGCCATTGGCCGAAGCCGGCCGGTCTGCTCCCGGATTGGCTGAGAGGCCGCCAGCCCGGTTTGATTTTCCACCGAGGGCCCCGCCCCGCGGCTGCGGCTGGGGATGGGGGAGGCCCGGGACCTGCTGGGAGGGGGGGGTCCCGCAACTCCGCCTCCCCTCGGCCTTGCGGGTTGGGGAGGGAGCCCCGAGCGGACCCTTTTTGTCCCCCCCCCCCGCCCCCGGCAGCCCTCTCGGCGCAGTTCAGCCCTCTCCGAGGGGCGGGGCCTGGCGCCCTACGGAAAACCTGTCCCGGGTGTCCTCGTGGGGGTAAGGATGGGGCGCACACCTCCTCCAGGGATTCACCTTCCCCGTCTGGCTCCCTTGGGGACTCTTCACCCCCTACTCGGGGTCCCCTGGCCCAGGCCCCCCGACTCCGGGGCCCATTTACCAGGAGAGTCCCAAGAGGATTGTGGGCTCCAGCCGGCTGGGCGCTTCCCCTCACAGAGGCCTCTCTGTCCGCACTGCGGCTAGCGCCTCCCCTTGTCCCTGGGGATAACCTGGCCTTTCCTGCCTAGTGCAGGACAAAGCCACTTTTTCCTGTGTCCCCAGATCCCCATCTGGTGACCAGCTCTCCTGGCTTCCAAAGTCTGCTCCAGCCTCTTCCTCTGGCCGGACACTTCCTCCCGCTGCTCCCCTGACTCTCACGGCCTCTTCAGGCCAGCCAGGCAGCCCTGTGTCCCCAGCGGCCCCTGCTTCATTTCCAGCCAGGATCCAGTCGGGAGGCGGCTGGAGCTTAGCCCGCCTCTCTTCAAGAAGAGAACTTCCTCCTGTTAGGGTCATAAAGTGAATTTCTTCCTGCCCAGGAAGGTGAGGTCAGCTGGGACAGGTGCTGCTGTGCTCATGAGAGCTCCCCCTGTCAAGACTTCCTGATTCCATTCTAAATGATGCTTCCCTTTATTAATTTCACAGCCCTCAAAGTTGGGGCTCCGTTATGGTAAGGAATTTTGGAAGGACCTAGAAAGCTGTGAGCCTGGAGTCTCCCCATAGAGCCTGACCCATCCCTGCCTTCCCCATTAGTGGCAGGACCAGCCTCAGTCCCAGCATTCAAGCGGTTTGTCCTGCAGTTCGTCTCCCCTCCTACTCTCCTTCCAGCACACCCTCGCCGGGTCCCCCATCCTTAGGGTACCCAGCAGTCCCTCGCCTCTGGGGCCCTGCATGTGGTAGCTCTCCACCAGGAACACCTTTCCCCGTCTGCTCCGGGCTGATCACTCTGCCTCCTTTGAAACTCCACTCAGGTACCTGCCCACACCTTGAAGTTACGTGTCTTGATTTTCAAAGCACGAGGCTGCCTTCTGGTAGTGACAGTGCTTCTCTCCCCCTAAGCCCCTCCCTGTGCTTTCTGGACGCAGGACAGAGCCACCCCACAGCCTAGCATCAGTGTGTCCTAGTGGGTGGCCTGCACATGTGAAGCCTCATCCTGTGGAAACGCCACCCTTGGGTGGGATGGGGAGGCCTGGAGACGGCTCTGTGGGGGTTCATGTAGGTGTGGAGGCCAGTGGCCAGCAGCACCCAGGCCAGGCCCCTGTGAGCCCGAGCCCGCTGTACAGAGAGAACAAGGCCTTCCTAGAGCATCAGAACTGTGGGGGAGGAGGCCCTCAGTCTGTGGGCTTCCTGGTGGGCTGCCCTGGCCAGGCACTGGTGGAAGGTACGAAGACACCCGAGTTAGTGCCAGCTCTGGACGCGGGCCTAAGGGTGGGCCCCGTGTACTTCCTGTCCTGAATTCTGACCACTTCCTCCTCCTCCACTCTCCAGCCTGACCCAACACTTTCCTAGCTCTGTACCTTTCAGTGTTGCTGTCACCCCCAGGGGCTTCCCAGAGCCCTGACCAAGTGGGTGCCGGTCCCCGTCGCCATTATGTTCTCACTGTGCCAGCTTGGAGCTCCCTGGAAGTGGTTGGTGGGGCCCTCTGTCCCCAGCCTAACACAGTCCCTGTACCTGTTCCAGGGTTCTCTCGTCTCCATCCTGTAGTAACAACCAGGGACCCCTGCTGGCTTCTGGATCCTGGCTCCACTGAACTCGTTGGATGAGACCCTAGGGCACAAGGAAGGAGGTTCCTGGGCCACAAGCCTGCCTTTGCCAGGTCGTCCAGGAGCTTGTTACTCACCTCTCCCTCGCTGGCACCCCACCTGGCTGCCCAGGTGGGCCAGCTCTCCTTCTCTGCCCCTTCAGGTGCCTCTGGCTACCCATCCTCAACTGTCCAAACCCTTCTGAGTCTCAGCCCCACCCCCCATCTTGAAGCGAGATTCAGGGGTCACTCTGAGGTGAGCTCTGAGTTCATGTGACACCTGTATTCAAGGGCACATGTGCAAGGGGTGAGAGTTCCCATGGACTCCGGCCTGGGGTGTGGAGCCCACTCTGTTTCTGGGCTCCCTACCTCCCACATGCACCCTCCACCTCTATCATGTGCCCCTCAACTGCCACAGACTTTTGAAGCAGACCATTCATTCATTCATTCATTCATCTAGCACTGTTTGAACACTTGATGTGGCCCAGTCACTGAGGTAGGTGTGGGATCCGACACTCATTCATCCATTCAACAAACATTTACTGAGTACCTACTGTGTGCTGAGCATTGATCTAAGGTGATGGGGCAGAGCAGAGCCGTGAACCAGACTACCTCCAGCTGTTGTGGGGTTTCCTTTCCTTGGGGGAGTCGGGCAGCAGAGAATGCAGAAAGGCAGGAAGGAACACAGATAAATGGGAGGGTTCCCTCTGAGCCAACATGAGCCGGGAGGGTCTCCCCAAGGAGGCAACACATGAGTAGAGACCCGGCAAAGTGGGGCAGGAAGTCATTTTCTGGGAAAGAGTAGTCCAGGCAGGATGAACCACAAGTGCAAAGGCCCTGCGGCAGGCCTAAGGCTACCCTTGGAAGATAACTTCTTTCAGGTCCACCAGGACTTAGAGTGGGCCCCGGGGGGCTGTGGGAAGCTCTACTTCCTCACCGAGGAAGGGGGTGTGTGGGAGCCTCTATGTGCAGAACCTGCCTGCAAAGAGACACATTGCCTTAACAGGGCTTGGCTGGGGTAGGCCTGAGAGACATGTTGCTTTTCATTCTGGGTCCCAAAGTGCCATTTGAATTTGTTTTAACCCTGTGCATGTATTACTTTTAGACTTAATAAAACTAATTTCTAGAAGAAAGCTTTGCCCCAAAATGGCCAAAGCTACTCGTTATTTTTTCACGAGAACCTTTATAAGCAGCAAGATATCTTCATCTATCTATTGATCTATATATTTTTAATAAACAGCAAGATATTTTAAACTCTGATAGTTAATATAACATGGCAGGGCGAAGGGCTGCTCCTGAGCGGTTCCGGTTACTTGGCAGTGAGGAGGAGGGATGTGAAGGAGGGAGCCCCCAAAGATGGAGGGCGGCCTTCTTGGGGGTCTACTGATGATCTGGCTCCATCCTCCCCAGCCCAGACGGCAGGAGTCTCGGTCAATGCAAACATGGCCACGGGCAGGGACAGACCCTAGCCTCCCCTTCGGGTACCCCGACCGTCAGGGCTGTGGGTCCAGAACAGGGAGCATTAGAGCTGAAGTCAGCCCTCACGCGCCCGGGCCAGAGGGATCGCAGAGCCCATGAGGGGGCTTGCCGACCCGGGGCGTCCCTAGCGCCCTGACCCGGCCCCTCGGTGTCCTGCGGCGGGCTAAAGCCCGGAGCTCGCGGGCGGCGGCAGAGCGGACAGGGGCGGGGTCAGGGCCGGAGAGGGGCGGGCACTCTGGGAAGGGGCCGGAGTCGGGAAGGGGGCCCTCAGAGGCGGGGTCGAGGCGGCGCGCCCTGGTCCCGCCCCTCTGGGGTCGTCACCGCCCGCTGGGTCCCGTGACGCACGTAGGAGCGCGCCGGTCACGAGTGCCAGCGCTGCAGACAGCGGCGACATGGCCTCGGAGCGGGACGTGCACGCCCGACTGCAGCGCGCTGGCCAGGAACACCTGCTGCGCTTCTGCGCCGAGCTGGCGCCGGGACCGCGCGCCGCGCTCCTGGCCGAGCTGGGGGCGCTGGAGCCGGAGGCGCTGCGCGAGCACTGCCGGCGCGCGGCTGAGGCCTGCGCGCACCCCCCGGGCCCGCCGCCAGACCTGGCAGCGCGTCTGCGGCCCCTGCCCCCCGAGTGCGTGGGCAGCGCGAGCCGGTGCGACCCGGAGACGCGGCGGCTCTGGGAGGAGGAAGGTAGGCGGGGCGGGGTACCGGACGGGTCGGGTGGGGTGACAGGAGAGGTTGTACTTGGAGGAGTTTAGCGTGCCTTATTCCTTTGCGGAGTCCCCTTTCGCTCGCAGCTCGCGACTGGGGTTTGGGGCTCCCAACGCTGCCAAGGTGGCAGCCGCCCCTAGGCGGCTTGCCCTCGGGAGAGCGCTTTGTGCCGACTCCCCTGGCTAGCCAGCAGCCCAGCCCACAGGCGCATTGACCGCAGGGAACCCTTGCGCAATTGCACACGCTCCCTTTCCCATCAGCGCTGGCCCAGGTGTACTCTTGGCCTCCTGGCCTCATAGGTGAGGCAGGTGCTCCTGGAGGGAAGCCTGCCCAGGGCCCCCATTGCACTGCTGTAACCAGCCTGACGTTGTGTTCCCTCTGAAGGACCCGGGCTGGGAATGAACCCTGGAGGATGTCATCAGGACCCCTGATGGGTCCGGACGAGATGGAGTTTGGGTGGGGCCGTGGCCCACAGGGCATCAGAATGTTATGTGGAAATTTCTGTTCTGTGGCTAGCAGAAGTCTTAGAGTTCCAGACTCGAGTGTGGCTTGCTCTGAGGTGAAGGGGTGGTTATGTGGCAGGTCCCAGCTGTCCCCTCATGGCACCCTGCACCTCCAGGTTTCCGCCAGATCGCCCTGAACAAGGTGGCTGTGCTGCTGCTGGCTGGGGGACAGGGCACTCGCCTGGGCGTGACCTACCCCAAAGGCATGTATCAGGTGGGGCTGCCCAGCCAGAAGACCCTGTATCAGCTGCAGGCCGAGCGGATTCGGCGGGTGGAGCAGCTTGCTGGCCAGCGCTACGGGACCCGCTGCACCGTCCCCTGGTGTGCCTTCTCTGCGCTACCTTGTCCCCAGAATGATCCCCTGCCCTGTAGCACCAGCCCAGGCACCCAGACTTGAACCCCAACCCCAGACTGGACCCCAAGGCCAGCCCCTGTCAGCACCCCGTATCCCGGAGGTGCTCGGCCCTTCGAATGGCCTGCTCAGCCTTGCCTCTCCTTGAAGGTACATCATGACGAGTGAGTTCACGCTGGGGCCCACGGCTAAGTTCTTCAAGGAGCATGACTTCTTCCACCTGGCCCCCAGCAATGTGATCATGTTTGAGCAGCGCATGCTGCCTGCTGTGACCTTCGATGGCAGGGCCATCCTGGAGCAGAAAGACAAGGTTGCCATGGCCCCAGGTATGCCCCACCCCTGAGCCGGGGAAAGACCGCTGGCCTAGAACAAGTTGCTAATTAGAGGTCGAGAGAACTGCGGCAGAGGTCAGAATGTTATGCCTGAAGGCTGTGTGGTCCCGGGTGAGTGGCCTCCCCTCTCTGGGCCTTGGTTCCCATCTGTCATGTGAAACAACCATAGGGCTACTTGGATAGTGACGGAGAGCTGCCTCAGGTACAAGGTCCAGCCCCAAGGGGCCTCCCCTGCCTCCAGCATGCCCTGAACTAGATGGCTGAAGCCCTGCGGAAGCCCACGAGAAAGTGGCCCCTCTCTCCCTCTGTAGATGGCAACGGGGGGCTGTACTGTGCACTGTCAGACCACCAGATTCTAGAGGACATGGAGCGTCGGGGAGTGGAGTTCGTGCACGTGTACTGTGTGGACAACATTCTCGTGCGGCTGGCCGACCCCGTCTTCATCGGCTTTTGCGTGCTTCGCGGCGCAGACTGTGGGGCCAAGGTGAGCCCTCCCTGCCGGCTCTGCCCCGCCCCCTCCTCCCAGCCCCGCCCCCGGCCCACCTGGCCCCGCCCCAGCCGACCTTCCCAGCCCAGGCCTTGGCTGCAGGTGGTGGAAAAGGCGTACCCCGAGGAGCCGGTGGGTGTCGTGTGCCAGGTGGACGGGGTCCCTCAGGTGGTGGAGTACAGCGAGATCAGCCCGGAGACCGCGCAGCTCCGGGGGCCCGACGGGAGCCTGCTCTACAGCCTGGGCAACATCTGTAACCACTTCTTCACCCGAGACTTCCTCCAGGTGGTCAGCAGGTGTGCTCAGCAGGTGGCCACGGGTGCTGGCCAGAGTGGCCTGTGGCCTGCACTGACCAGGGCCGGCGGGCCCACAGTGACTGGAGGCTCACCTGAGCCACGTGGGGCTGTGGGTTGGGGTGCAGAAAGGCTCTTGCGGTTCAGCAAGCCAGAGGCACTGGAGCCGGAGCAGCTGCTGCCGTAAGGCTCTGTGGCCGAGTTGGCCTGCTGGTCTTCCCGTGCTGCGCCTGTTGCCTCCAGGCACCACCTTTTACCCTGTGGCTTGCCAGCTGCCATTTCGTCTGGGCAGGGACACAGCCAGTGGGGCCTCTCCATCTTGGGCTGCAGGGTGCAGGCGATGCCTCGCCCTCCCGGAGACCGGGCTCAGCGTGTACGCTGTGCTGTCCGTCCGCCAGTGTCTTGCCTGGCCAGGTGTGCAGAGGTGGGGATGGGGCTCCCAGGGGCGTCCCGTCTGAACTCTGTCTGTCTTCCCATTGTCCTTCTCTGCCCCCAGCGACTTTGAGCCCTTGCTGAAGCCACATGTGGCTGTGAAGAAGGTCCCATACGTGGATGAGGAGGGAAATCCGGTAAAGCCGATAAAACCAAACGGGATAAAGATGGAGAAGTTTGTGTTTGATGTGTTCCAGTTTGCTAAGTTAGTGGCAGAAGTCATTTATTTTTTCCTTCTAACCTCTCTCTCTTTTGGTTCTCTGTTGGGTTCTGAGGCCTGGTTGGGCCGGGAAGTGGAGGCTTGTGGGGGACACAGTGGGAGCGCCCCTTCGTAGTGGGGAGTAGGGGCTATAGGCAGGCTCAGGGAGAAGGCCAGAGGAAGCAGCCCCTGTGGTGTGAGCTTGGCAGCATCTGGGGCCGCTGCAGTCTTTGGGGCTGTGCACTCTGGGAGATACCCCTGCCCCTCCCGTGCCCTCCTCTGCCCCTCCCGCGCCCTCCTCTGCTGCCAGCCTGGGGTTAGGAGCCTGTTTCCAGGCCAGGTGGCTGGGGGGCTCCTCAGGGGTTTGGCCCTGACCCTGGGATCCCAGGATCTGGGGCTTTGGCTAGTGGGAATGGAAGGACTTCCAGCAGCCCCGGGGACCTCAGGAGCAAAGACGCACGCGGTGCCTGCAGGGCTTCCTCCATGGAGGCGACCCCCACTTAGTCATCGGAACCCCAGTGCAGCCTTCATCTGCCCGGGACCAGGGCCTCTGAGAGAACTGTTCTTTTCCACACAGGAGCTTCGTGGCCTTGGAGGTGTCCCGGGAGGAGGAGTTCTCCCCGCTGAAGAATGCTGCCTCGGCTGCCAGGGACAACCCCGACACGACTCGGCGCGCCCTGCTCATGCAGCATTACCGCTGGGCCCTGCAAGCAGGGGCCCACTTCCTGGATGCCTGTGGGGCCCGGCTCCCTGAGCTGCCCAGGTGAGTGTGGGCCTCAGCATGCTTCCCAAAGGACAGGGGTGTCAGGGTCCAGACCTCAGCCGCAGAGCCCCGCCGGCGCTGCCGCTGTCTGAGCGGAGGCGGGGGCTCGAGCTCCGCACCATGCTGAGTGCAGGGGGCCAGGCACCCTGCCCGGCCACACAGTGCTGCCTGCAGCCGGGGCCCAGCTCCTCAAGAGCGCCTCAGGGCCTGTGGGGAGCTGGGTGGCTGCCACCCTTCCTGACTCATTCATAAGCTTCGAAACCAAGACCCAGGCACGACATTTGGAAGATAGCAGGGCAGGTCACTTTTCAGGGCTGGCAAAGGGAAGGACGTTGGGTTTCCATGTCCTCTGGCGTCCACAGCCACCACTTACATCTGCTGGCCGAGGTGCTGTGTGGGGCCTGCAGGGCTGAGGGCTGTATTCCTGCCCAAGTAAGAGCCTACACGTGGGCAGGGGCAGTTTGCTGAGGGCTCTGAGCGTGCAGAGGAAGGGGGTACTGGTGAGAAAAGAAAATTGGGAGTGGGGTCAGGCAAGGACAGCCCAGGGCACGCGCCCGGGAGCAGGTGCTGACACGTGGGTCCCCACAGCCTGCCCGGCAGCAGAGAGCCTCCCGCCATCTGTGAGATCTCGCCCTTGGTGTCCTACTCTGGAGAGGTGAGAGCACACTGGCCCACGTGGGCTTTCTGGGGTACGGGATGCGTGATCAGGGGTGGGTGCTGGGGTAGAAAGTCAGAGCTCTGACTCAGTTTACCAGTGGAGAAATAGTTTCATAAGTTATAGAGGATCTGTCGGGATCTTGGGTGGGTGACAAATCGGAGGCCCTCACACATGGTAGAGGGGCCAGGAGGATGTCCGGTGGTGTGAAAGTTTAGGGTTCCAGCCAGGAAGGGTTTATGGGAGCCTTGCTGAGGCAGGAATGCTGGCCCCAACCCTCTGAGAAGATCTGGCCTGAGCTTGCCCAAAGGACTCATAAGGGCTTGGGTCTAGAAGTAGCATCAATCCTTGCTCCTGGAAGCCTCTCTGGCCCTACCCCACACTGGCTCAAAGTAAATTTGTACCCCCCCCTTAAGGACCGAGAGGTGAATACACGGCCATCATGACTTCCTTGATTCCAGGGTCTGGAAGTGTACCTGCAAGGCCGAGAGTTCCAGTCTCCGCTCATCCTGGATGAGAACCAGGCCAGGGCTCTGCGGCCCTGACTCACTCCCAGAACTGCCAACCCCGGGGACTGAGGGGCGGGGACACGGGTTACTCCACCAGGGTAGGGCCTCTCCCATCACTGGTTCCATGGACCAAATGACCCCAGGCCTGCTGGAGACCAACGACGGCCCTTTGTGCTCCAGGCTGTGGGGTCCGGGCGGGAGGCAGAGGTGTGGCGTCCTCGGTGAGGGCAGCGGCCCCCACCTCTGCTCAGCAGAGACCTGAGAACCCCTGGCACCTCGAGCCCTACACGCGATCTGCTCGCTGAGGAGGGCCAACCACTGGAGCTCTTCTGCAGAGGCACAGATGAGGCAACGAGAGGGAGAGGGACCGTGTCCCTCCCTCACAGGGCACTGTGTCTAAGGTGCTGCCCCCCCCAGCAGCTGAACCATACCTGGGGTGAGGCTGGCGGGGGGTCGTAGCCCCCCAACTTCCCACCACCCCCAACCCACACGCAGCCTGCACTCCTAAAGCTGGCTCCTCTCAGATTCCCTCGGACGCCTCGGCTCCTCTGCCACGCCTGTGGCTGGTTCAGGCTGCTGAATCTTATGTCCCAAGAACCAGTGGGACCAATGCCAGTGGCCTCGCGTGGTGGTCCATCAAGCTGAAGTAGAACCGGCCGGGGAGCTGCAGCCCTCGACCAGCCCGCCAGTAGCTTCCAACAGGTCCTGGTGCTCACGTTCCTCCCCTGCTCTCTGGAGGGTCCACCTGTGGGTCCACGGCCCCTGCACTGGGCCCCCGCACCCTGACCTAGGCTGGGGGAGACCCGCTGGCCCCGGCCCCGAGCCCCTGCCTGGCCTTGCTGCTCCGGACCCCATGCCTGCTTTCCCCTCCGGAAAGCAACACAGGGGCACCAGCCCCCTCAAGGCCGTGGAGAGCTGCATGAACTGCAGCCTGCTGCCAAACCCGGCCCCCTGCCCCCACCCCCTCCACTGCAGCCCACATCCCCATGCAAGCTGTGCTCTCCCCAGGGGGAGGACACTCTCTGGACGATGGGTTCAGACGCAGCTGGCTCCTCCAGAGGCTTGCAGGGGACAGGAGACCTGTCCATGCATCCTGACCTGGGCATGAGGGCAGGGTCAGGGTCAGGGCCACGCCCAAAGCCCAGAGGAGGACTTTGCTTCCACCCAGGCTCTGCCAGTCCTTTGCAAACCTCAGAATTGAACCGTGTGCCTTAGGACCCTTCTCTCAGCTGCTCCACGGGCAAGCAGAGGGTCCGGACAGAGGAGAGTTGGCCAAGGTGGACGTCCAAGGCCGGGGTCCTGCCCACGGCTGCTGCTCCTCACCTCTACAGCTGAACAACCGTGCAACCTCTTTTCTACACTAGGTAGGAAAACTACGGAAACCGCTTGCTTTGAAGGGCACGGTTTATTTTTAAATAATTACATCTTTACACCAAGGTTCAAACATAGCAGAGAGAGGGCCCGGGTGCCCTTCACCGCCTCCCGTGAGATTTGCAGCTTACAGATCGTGGGGCGCCACCAAACCAGGAACGGGGGGAGGGAGGACCCCAAAGTGCTTTCTCACAGGTGTGTGCTCCTGTGCCCACCGTGCACTCAAGAGGCAGGACGGGCCCCTCCGAACAAAGCTGTCCCTCAGGTTACCTTCAGAGTCTCTTGATCACGACAGCACTGACTTTTGAAAGACTGCCAAACTCTTTGATTTCCCCCAGAAGGCCGATGGGGGGTGGGGAGGAGGACGGATTTCCAATAAACTCAAGATGCCCTGATTGATCCCTGGCCTGGCCAGTGCAGTTTCTGACCAGCGCATGTCGTGGGAACCGCAACCAGGTGTCCCCGGCTCTGTCCGTGCAAGGGAACTAGAGTCCACACGCCGAGCCGCTCCTGCCATGGGCTGTCCAGGAGTCCCCTCGTGCTCCCGCCCAGCTCTTCACCAGGGTCTCAGGGGGGCCTGAGACAACCCAGTGCGTCAGACACCTGGGGGCGGGCCCAGAACCTGCCCCTGAGCCCGCGCTCCAGGGGAGGGCTCCTGCACTCTCCGCTTGGGAGCCCGGTAACTCGCCCTCTAGACGCCACCGTCTCCCTGCTGACGGGACGTGCAGGGAGGGAAGCATTCGGGCACCGCTGGCGCCACCAGCGGAGGCCTCAGGAACGACCCCTACCAGGGAAGGGGACCGGAGAGCACGAGGATCTCTCCGGGGCAGGCTCAGACAAGGCGAGGTGCCGAGCGGCAGGCACACGCGGAGATACTACAGCCGGGACTGCAGGAGGCAGCGGGCTCACCCAAGGAGCCTGGCCCACCCAGAGCCGCGCGGGGGCCGAGTGCGAGGGGCGGCGGCAAGCACCCGGCAGGGCCCGGAGCCGAGGAGACCCTCGACCCTCGGCGCTCCGGGCCTGCTCCGCCCTTCCGCGCGTCCCCGGAGAGGAACCGCGCGCACAGCTGGCTGCGGGGGTCGTCATCGGGCCCCGAGGACGGACCCGGAGAGCCGTCGCCCTGCCTGCCCCGACTCCGCCGCGGCTCACCTAGCTCTGGGCGGGGGAGTCCGCCCGAGACGGGGGCCCGGGGCGCCGGCCAACCCCGTGGAGACCGCGCCGAGCCCAGGCCAAGGCTGCGCGCCGGCGGGCGAGCTATGCGCAGGCGCGCGCGGGCAAGCGCGGAGGGCGTGAGGTCACGGCGAAGGTGCGGCCGTGCGCCGGCGCAGTGGGACGTAAACACGCGCGAAGGGGCCGCGAGGGCGGGCGCAGGCGCAGTGGGGGTTAGGAGGGCGCGGCGCAGGCGCATTGGCTGCGCACGCGATGGGCGGGGTGTTGACGGCGCTGCGATGGCTGCCCGCGGGTGTGGGACCAGCGAAGCCCCCGGCCCCTCTCAGAGCCCGGCCTCCTGACGCCGCCAGTGGGCGGGGCCGCCCAGGCCGCCTCCGCCGCTGTCATGTATCCGACGCCGCCGCCGGCGGCGCCGCATCGGGACTTCATCTCGGTGACGCTGAGCCTCGGTCAGAGCTACGACGGCAGCAAAAGCTGGCGGCGGCGCTCGTGCTGGAGGGTGAGGGTCCAGGCCGGAGTCCCGGGGTCCCGGGCCCAGGGGGCGGTGGAGCCGGCCTGCAGCGGTCTTTGGGGCCCGAGCTCTGCGGGGTGGGGACGGCGCGCGGTTGCCCGCGCTGAGGGCTGTGCCTCGGGGCGGCGAGGCGGGAGCCCAGCCTGGGCCGGCGCTGGACTGTTCCCAGCGGTCTCGGGCTGCAGGGCGTCCGCACCGCAGGCCTGGGCAGATTGGAGGTCCCGCCGGCGGCTGGAGGCCGGGCGCGCCGGGTGCGGGAGTCTCTGCACTGCCCGTGCGGCGGCTCGTCCATCCCTGCCGAGAGCGCACCTCCCCCGGTGCAGAAACCGGGCCTGGGGAGCTACTCTCTGGATTGGCAGCAGTGGGAGAGTTCCCAGTTGTGTGGCTTTCAGTCAAAAGCCTCCTTCTCCTTCCCCCCCCCCCTTAGAAGTGGAAGCAGCTGTCGAGATTACAGCGGAACGTGATCCTTTTCTTGCTCACGTTTCTGATGCTCTGTGGACTCCTGTCCTACATCAGCGTGGCTGACCAGTGGAGAGGTATCAGCTGCACGTGTGCCTTTACGTGATCTGTGTGTGTCACTGAGGGCTGACCGGGCAGAAACGGTCTCGCAGTTCACCTTAAAGGTCAAGGGGCAGAGCGTTTTTAACCACGTAGCCAGAACGTGGATGTGAGTTTCCCCTTGTGGCTCGGCTTCCTCTTCCTCGGTGTCTGGTGTAAGCCCCGGCATCTCCACCCCCTCTGCCTCGCAGAGAAATCAAGGTCCTGAGGTCGCAAGCTCGGTCCGGGCACATCCCGTGAACTTCCTCACACGTCTCCCCGTGTGTTTGGAAAGGCCCCCCGGGCACACTTCTGGCGAGCATGTAGAGAGTCCTGGGGGATTCCTCTGCTAAGGTCCTGGCCTTCCGCAGGAAGGTTAGGGAGCCGCTGCAGGTGGCTCAGGGCAGTGGCCCGCTTGCTACCCTTGGTAGTCCCGGGAAGGGGCGAGGTTAAGGCCGCGTATTTGTGGGGTGTGGGTTGGGGTGAAGGAGCGGAACTGCCAAGGGCTTTGAAAAAGGTGTGATTCCGTCTGCCCTCCTCAGATTCATTTCAGTGACTTTCCCCGGGTCTCACGATGTCCTTTCGTAAGGAATCACGCCTGCCTAGACGTGCTCCGTGACACACTTTGAACCTCCTCTAGGCTGCGTGGCCTGTTGGGGATAAAACCAGTTCTCCTCTTTAGCTGTGAATGGCCGGTCCGCAGAAGAGCGGAAGATGAGACCAGCAGATCCACCCGTCTTGCCAGCTCCTCAGAAAGCAGATGCTAATCCAGAAGACTCCCCGGGGGTTTTACCTCAGGTACTTCGGGTAAACGACACGTGGGGTCGTCACCGGGGTCCGTCCCGCAGGCATTTCAGAACAGCGTGTGGTGTTTCAAGCAGACGGGGAAGAATTCTTTCTCTCACCACCTGTGTGATGTTTGAACCTCACGCTCCTTGTGCTGGGCTGATGGGATGACACTTGGGGCAGGAAGGAGGAGTACTCTTTCCTTCGTTCTTCTTGGACACCTGCTGGTGCGCCAGATGCTGTGTTCGCTGGCGAGCAAAACAGACCCGTCCCTTCTCTCCAGGAGCCGCGGGCTGGCGGGAGCAGGCAGGTGGCCCGTGGCGAACATCCTGCGAGGAAAAGAGCAGCGGCCGCCGGGAGGGATAAGGCTGGCGCCGGTCCCCTCCATCAGGGAAGCCTCTGTGAGGATGGGACACTGAATTGCTGCCTGAGGCTGAGAATCCGCTGGCTCTGGGTAGAGTCAGGAGAGCCAGGCTTGAGTTGAATGAAAGTGCCCAAGGCACGGGGAGCAGGGCTTGCTCAGGGAGTTGAGGCTTCAAAGGGTCTGGAGGGGGCAGGGGGCCGGGGTCGGTCCAGGCCGGGCCCTACGGGGCTGCCCTGGCAAGCAGCAGGAGGCCGCTCTCCAAACCGTCTCGTTCAGGGACTGTGTGTAAAAAAGCAGGTTTTCTCCCTCGTAGAGCCGACAGGCGTTTCTTTTACTTCTCGTGGCTACTCTTTTGCACACGGACTCTTCCGTGCTTGTAAGGGAAGCACAGCCAGCCTGCCGCGTCTCCCCCACTGAAAGACAAGTTTTCAGAGGTGTTTCGGGAGGCCCGTGATCCGGTCTCTGGTGTCCAGCAGGGGCCCGGACGGTAAGGGGTTTGTTGATATGCACACCTCCCCTGGTCCAGGCCTCCGGACAGGGAGCCCCTTGTGGAGGCCGCTTGGACTTGCTCTCTCGCTCAGACTCCAGTACTGGTCCCCAGACCCAGGTCAGCCTCGGTGCTTTGTTTGGGCCAGACCCCGTTCTCGTGGCCGCGGGGGTCCCAGCTCTGTGTCATTCGGGAACGTCTTCACGGATGCTGTGGCTCCTGAGAAGCAGAGGTTTTCCCGATTCCCAAGGGGGCCTCCTTCCTGTCCTCTGTTGAGGACTGGCCGCTCCCGGGCCCCTGCACTCCGTCCCCGGACCCGGCGCCCTTCCCGTGCCACAGCGTCCCGAGGATAAAGCGCAGGAGTCCCCGGGCACGGGCCCGCGACAGTGTTCTCTGCGGCTCCGTCCGCGGGGACGTGGTCCTGACCCTCTCTTGCTACCTTTAGGGTCTGTGACAGCCTGGAAGCATCCCGGACCAGGAGTTTAACCCACCATCCAGGGCTGCACCAGCCCGTTGGCTCGGTCTCCATCCGGGCTGGTCAGGGCCAGGAGATGACCAGTCAGGATCTCCTGGCCACATCTGCGTGTTGTGATGAAAGGCGAAAGGAATTTGCTCTGGGGCCGTGTGCTGCTAGCCAGTTCACCGCTCGGGGTTGGGCCTGGCAGTGGGAGTGTCCCCGGGGGCGGGGGGGGGGGGGGGCAAAAGGAATAGCAGCCCACAGGCAATTGAACTGTTCTCACCGGTGACTTTTATCTTTATCTAGAAGCCTCAAAGGCATTTCCGACGGGGACCACCCAACCTGCAGATTCGAGCCCCCAGTAAGGACTCCAAGGACCGGAGGCAGGATGACACCAAGCAGAGGGACGAGATGGTGGGCGACGCTCGTCAGGAAGAAAACACACAGAGAACAGTGGTCAGGTACGTGGAGCGTCAGAGAGGAGGGAGCACATGCAGAAACGTCGAGGCCAGTGTGTCTGACGTTTTCTGAAAACCAGAGAGGAGGAGAATGAGCACGATGTCTAAAGTACCTTTTCAAAGCAGGCAGGATCCAGAGTGGGGACCGTGGTGGGGGCGGGGCCCTGCCTTCTCCTGCTTGTCCGGCCTGGAGTGGAGGGCGGCAGGGAGCCCCGCCGGGTGGCAGGGACCTTGGAGAGTTTGCCTGTCCGCCCTCAAGCTGGCTGACTGCTCCCCCTTCTCTCCCTGAAGCTGGAGGGGAGCGGTGATTGAGCCACAGCCCGGCACCGAACTCCCTTCAAGAAAGGCAGAGGCCCCCCCCAGGCCTTCGTCCCAGGCCCCCAGGATTCAGAGCCAAGCAGGTAAGGCCCCACCTGCACCCTGTTGGGCCTCACCTGGACATTCTGATGGAGAGGGCGTGTGGACGCCCGATGAGCGTGCAGCACGTGGGGTGGAGCGCCTGCTGTCCCTCCGAGTGCTGGTCACCCTCTGACAGCCGGGCGGGCCGCAGATCTCTTGAGAGCCTTGGGGATGACACGGGGCTCCTTGGTGGCCCGTCACTGCAGCCGCGGGCTGCCCGTGTGGGCGGGAGGCTCGTTTCCCCGTCTCCTGGCCTGCATCCGTGCCACGTTGCGGGGGTGGGGCGGCGCCTGGGGAACGTGGAGACGCACCCGCCGCCTGCGTCTCCACCCAGGCCCCACGGGTCCGAGCAGGCGTGCGGGGTCCTGCGTAGCGGCACCAGCGGTGGGGGGACCTTCTGGGCGCGGGCGCTTCGTGAGCCCCGAGCGGCTTGTCTGCTTCGGTTCTCGCGGTGCCCTCTGAGGTCACCCGTCGGTCGTATCCCCGTTCCACGGATTGGAGAACTGAGGTTAGGCCAGTCACGGCCAAGGCCACGTGCCTGGTGGCGCGGGGGACCGCGCCAGGTCAGCGAGTCTGCGGCTTAGGCTGTGACCCACCGGGCCGGTCCCGGTGACCTGCTGTCTTCCTTCCAGCCCCCCCGAACGAGCGTCAGAGGGCCGTGATCGACGCCTTCCGCCACGCGTGGGCCGGATACCGCAAGTTTGCCTGGGGCCACGACGAGCTGAAACCTGTGTCCAGGTCCTTCAGTGAGTGGTTTGGCCTGGGCCTGACGCTGATCGACGCCCTGGACACCATGTGGATTTTGGGTCTGAAAAAAGGTATCTGCTCGTTCCCTAGCACACGGCCAAGTTCTCCTCGGGTGACACTCGGGCGAGCGAGCGAGCCGTGATCGGGAGGGGGTAAACGCTGCTGTTCCCATCTGGCATGCTCTCCCTTCTCGTGGGTGACAGGAGCAGACGTGCTGGGCGTGGGCAGTTGCTTTGCTGCTTGATGTCGGGCACCCGGGGACGCTCGGGACACCCGCTGAGGACCTGGGCCGCGGCGTCCAAGGGTGGTTCCTCTGTTGCAGCCGCGAGGGGCTCTGTGGCGGGAGGTGGCGCGTGGTCCGATAGGCTGTCAGCACCCCGGGTCTCTCCCTCGGGTCCTCCTTACTCCACGCGGGTCGGGTGGCGTGGAGATCACGGGTCTTTGGTTATTTCTGAATTGATATTTTAAAGTCCGTTATAAGTTGTCTGAGGAGGCCCAGGACTCCCGCTGGGTTACTCACGCGGCCCTTTGTACCGTGATTTTCCACCGTCGCCCGCCTGTGCTCACGAGCGCTCGCCGGCTCCCTTTTCTCTGCGCGTGTAAAGACGCCGCAGGACACGTGTGGCGAGCCTGCGGGAGAGAGAGAGACACGAGAATGCACGGAGCCCCCCAGCGAGAGGTCTCGGGGGCGTGCTAGGACCAATCACTGAGCTGTCCCCCCTCCCCACGCTGTTCGTGTCACAGAGTTTGAAGAGGCCAGGAAGTGGGTGTCTAAGAAGCTGCGGTTTCAGAAAGACGTGGACGTCAACCTGTTTGAGAGCACGATCCGCGTCCTGGGCGGGCTTCTGAGCGCCTACCACCTGTCCGGGGACGAGCTCTTCCTGAGGAAGGCCGTGAGTGTCCCGGGGAGAGGAATCCCGAGCGAGCGTGAGCCTGCGCGTGGCTGTTGCTCGGCTCCAGGGATTCGGGGTGGGGTGGGGAAGGGGTGTCTGTCCCCAGTTCTTCCTGCTCCGAACCCGCGTTTCTGCACGTGCGCGTGCGCGGGCATCGCACTGCCAGTCGTCACCGCGACGGGCGGGGAAATTCTCTCGGGGCTCCTCGAGGCCAGCTGGGTTTGGCTGCGTGGAGCATCGCGGCCACGTGAAGCCAGTAAAGCCCCGTGTCCGCGTCACGGGACGGAGACGGGGGACGGTTTGGCGGCGTGGAATGGAAGCAAGGCTGGCGTGTGGCACCGAACCTTGATTCCTCGCTGTGTCGCGTATCAGGAGGATTTTGGGAATCGGCTCATGCCTGCGTTCCAGACGCCCTCCAAGATCCCATACTCCGACGTGAACATCGGCACTGGGGCCGCCCACCCGCCCCGCTGGACCTCGGACAGCACGGTGGCCGAGGTCACGAGCATTCAGCTAGAGTTCCGGGAGCTCTCACGCCTCACGGGCAGAAAGAAGTTTCAGGTACGGAGGGGCCGGGCTGCTGGCCGGAACTCTGGCGGGCTGGCGTGCGCGTCAACCATGGGCCGCCCTGAGATCCCCCTACCGTTTCCTTTCTCGTTCCCCGTTTCTCCTTAGCAGGTGGCGCTTTCTGTGTGATAATGGAGGCCAGGGCGTCAAGTCGGTGCCGGTGGGGGGTGCTGAGTCCTCGCCCTGGCCCTGCCCTGCTGCAGGCCCGTGTCCTTAGGGTCCCAGCTGCCAGCCTCTCACGTGCCGCGGGGCGGGGGGTGGGGGGGGGGGTGGGGGCCGGCAGCGCCCAGGGGGCGGTCTGTGCCAGGTGGCACCTGCAGGGAGTGGCGTCCGGGCCAGGTGGCGTGAGGCGCGGAGAATGGAGCCGTGCTGGTGTTTCTCCGACTCGCCGGCCCGTGGCTGCCACTTCTTGTCAGTGAGTCCTCGGCCCTGTTGGGCGGTTCCGCTCTCCTCGCGGGGGAGCATCTGGACTCGGCACAACGTGCCGGCGGTTCTCCTCTTTCCTTAAAAAGCGGAGATGTGATTGACACATTGAGAAATTGTGGCTCTTGTGTACGTGGGCGTGGCACTATGTTCCCACGGGTGCAGCCGGTGCCACGCTTTGCCCCCAGAACGCCATCATCCCTTCAGCAGCGAGCCAGCGCCCGCGAGCGCTCCCTTCCGCGCGTGTGTGCGGCGGGGACTTTCTGTCGGGAGCGCCCGCGTGGGTGAGGTCCTGCGGCCGCTCGGACTTGTTTGCCGCGTGTGATATGCACATCCGCGGGAAGCGCCCACGGAATACATCTGTGTCGTGGCGCGCGTCCCGCTCGCTCTTCTCCGCGGCGGCACCCGGCGTGTGGCGGAGCCGTGCCCGGCGCCTGGCGCCGCCTGCGGGGTTGTCTCCGATGGGGGTCGCGAGATGAGCGCTCCTGGGAGCAAGTTCCCACCACTGGCCTCGGCTCTTCTACAGCGGCGCGCGTTCGCTCGGTGAGCCTTTGGTGACGATCGCCGTGGCGGCGCGATAGGGTGCCTCGCTCGCGTTTGATTTCTGTAAGGCGATGCGCGGCGTTTCCAAATGCTTGGCCCAGCGTGTGTCCCGCGGAGACGGGCGTGCGGGCCTTTCCCGCCTGTGGACGAGGCCGCGGTCTTCCGTCGTCGGTTCATAGTCATAGTCCAGCAGCTCAGCTTGTGTCCGCCCGCTCCGGCGGCGTCAGGCAGGTGCCTGCCCAGGGCGGGTCGTCATGGTTTCAGTGCACCAGACAGGACTCCGTAGATGGGTGTGGGCGTGCGTGTTGGGTCCTGAGCGCGGGTCCTGAGCGTGGTGACAGAATGCACACTGAGCCGCGAGCAGAGGTGTGGGGTGCCGCAGCCAGGCAGTGAGCTCAGAGGAGCTGAGGTGGGTTGGGTGGGTTGGGTCTTGAAGGCACGCAGGAGCTCACTGGCGGGGGAGGAGGAGGATGAGCCTCGAGCCCGGGCGGGCAGTGGACATGCCTGCCTCCCTACAGCAGGCGGGAGCAGCCGGCCACGCCTGGGCAGTTCGTCGTGGGGACCAGGGCTGTGGTCTTCAGACACAGTCCCCCGTCCGGAGGATGAGTCGGGCCCTGCACGGGGCCCGTGTCACCTGCCCGCCCGCCGGCGGCCCGCGCACGGCCAGTGCGGGCCTGGTCGCGCGCGCGGCCTCGGCCAGCCTCGGAAGCCCGTGTCGGGCAGCTGGGCCGAGGGACGCCGCGGGGCCGGATGCCAGCCTGCTCTCTCCGCTGGGAGCGGGTGGGTTAGGTGGGGCAGCCCACGCGAGCCCTCTCTGCAGCTCGCGCCCCGCTCACCTCCCCCGTTGTGTGCCCCAGGAGGCCGCGGAGGAGGTGACGAGCACGTACACTCCCTGTTGGGGAAGAAGGACGGGCTGGTGCCCATGTTCATCAGCACTCACAGCGGCCTCTTCACGCACATGGGCGTGTTCACGCTGGCGCCAGGGCCGAAGCTACTACGAGTACCTGCTGAAGCAGTGGATCCAGGGAGGAAAGAAGGAGACCCAGTGAGGCTGGTTTCCCGGCCGGGCGGGCGGCTCCCTGCGGCTCCCCTCGCTTTCGGGTTCACGGGCAAGAGGGCCGCAGCCGAGCCAGGCCCGGCCCAGACTCCCCTCGCGGAGCGTGCTTCTTCCGGCACGGCCTTTGTGCCGAGGAGGGGACCTGGCTGGTTGCCGAGGCCACGGCTCCTCAGTGCCAGGCGGCTCGGGTCTGGGCTGGCCGCGGGCCCGGCTCACTGGCGGAGCGGTCTTACTCGGGGTCGTGAGGCCACTCTGCACGCGCCCCCAGCAGAAGGCGGCCAGGAACACCTGGGCCTCCCGCGCTTCCTGTAGGGCGCCCGAACATGCCCTTCCCCGAGCGGCCAGATCCACGGCTGCGTCGTTCGGTGGAAGACAGAGCTCAGCCTCGTGGGGAACTGGAAATCCCAAAGTCCGAGCCCAGGGGTGGCCGCCACCCAACACCCCTGGGGCGCAGCTCCGGGCTGACCCCTGCGGGCGGAGACAAGGGCGCTCCCATCTGGGGAGCCCTGCGGGGGCGTCGGGGCTCTGCAGAGGCTGGTCTGGGGTGGTCCTCGGGGCCGGCTGAGAGGAGCGGCCCTGTTCAGGAGCCGAAGGCACAGCCTCGCCCCGCCGACGGGCCGCGAGCCTCAGCTCCGGGCTGGCCGCTCCTGGGGTGGGGCTGAAGGGAGCCTGAGCTGCCGGGCTGCCGCTCCGCCCAGGTTACTGGAAGACTACCTCGAGGCCGTCGGGGATCAAAGCACCTGCTGCGCAGGTCTGAGCCAGGGCTCACCTTTGTGGGGGAGCTCACCCACGGCCGCTTCAGCGCCAAGATGGTGAGCGCGTGCACGATCCGGGGCGGGCGGGCTTCAGCGCCCACCCGTGTGTCCTGGGCCCCACGGTTCGGAGTCAAGACTTTGCAGAGAGCAGTGAAATTCTGGCCGTGGGGCGGGCGGCTCGGCTGCGTGGCCTGGGCTGTCCCCACGACGGCAGGGGGAGCTGAGGGGGAGCCGAGGTCTCCGATGGGCCCCGGCCCCTCCCCAGGGTCCCAGCTCCCGCCTCCGGGACCCTCCCTCCCCTCTCCCTGGGCCTAGCCTCTGGTCTCCTGCCAGCGGTATGCGGTGCCCGTCGGTGTTTGTGGGGTCGGGCGGAGGGTCGGGTGGGGTGTGGGGAGACCCGGTCAGCATCTGCCCCGGGAGGCGGGTGTCCTGCCACCAGCTTCTCCCCTGCTCACGCCGAGCCCCAAGTGCTGGGCCTGTAGTTGAGCGCTTGCCCGAGCGGACCCTGCGTCGCCGGCTCGTGACTCGTGGGGATGCGGAGACCCGAGACGGCGGCCGACCCTGTTCCGCCCCCCCTGCGGCCACAGACTCAGCAGTGGTGAGGACACGCTCTGATTTCAGGACCACCTGGTGTGCTTCCTGCCAGGGACGCTGGCTCTGGGCGCCCACCACGGCCTGCCCGCCGACCACATGGAGCTGGCCCGGGCGCTCATGGACACCTGCTACCAGATGAACCGGCAGATGGAGACGGGGCTGAGCCCCGAAATCGTGCACTTCAACCTGTACCCCCAGAGCGACCACAAGGACGTGCAGGTCAAGGTGAGCCGGGGCGGGCTCTGGGCGTGGGGGGGCGCCGTGGGGGCCTCGCCTGAGCTCAGCCCGTGTTTCCCGCCCCCGCCGTGCCCCCCAGCCGGCCGACAGGCACAACCTGCTGCGGCCCGAGACGGTGGAGAGCCTCTTCTACCTGCACCGCCTCACGGGGGACCCCAAGTACCAGGACTGGGGCTGGGAACTGCTGCAGAGCTTCAACGCGTACACACGGGTGAGCTGCCGCCGCCGCCGCAGGTCGTGCCCCGGCTCCTCGCTCCTCGCCGGCCGCCTCTCCCCGGGCCGGGGGGGCAGGCTCGCCGCAGCCTGGGGAGTTCGGGGGCATCCCTCGGTCCTGTCTCGAGGGACCAGGCTCTGTGGGGAGGGCCCCCGCCGTGGCCCCGTGAGCTCGGGGCGCATCGCGTCCTTCCCGGATCCTCCCCGTGGCCGGGGCGGTGCTTCTCCGCCCGGCGTGGCCTTCGGGGCCACCGCCCCCCACTGTGCTCGGGGCCCTGCCCCCCGTCCTGCCGTCGGGGGCCGTGGCTCCGGGAAGGTCACGCCCTGTCCGGGGCCCACCACCCACCCTGGCAGAGCCACAACTTGACCTCTGCTCTGTGGTGTGTGAGGCGGTGGGTTCCGGACTCCTCAGGGGACGTCGGGGCCTTCGGGAGGCAGCGCTTTCCATCGGGTCCCTCGAGGGCGGCCGGCGTCTCTGCGGGGGTGTCTCGAGGAACTGGGGCTGACCTCCAGGCGGGCCGGTCCCCTGGTGGACCTGGGGGTCACCGCCCCCAGGCCCTGGCCTGGCACACCGCGTGGCGAGGCCGGGAGACTGGGGAGGGGCCGTCTGGCTGCCGGGCCCATGCCCCGAGGGCCGAGCCCAGTGCGGGAGCCGGTGTGCCCGCAGGTGATGCCGCGGTGACGCCGCGGTCTCGGCTTTGCTCAGGTGCCCTCGGGCGGCTACTCCTCTATCAGCAACGTCCGGGATCCCCTCAATCCCCAGCCCAGGGACAAGATGGAGAGCTTCTTTCTGGGGGAGACCCTCAAGTACCTGTATCTGCTGTTCTCTGACGACCCAGACCTGCTCAGCCTGGACGCCTACGTGTTCAACACCGAGGCTCACCCCTTGCCCATCTGGGCCCCGCCTCGGGGGGCCTGACTCCCCTGCGAGCAGTGCCTCAGATGTGACACATCCTTGCTATGATTCAGGGATGTCCCGTCCACTGGAGGAGCCTTGTTCCTTCTTCCTCTGAATCTTGAATCATGTTTACGTTCCGAATACCCAGACAGCTTCCCGTCAGCCGGTGCCTGGAGTTCACGTTGGTCCCACATCCCTCGTCGTCTCCCGGGGCTGCACTGGGGCCCCCCATCGTGCTCAGAGACAAGAGCTGAAGGGACAGCCCGACATGGGGCTCAGCCTGGGGTCTCAGAGCCTGGGACCTGCCCTGACCTGAGGGTCTGGGGTAGCCTGTGACCTCCTGCGAATCTGGGCACCTGGTGGGCTGTGGTGTTTACACGTTGGACTCAGGGATCCTCCCCTGGCCCTGCAGGGGCTGGGAGGGGCGGGTGGGCGAGTTTGTCCTGCTCCTGGACCACCCGGTAGGATGGACTTTGCAGGCAGCATAAAAGTAGATTGTGTCCCACGTTGGTAAGTGGATCTTTCTGTGAATCATCTTTGTGTGGAGTGAGGAAAAGCCATTGTTCCTTTGGGAAACCTCAGACTTCATTCCAAGGGAGTTTCAGGTTTCCATCACAGATAATGCTGCCATCCTCCGAACATACGTTAGCGACATGTGCGACTTACCTGTCATTACACAGGTTACAGAGTCACGGTTGGGGGATAGACGGTGCTCGTCAGCCTGCTGCAGAAACCCAACAGCAAGCAGTGGGTAGCACGTGATGAGGGTTATACCCAAGTTCGTATTTCGTTAACCTTGTTACAGTTCAGTAAATACAAAAGTTTGTGAAATACAGAACTTCGATATAATGGGAAAGATCAGTATAGTCAGAGAACAGGAATGGGTGTCTGTAGCATCGCGGGGCGGCTCCAATCTCTCATTCTCCCTAGAAACCTGAAAAAGCAGGTGGAACCATCACCATCCGTTTTGAACAGCAGCAACAACAAAATCGCGAGGAAAAAGAAGTATGGCTCACTGAACAGAACAGAATTAGCTGCTAGAAACTCTCTCTAAAGTCCAGATTTGAAAATTATTAGAAAAAAAAATAAGAAAATTCATTTTAAATGTGCTGAAAGCACTGAAAACACACACGTGGAAGTAAGGGAAATCAGGAGATGTGTTGCACACTGAGAATAGGAGTCTGAGAAATTACCCAAAGGGATAAAGTCTCAGACTGAAGTGTGCAATTGGGTCAATGTGGAAGGAATTGTGCGAAGGCCGAGAGGTGGTACTGTGGCCACGCGATGCGAGGAGCGGAAGAAAAGGGTGAAGAACAGTGAACAGAGCCCAAGGGACCTACGGGTTCCCATCTTACGTGGGTCCGGCATATGCATTATGATGGGGGGTCTCAGAAGAGAGGGGCATGAGAATATTTGAAAGAGTTCTGAAAATTTGCCAACTTTGATGTAATAGGATATAAATCTACAAATTCAAGAGGCTCAGTGACTTCCTTGTAGAATCAATCCAGAGCCCCACACCAGAGAGAGTGTTGAAGGACGGGATCTTGAACGTAATGAGAAGCGATGGGCGATGCACGCAGTGAGGTCAACATTCAGTGTCTCCGTTGGTTACGTGTCCAACTTGTGATTTTGGCTCAGCTCATGATCTTGACGGGTTGTGGGATCGAGCCCCTGGTGGGGCTCCCTGCCCAGCGGGGAGTCACCTGAGTCTCTCCCGCTGCCCCTCCCCTCACTCATGGGGGCTCACTGTCAATTCAAAAAAAAAAAGCTTTCAACCAAGAATTCTATGTACAGCAAAATTGACTCTCAAAAAAAGTGGGAGAATTTAACATCTCAGATAAAAGCTGAGGAGCTCGTTGCCAGTCAGCCTGCTGTGCGTGAAATGCTCATGGGAACCCTTCCGGTGGAAATGGGGACACTCGGTAGTACCTTAGTGCCCACGGAGGAAGGAAGATCTCTGTTAAAGACGGCTGTGGGGAGTCGGAAAACCAGTGTTGTGTTTTTGTTTGCAGCTCCAATGTTTATCCTACAGGACTTTGAAGATATGCATGAAAAATATTTACAAATTTATGTTTGGGGGCCCACAATGTACGAAATAGAGTTTGTGATGACAGCGACGTAAAGGGGTGGCTTGGAGCTGCTTAGAAGATCAGTGATGTGTGTGAGCGAGCGAAGGTGGTGTCGACTTGAAGAACATTGTTCTACATTGAGGATGATAAACGTCTTCGCTACGCCACAATGAATAGATCTAAAAGATACATACAAAGGGAAGCGAGAAGGGAATCGAAAAGTTTCAGTAAAAAAAATTTTTTTAAGAAGAAAAGTTCATGGAGGAAATAAAGGACAAAAAAGATAACAGAAAAGAAGAGCGAGGTGCTAGAAATAACTGTCATTGGTAATTGTGTTAAGTGACAATGGATGAAACCCCGAAATCAGAGATTGGCAGAATGGATTAAAGTAAAAACAATATGATCCAACTATATGCTGCCCAGGGGAGACTCACTGTGGTTCCAGGATCCAAGGCGATTGGAAGTGGAACGATGGTGAAGGGCGCTCCGTGCCCATCGTGACTGGAGAGCCTCGGTGCCTCTGCCGCTCCCCCACAGAAGAGACTTTAATCCAAGAACTGCTAATAAGAGGTGAAGACATGCAGCTGATTCTGTTTGTATTTGAGCAAATAAAACAAGATTTTTCATGGGGAAAAAAAGATAAAGACACCATATATTGATAAAAGATTTATAAAGTTGTGTATGCACCAGATAGCAGAGTCCCCCAAACACATGAAGCCAAGTGGCAGCATTGAAGAAGAGCCAGGTCCACGGAGGCTGGCGCAGACTTCAATTTATCACTTTCGAAATGGATAGAACATCTAAGCAGAAGATCGGTAAGCAGGTCGAGGACATGAACGGCCCAGGGAAGTCGCTAGACCCAACAGACATGGCAGCAGCCCGAACAACAGTACAGTGCCCTCTCTTCTCAATTGTACATGGAACATTCTCCAGGACATGCCAGATGTTAGGGCACAAAACAAGTATTAGTATATTTTTTAAAAATTGAAAAGAAATAGTATCTTTGAGCCACAATAGAATGAAGCTAAAAATCAGAGGGCAAATAACAAAGAGAAAACTGGCAAATTCATACATATGTGGGAATTAACACCAATGGGTCAGAGAAGAAATCAGAAGGGAAATTTTTTAAATTCTGAGATCTAGCAAAGTGAAAGCACAAAATACTAGAATTTATGAGATGCAGAAAAGACTGTGCTCAAATATAAATTTATAACTTTACCGACTTTTAAAAGGAAGAAACCAGGTTCCCAGCTGGCTCAGTCAATGGAACATGCAACTCCTGATCTCAGGGTCATGAGTTCAAGCCCCACGGGTGTATAGTTTACTTTAAACATAATAATAATAAAGGAAGAAAGATCTCAGATTAATATCAAACTCTGCACCTTGAGAAACTAGAAAAAAGGAGCAAACTAAACCCAAAGCTTTCAGAATGGAGGTCAGATAGAGGAAAACAATAGAGACAGTACACAAAACTGAAAGTTAGTTCTTTGAAAATATCCACAAAATTGATAAATCTTTAAAGTGACAACAAAAAGCAGGAAGGCAAATAACTAAAATCAGAAATGTAAGCAAGGGCATTATTAGTGACCTTACAGAAATGAAAAGGATTGTAAGAGACTATTATAAAAAAATTGTACACCAACAAATTTTATAATCTTTTTAAGATGGACAAATTACCAGAAATGCAATAATTAGCTAAGTTAGCTCAAGAGATGATACAGGAAATTTCAACAGACTTAGAACAAACAGATTGAAACAATAAGAAAAAAAGAAAACAAAGAAAAGCCAGAGACCACATGGCTTCACTGGTGAATTTTACCAAACATTTTAAGAGTCGGGACACCTGACTGGCTCAGTTGGTGGAGTATGCAACTCTTGATCTCTGGGTTGTGAATTTGAGCCCCACGTTGGGTGGGGCTCAAATTAGAGATTACTTTAAAACTCTTTTTAAAAACAATTTTTAAGAGAGTTAACATCAATACTTCTCATACTTTTCCAAAACTTGATAGGCGGTAACACTCTAATCCATTCTGTGAGGCCAATATTACCTTGATAGCAAAACAAGATACATTTCAATAAAAGACTACAAACCCATATTCCTTATGAATAATGATGCAAAAATCTTAGCAAGATACACATCAAATCCAACCATATTTAAAAGATTTTACACCAGGATCAAATGGAATGTATCTCAGGATGCAAGGGTGGTTCAATAAAAGGGAATCAATCGCCCATACGACGGAGTACAAAGGGATGAGCTGTGGGTACAAACAACTTGCGCGGACCTCAAGGACATTGTGCTCCATGAAAGGCACACACTCCTAGAGGAAAACGGGACGACCAGTGTAGTACGCTACGTCAGCAGAGCACCGCAGGAAAAACGCGTGATCACTGCAACTGATTTGACAAAGCTAACAGCCCTTCACGGTAGAAGCGCTCAGGACCCTATGAGTAGAAGGGAACTTCCTCACCATGATGAAGGGCATTTATGAAGAACCCACAGCCAACATCCTACTCAACAGTGAAAGACAAAGCTTTTCCTCTAAGACCAGGAGTAAGACAAGGATACCTGCTTTCTCCACTGCTAGAAATAAAAGGCATCTGAAGTGGAAAGGAAGAAGTATAACTATCTCTATTCGCACATGATATGATCACGTATATGGAAAATCCCCAAAGTTCAGCAGAACACCACTAGAGCTAATACAGGACAGCTGCGAGGGAGTAGATGAGCTATCAAATGTCACGTCCTGTGCACCTGCCATGAACGGTCCAAAAAGGAAGTTCAGGAAGCACTTCCGTTTAAAATTACACGTGGAGCTGGGGTGCCCAGCTGGCTGTCAGTAGAGCCTGCAGCTCTTGATCTCGGGGTCATGAACTCGAGCCCCATGTTGGGTGTAGAGATTACCTTAAAAAAACAAAAGGAACATCTGAAAGAATAAATAGGGATAAATTTAACCAAGGAAGCGATGTACCTGTACAATGAAAACTACAAAGCGCTGCTAAAAGAAAAGTAAGTGGAAAGCTCTCTTGTTCCTTGGATAGGAGTACTTAATTTTAAGATGTCAGTACTAGACAAAGTGACCTACAGATTTGCGGCAATCCCTGTTAAAATTCCAGCAGCTTTTTTGCTGAAATGGAAAGGTCAATCCTCAAATTCATATGGAATTGCAAGAAGCCCCAAATAACCAAAATATTCTTGAAAAGGAACAAATAGGACACACATTGCCCAACTTAAAAACTTACTACAGAGGCACAGTGTTCAGGTGCTGGGGTGAGGACGGACACACAGACCGATGGAAGTGAAGGGAGAGTCCAGGAATAAACACGTACATATGTGGCCGACTGATTTTTTGCAAGGGTGGGAGGTTTACTCAATGGGGGAAAGAACTTTGTCTTCAACAAATGGTGGTGGGAAAACTGGATTTCGAAATGCAGATAATTAAGTCGGACCCTCCTTCATTCCCCATACAGAAAATGAACCAGAAATTGACCAGTGACCCAAAGAGCTAAAAACCACAAAACTAGAAACAACACAGGGGCAAGTCTTTGGCCCATTGGCTCTAAGATGAGACACCAGCAACACAAGCACCAAACAAGTTGGACTTAATCAAAAACTTCTGGGCATCAAAGGACACTGTCAACAGGGAAAAAAACCACCCACAGAATGGGAGGAAGTATTTGTAAACTACATATCTGATAAAGGATTTATATGCACGTTTTAAAAAATTTCTAAAACTCCACAACAAAAACTAATGCTTAAAGACAAAAGCCCTTTTGAGGACGGTAAAGGGCACGTTACGTAGTGTGTGTAATTGGGCACACGCACCAATGTGCCCCGGACGTCGAGGGCAGCACGGTCAGAGCCCGGAGCACAGGGACCTAGTGGGGGCTCCTGTCTCCCATCCCCGCTGCCCTGTCGCAGCTTTGAGGGCTATAAGTGTCAGGGCAGGTGGCGGTGAGGGACCGGGCCTGGCTCCTCAAATCTGTGGGCTTTAGAGGGGGGATCAAGACCCAGCTTTGGCCCCCAATGTCATTGGCCCCCCCATGCAGTTGGGAAGAGGGCTTCTGGACCCCCAGACGTACCCGCATGCTCAGGGCCACTGGGCTGGCAGGACACTCAGAGGGAATCAGAATGCACCTGTCTGGGCCTTCCCGGGGCTGCCCCAGGCATGGAGGAGCTGCCTGGAGGGTTTGGAGGGGAGAACACGGTGGTCTGCAGTTGGGGTATTAGGGTCAGGTGCCTGAGCTGAGAGGAGGGGATGAGAGTAGGACCAGCCTGAGGAGAGGCTGCCATCCAGGGGGAAGGAGCTGCAAGTCCTTGTGTCTTGTCCTGGCCTCTACTCTGCAGAGACCATGAAGACCCTGCAAGGGCAGCTCTCTAGTCAACACAGGACAGACAACCCTGGGTGCGGGCACGAGGACACAGGAAGAGGGACACAGGGACACGGGGACAAGGGAGCTTGGGGACACAGAGACAGGATGGGGACACGGGGACAGAGGGATAGGGACAGGGGGACAGGGGGGCACAGGGACGGGAACAAGAGGGTAAGCACACAGGGACCTGACACGGGGACACAGGGACACAGGGACGGGGACACGGGATGGGGACACAGGGACTGGGACATGGGACGGGGACACAGGGACTAGGACATGGGACAGGGACACAGAGACGGGAAGGGGGGCACAAGGGTGGGCACAGAGGGACAGGGGGACGAGGGCACAGGGTTGGGCACAGAGGGCGAGGGACACGGGGACATGAGGGACACAGGGACACAGGGACGGAGACACAGGGACGTGGACACAGGGACACGGGGACAGAGGGACATGGGGATGTGGGGACACAGGGCCACAAGGATGGGGACACAGGAACACAAGGATAGGGGCATTGACAGGACATGGGGATAGGGACGGAGGGGCAGGGACACAGGGACATGGGGTGGGGACAGGGACTCTGGAGTGATTGTGGTGTGGCACTCGGTGACCATGGGGGACCACACCCATGGGGTGGTGTGACATGATGGACAGTCATTGTCAGCATGCTGGTTGCCACAGTGACAGTTCTGGGACAGTGTGTCTCCCCTGCTCAGCCCAGGCCTGTCCTGGGGCCCTGGGTGCCCGGACTGCAGCCCACGTCCAGGACCCCAGCCCAGGCCTGTCCCAGCACCAGGCAGGCGGGGCCTGGGCGGAGACTGGAGGTCGTGCCGGCCAGGGACAGTGTGGGGAGCAGGGATGGGTGACTCCCCTTCCCTCTGCAGCCTGGGGCAGGGGTGGTTCTGCTGCTCTGCGCCCCACCCCCGGGCCCAGGCCTGGCTGCTGGTGGAGAGGTGGCCCCTGCGGTCGGTGTCTGGGCCCCGGCACCCCCGGCCTCCGTCTGACTGAGCGGCCGGTGACGCTGTTGCAGGGCGCCGTGGTTCCCGGAGGGGAGACCGGATGGAGCGGTGGGCAGCGAAGCAAGGTTTATGGAGCGCTGCAGGACAAAGCCACCGGGGTGTTTCCGGGCTCGGTGGCGAACGAGACTGTCATCCAGTCAGGTTCTCAGGTGGGAAAGGCTGCTCCTTCCGGGCTGGTTGTAAAATCCTTTTAGGGGTGGTTTCCACTTAGGTTCGGGGCCCCTCGTCCCCCTGGCCTACCCTTCATCAAAGGGAGCAGCCTGGTAGCTCCCAGTGGGGGCCTGGGGCCGCCTCTGCCCCAGTGCCGGGCTCTCAGCAGCCACATCCCTACACTGCCCAAAGCCCGGACTGCCCGGCCGTCCCCTGCAGCCACGAGGACAGCCCGTGCTGTCACTTGGACAAGCCCCTTCCTCAGGGCGGCTGGCCTTCTGCCTGAGACCCCTCCTTCCCGCTGCCATCCCATCTTCCCAGGGCTCCCCCTCTTCTCCTCGGGTCAGCCCAGGACGACACCGCGGGCTCGGAGGGTGGGAGGCACCAGGAGGAGCAGCCTGGGCGGCCAGTGGGGACCCTCCTGCCGGCCTGCGGCTCTCTCTGCGGCTGGGCACCCGGGCCCTGGTTAGTGGCCCCTGGAGGACAGGTGGCTGGGCGAACGTCCCCTGTCCCAGCACCAGGCCCTTGTGCCCTCTCCCGCTTCCTGCGTCCCCACGGCGACTGTCTCCATGGCGACACACGGGGTGGCAGGAACCTTGAGACCCAGGAGAGGCCCATGAGCGTTGGAGGCGGGGAAGGTCCCCCGCGGCGCACAACCGGCCCAGGCTGTCACGTGAGGGGGGCCCGCCGGTCATGTGACCGCGCCCGCCACCGAGCAGAGATGAGCGCCCGAGCCTGGCCGGCCCTGCCCTGGGCCCTGACCCTGCTGCTGGCGCTGGGGCTGCGCAGCCCGGAGGCCAGGGGTGAGTGCGGGCCCGTGGGCGTCCCCCCACCCCGCCCGGCGTCCCCCGTGCGCTGAGCACCGCGCCCTTCCAGCCCACAGAGTCACGGAGGACGACTTCCGGGAGGGCTACTTTGAGCAGCTTCTGGACCATTTCAACTTCGAGCGCTTTGGCAACAAGACCTTCCTCCAGCGGTTCCTGGTGTCAGGTGAGGTCGCCCGGGGGCCCCGGGACCCTAGGGTCCTGCCCCGCACCTCACCCACCCCTCCTGCCTCTGCCCGACAGAGAGGTTCTGGAAAAGGGGCAAGGGGCCCATATTCTTCTACACGGGCAATGAGGGGAACGTGTGGTCCTTCGCCAACAACTCGGGGTTCATCCAGGAGCTGGCGGCGCAGCAGGAGGCCCTGGTCATCTTCGCGGAGCATGTGGGTACTGGTGGCGGGCCGGGCGGGGCAGCGTGGGCGTGGCGGGGGTGCCGGGCTCAGTCCCACCCGCGCCCGACTGCAGCGCTACTACGGGAAGTCGCTCCCGTTCGGCGAGCAGTCCACGCGGCCCGGGCACACGGAGCTGCTGACGGTGGAGCAGGCCCTGGCCGACTTCGCGAGGCTGCTCAGCGCCCTGCGGCGGGACCTCGGGGCCCAGGACAGCCCGGCCATCGCCTTCGGTGGCAGGTGGGTCCCCGCCCGGCTCGCTTGTCCCTGAGCCACACACCCATGCTTGGCCCCAGGGCCAGGGACCTAGAAGTGCCGGGTCCTGCCGGGGGCACCGTGGGCCCTGAGGAGGGAGAGCGGGCGGGTACCGGGGAGGCCGTGCCCCAGCCGCCCTGTGTCCCCCACCCAGCTACGGGGGGATGCTCAGCGCCTACATGAGGATCAAGTACCCCCATCTCGTGGCCGGCGCCCTCGCGGCCAGTGCGCCCGTTGTGGCTGTGGCCGGCCTCGGTGACTCCTACCAGTTCTTCCGGGACGTCTCGGCGGTGAGCGAGGGTTCTGGGGCCCCGGGGCCGGACCAGGCTGTGGCAGCGGCAGCCACAACCCTTCTTTCTCCAGGACTTTGAGGGCCAGAGTCCCAAGTGTGCCCAGGGCGTGCGGGACGCGTTCCGGCAGATCCAGGACTTGTTCTTACAGGGAGGTGAGGAGGCCCCCTGCCCTGCAAGCTGTGGAACACCCCTCCCTCTGCCCCCCACCCCACGCCCTCCGGCAGCCTCCAGAGGCCGTTGTCCCGCCCCCTCCTGGCAGCCTATGA
>NW_024424119.1:59774250-59776101 GCF_017311325.1 Ursus maritimus
AGCTCCCAGTGGGGGCCTGGGGCCGCCTCTGCCCCAGTGCCGGGCTCTCAGCAGCCACATCCCTACACTGCCCAAAGCCCGGACTGCCCGGCCGTCCCCTGCAGCCACGAGGACAGCCCGTGCTGTCACTTGGACAAGCCCCTTCCTCAGGGCGGCTGGCCTTCTGCCTGAGACCCCTCCTTCCCGCTGCCATCCCATCTTCCCAGGGCTCCCCCTCTTCTCCTCGGGTCAGCCCAGGACGACACCGCGGGCTCGGAGGGTGGGAGGCACCAGGAGGAGCAGCCTGGGCGGCCAGTGGGGACCCTCCTGCCGGCCTGCGGCTCTCTCTGCGGCTGGGCACCCGGGCCCTGGTTAGTGGCCCCTGGAGGACAGGTGGCTGGGCGAACGTCCCCTGTCCCAGCACCAGGCCCTTGTGCCCTCTCCCGCTTCCTGCGTCCCCACGGCGACTGTCTCCATGGCGACACACGGGGTGGCAGGAACCTTGAGACCCAGGAGAGGCCCATGAGCGTTGGAGGCGGGGAAGGTCCCCCGCGGCGCACAACCGGCCCAGGCTGTCACGTGAGGGGGGCCCGCCGGTCATGTGACCGCGCCCGCCACCGAGCAGAGATGAGCGCCCGAGCCTGGCCGGCCCTGCCCTGGGCCCTGACCCTGCTGCTGGCGCTGGGGCTGCGCAGCCCGGAGGCCAGGGGTGAGTGCGGGCCCGTGGGCGTCCCCCCACCCCGCCCGGCGTCCCCCGTGCGCTGAGCACCGCGCCCTTCCAGCCCACAGAGTCACGGAGGACGACTTCCGGGAGGGCTACTTTGAGCAGCTTCTGGACCATTTCAACTTCGAGCGCTTTGGCAACAAGACCTTCCTCCAGCGGTTCCTGGTGTCAGGTGAGGTCGCCCGGGGGCCCCGGGACCCTAGGGTCCTGCCCCGCACCTCACCCACCCCTCCTGCCTCTGCCCGACAGAGAGGTTCTGGAAAAGGGGCAAGGGGCCCATATTCTTCTACACGGGCAATGAGGGGAACGTGTGGTCCTTCGCCAACAACTCGGGGTTCATCCAGGAGCTGGCGGCGCAGCAGGAGGCCCTGGTCATCTTCGCGGAGCATGTGGGTACTGGTGGCGGGCCGGGCGGGGCAGCGTGGGCGTGGCGGGGGTGCCGGGCTCAGTCCCACCCGCGCCCGACTGCAGCGCTACTACGGGAAGTCGCTCCCGTTCGGCGAGCAGTCCACGCGGCCCGGGCACACGGAGCTGCTGACGGTGGAGCAGGCCCTGGCCGACTTCGCGAGGCTGCTCAGCGCCCTGCGGCGGGACCTCGGGGCCCAGGACAGCCCGGCCATCGCCTTCGGTGGCAGGTGGGTCCCCGCCCGGCTCGCTTGTCCCTGAGCCACACACCCATGCTTGGCCCCAGGGCCAGGGACCTAGAAGTGCCGGGTCCTGCCGGGGGCACCGTGGGCCCTGAGGAGGGAGAGCGGGCGGGTACCGGGGAGGCCGTGCCCCAGCCGCCCTGTGTCCCCCACCCAGCTACGGGGGGATGCTCAGCGCCTACATGAGGATCAAGTACCCCCATCTCGTGGCCGGCGCCCTCGCGGCCAGTGCGCCCGTTGTGGCTGTGGCCGGCCTCGGTGACTCCTACCAGTTCTTCCGGGACGTCTCGGCGGTGAGCGAGGGTTCTGGGGCCCCGGGGCCGGACCAGGCTGTGGCAGCGGCAGCCACAACCCTTCTTTCTCCAGGACTTTGAGGGCCAGAGTCCCAAGTGTGCCCAGGGCGTGCGGGACGCGTTCCGGCAGATCCAGGACTTGTTCTTACAGGGAGGTGAGGAGGCCCCCTGCCCTGCAAGCTGTGGAACACCCCTCCCTCTGCCCCCC
>NW_024424119.1:59776111-59777962 GCF_017311325.1 Ursus maritimus
AGCTCCCAGTGGGGGCCTGGGGCCGCCTCTGCCCCAGTGCCGGGCTCTCAGCAGCCACATCCCTACACTGCCCAAAGCCCGGACTGCCCGGCCGTCCCCTGCAGCCACGAGGACAGCCCGTGCTGTCACTTGGACAAGCCCCTTCCTCAGGGCGGCTGGCCTTCTGCCTGAGACCCCTCCTTCCCGCTGCCATCCCATCTTCCCAGGGCTCCCCCTCTTCTCCTCGGGTCAGCCCAGGACGACACCGCGGGCTCGGAGGGTGGGAGGCACCAGGAGGAGCAGCCTGGGCGGCCAGTGGGGACCCTCCTGCCGGCCTGCGGCTCTCTCTGCGGCTGGGCACCCGGGCCCTGGTTAGTGGCCCCTGGAGGACAGGTGGCTGGGCGAACGTCCCCTGTCCCAGCACCAGGCCCTTGTGCCCTCTCCCGCTTCCTGCGTCCCCACGGCGACTGTCTCCATGGCGACACACGGGGTGGCAGGAACCTTGAGACCCAGGAGAGGCCCATGAGCGTTGGAGGCGGGGAAGGTCCCCCGCGGCGCACAACCGGCCCAGGCTGTCACGTGAGGGGGGCCCGCCGGTCATGTGACCGCGCCCGCCACCGAGCAGAGATGAGCGCCCGAGCCTGGCCGGCCCTGCCCTGGGCCCTGACCCTGCTGCTGGCGCTGGGGCTGCGCAGCCCGGAGGCCAGGGGTGAGTGCGGGCCCGTGGGCGTCCCCCCACCCCGCCCGGCGTCCCCCGTGCGCTGAGCACCGCGCCCTTCCAGCCCACAGAGTCACGGAGGACGACTTCCGGGAGGGCTACTTTGAGCAGCTTCTGGACCATTTCAACTTCGAGCGCTTTGGCAACAAGACCTTCCTCCAGCGGTTCCTGGTGTCAGGTGAGGTCGCCCGGGGGCCCCGGGACCCTAGGGTCCTGCCCCGCACCTCACCCACCCCTCCTGCCTCTGCCCGACAGAGAGGTTCTGGAAAAGGGGCAAGGGGCCCATATTCTTCTACACGGGCAATGAGGGGAACGTGTGGTCCTTCGCCAACAACTCGGGGTTCATCCAGGAGCTGGCGGCGCAGCAGGAGGCCCTGGTCATCTTCGCGGAGCATGTGGGTACTGGTGGCGGGCCGGGCGGGGCAGCGTGGGCGTGGCGGGGGTGCCGGGCTCAGTCCCACCCGCGCCCGACTGCAGCGCTACTACGGGAAGTCGCTCCCGTTCGGCGAGCAGTCCACGCGGCCCGGGCACACGGAGCTGCTGACGGTGGAGCAGGCCCTGGCCGACTTCGCGAGGCTGCTCAGCGCCCTGCGGCGGGACCTCGGGGCCCAGGACAGCCCGGCCATCGCCTTCGGTGGCAGGTGGGTCCCCGCCCGGCTCGCTTGTCCCTGAGCCACACACCCATGCTTGGCCCCAGGGCCAGGGACCTAGAAGTGCCGGGTCCTGCCGGGGGCACCGTGGGCCCTGAGGAGGGAGAGCGGGCGGGTACCGGGGAGGCCGTGCCCCAGCCGCCCTGTGTCCCCCACCCAGCTACGGGGGGATGCTCAGCGCCTACATGAGGATCAAGTACCCCCATCTCGTGGCCGGCGCCCTCGCGGCCAGTGCGCCCGTTGTGGCTGTGGCCGGCCTCGGTGACTCCTACCAGTTCTTCCGGGACGTCTCGGCGGTGAGCGAGGGTTCTGGGGCCCCGGGGCCGGACCAGGCTGTGGCAGCGGCAGCCACAACCCTTCTTTCTCCAGGACTTTGAGGGCCAGAGTCCCAAGTGTGCCCAGGGCGTGCGGGACGCGTTCCGGCAGATCCAGGACTTGTTCTTACAGGGAGGTGAGGAGGCCCCCTGCCCTGCAAGCTGTGGAACACCCCTCCCTCTGCCCCCC
>NW_024424119.1:59777972-59788475 GCF_017311325.1 Ursus maritimus
GAACGTCCCCTGTCCCAGCACCAGGCCCTTGTGCCCTCTCCCGCTTCCTGCGTCCCCACGGCGACTGTCTCCATGGCGACACACGGGGTGGCAGGAACCTTGAGACCCAGGAGAGGCCCATGAGCGTTGGAGGCGGGGAAGGTCCCCCGCGGCGCACAACCGGCCCAGGCTGTCACGTGAGGGGGGCCCGCCGGTCATGTGACCGCGCCCGCCACCGAGCAGAGATGAGCGCCCGAGCCTGGCCGGCCCTGCCCTGGGCCCTGACCCTGCTGCTGGCGCTGGGGCTGCGCAGCCCGGAGGCCAGGGGTGAGTGCGGGCCCGTGGGCGTCCCCCCACCCCGCCCGGCGTCCCCCGTGCGCTGAGCACCGCGCCCTTCCAGCCCACAGAGTCACGGAGGACGACTTCCGGGAGGGCTACTTTGAGCAGCTTCTGGACCATTTCAACTTCGAGCGCTTTGGCAACAAGACCTTCCTCCAGCGGTTCCTGGTGTCAGGTGAGGTCGCCCGGGGGCCCCGGGACCCTAGGGTCCTGCCCCGCACCTCACCCACCCCTCCTGCCTCTGCCCGACAGAGAGGTTCTGGAAAAGGGGCAAGGGGCCCATATTCTTCTACACGGGCAATGAGGGGAACGTGTGGTCCTTCGCCAACAACTCGGGGTTCATCCAGGAGCTGGCGGCGCAGCAGGAGGCCCTGGTCATCTTCGCGGAGCATGTGGGTACTGGTGGCGGGCCGGGCGGGGCAGCGTGGGCGTGGCGGGGGTGCCGGGCTCAGTCCCACCCGCGCCCGACTGCAGCGCTACTACGGGAAGTCGCTCCCGTTCGGCGAGCAGTCCACGCGGCCCGGGCACACGGAGCTGCTGACGGTGGAGCAGGCCCTGGCCGACTTCGCGAGGCTGCTCAGCGCCCTGCGGCGGGACCTCGGGGCCCAGGACAGCCCGGCCATCGCCTTCGGTGGCAGGTGGGTCCCCGCCCGGCTCGCTTGTCCCTGAGCCACACACCCATGCTTGGCCCCAGGGCCAGGGACCTAGAAGTGCCGGGTCCTGCCGGGGGCACCGTGGGCCCTGAGGAGGGAGAGCGGGCGGGTACCGGGGAGGCCGTGCCCCAGCCGCCCTGTGTCCCCCACCCAGCTACGGGGGGATGCTCAGCGCCTACATGAGGATCAAGTACCCCCATCTCGTGGCCGGCGCCCTCGCGGCCAGTGCGCCCGTTGTGGCTGTGGCCGGCCTCGGTGACTCCTACCAGTTCTTCCGGGACGTCTCGGCGGTGAGCGAGGGTTCTGGGGCCCCGGGGCCGGACCAGGCTGTGGCAGCGGCAGCCACAACCCTTCTTTCTCCAGGACTTTGAGGGCCAGAGTCCCAAGTGTGCCCAGGGCGTGCGGGACGCGTTCCGGCAGATCCAGGACTTGTTCTTACAGGGAGGTGAGGAGGCCCCCTGCCCTGCAAGCTGTGGAACACCCCTCCCTCTGCCCCCCACCCCACGCCCTCCGGCAGCCTCCAGAGGCCGTTGTCCCGCCCCCTCCTGGCAGCCTATGACACGGTCAGCCGGGAGTTCGGCACCTGCCAGCCACTGTCCAGCCCAGAGGACCTGACCCAACTCTTTGGGTTTGCCCGGAATGCCTTCACCGTGCTGGCCATGATGGACTACCCGTACCCCACCGACTTCATCGGGCACCTTCCTGCCAACCCAGTCAAGGCAAGATGGCTGCTCCCCGGCATGAGGAGACACCGGCTGGGATCCGGGGAGGGCAGTGTCCGTGGACAGAGAAGGGCCCAGCTGCCCTGGGGTGGCTGGTGCTGGCCAGCCCAAGAGACTCACAGGCACTCTGGGGCCTGGGACCAGGGAAGGGAGAGCTGGGAGGGGCTGCAGGCCAAGTGGGGGTCTTTGGTTGGCATCCCCAGGTTGGCTGTGACCGGCTGCTGAGTGAGAACCAGAGGGTCAAGGGGCTGCGAGCACTGGCTGGTGCGTCTGCCCCTCACCCTATGCCCGGCGCCAAGTGTGGGGGTGGATGTGGCTTGGGGGCGCGGGCCACGTGAAGGCGGGGAGCACCAACGTCCCCGTGTAGTCCCTGGCCCAGCCCGGGGGGGCTCTGCTCCACAGGTTCTCTGAGAGGTCCAGATGGGGAGGGCAGCACGCCCAGCCATAACCTGCCCTGCTGGGAGGGGGGCCAGCCAGGGGGGAGCGGGAGCTGCCAGCACGGACCCCAGGAGGGGCCCCTCCGAGGGGCAAGGTGAGCGTCGCGGCCCTCGGCCCCAGCGCCCCTGTCCGCCAGGGCTGGTGTACAACTCCTCGGGCACAGCCCCCTGCTACGACATCTACCTGCAGTACCAGGCCTGTGCAGACCCCACAGGCTGCGGCTCCGGCCCCGACGCCAGGGCCTGGGATTACCAGGTATGGGGCGCCGGCCGCCTAGGACTGCCCGGGATGGGGGTGCTGGATGAGGTCCCCCACCCCACCCGGCTGACCTTGGTGTGGGCACCTGCAGGCCTGCACCGAGATCAACCTGACGTTTTCCAGCAACAACGTCACGGACCTCTTCCCTGACCTGCCCTTCACGGAGGCCCACCGCCGGAAGTACTGCCTGGACACGTGGGGCGTGTGGCCTCGGAGGGACTGGCTGCAGATCAGTTTCGGGGGGGACGGTGAGGCTCGAGATGGCAGCATCCTTCCCTCTGCCCCACGCGGACTTGGCTCCCCTGATCCGGCCCACGGCTCAGATCCGGAGGGCTGTGCCCAGTTTCCACCCCCACGTCTGTCTCTTTCAGACCTCAAAGCTGCCAGCAACATCCTCTTCTCCAACGGTGACCTGGACCCCTGGGCAGGGGGCGGGGTGAGTCACGGCCTGGGAGCCGCTGCCACGCTCCTGCTCTGGCCTGGCGGGGGGCCCATGCAGGACCCTCCCTGTGGGCCTGCCCGCCTCTGCACCTCGCTTCTGCGTGGCCTTCATTCTCCTCACTTCCTCTCCTCCCTTCTATGGTTCTTCCCTTTGGACTTCCTTTGGGGGCCGGGCAGGCTGGGGGGAGAATCTCAAGCGGAATCCCCGCTGAGCAAAGAGCCGGACGCGGGGTGTGATTCCACGACCCCGAGGTCATGACCTGAGCTGAAATCCAAAGTCGGATGCTTAACGGACTGAGCCCCCCAGATACCCCTGCCCTGACTTAGCGTGAACTGACTTCTGGTGCCCTCACCTCCACCTCTCCTTTCTCACGAGGCCGCTCAAGGCCATGCTGACACTTGGGAGTTCCTGCCCCAGCTGCACCCCGAGCAGGGACAGGCAGCCCCGTCCCAGGCCGCACCAGGTGGGCGGGGGTGGGGCTGGCCGTGGCTTGGAGCACACCGGGCAGCTGACAGAATGTCCGTGGACAGATCCGGCGTAACCTGAGCACGTCGGTCCTCGCCATCACCATCCGGGGGGGAGCCCATCACCTAGACCTCAGGTGCGGGGCTGCCCGGGAGGGGTGCCGCATGGGGCCCGGGCCAGCGGCTGGACATGTGCTGGGGTGGGGCGGGGCTCGGCTTGGCCTGCTGCCCAGCTGAGGCCCCCATGCCTGCTCCTTAGAGCGTCTCGCCCCGAAGACCCTGCGTCTGTCCGGGAGGCTCGCGAGTTCGAGGCCAGGCTCATCCGCGAGTGGGTGGAAGCAGCCAGACGCACACAGTGACTGCGGCCGGTCCAGCGTGGGGGTCTCGGAGGCTGAGGAGCGCTCCCCAACCCAGGACCAGGGAGGGCTAGACAGGAGCATCTCGAGGGTCTGGGGGTGAGGGGCTGAGGAAGCCTCTGGAGGCCTGGCCAAGAGCGGCGTGGGCTGCGGGAGCAGCCGTGCTGAACACACCGCACGGCCTCCCAAACCAGCCACACGTTTAATAAAACAGAACCCTCAATTTCTGTGTGGTCTCGGGGCATGGGGGGGCTACCCTGTGGCCAGTCCAAGGGTCCTTCTGGAGAGCCCCACTGAGGGATGTGGCACTCCCCCTGCTACCCTGCCCGGCATCAGGGGCCGGGCCCTGGGAGGACTTGGGGCCACAGCCCCACCTCCAGGGTGGGCACCTTCCCCGTCCTGTCCTGTTGCCCGTGCGTGTGGAGGGGCAGCTGTGCAGCAATGGGGGGATGGAGCCCACTTCGGAGACAGGCCCTGCACCCCATCGCAGGCACAAAAGACACAGTACCGGGGGTCGAGTGGAAGGCAGCCCCAAGAGTGGCCCCTGGACACCTGAGGTGCTGGAACACCAGGAAACGTGGCCAAGAACCCAGGTCCTGCCAGGCACTGGGAGCCTGGACCCTCGCAGAGATGGTGTCCACCAGCAGAAGAGGCCCTGGCTGCTCTGGGAAGGGGGATCTTCTAGAAACGACAGAGGCAACGGGCTGCTCAGGGCTCTCACACAGGGAGGACCTGCACCTGTCCTGTGGGGCCACTTGGCCGAGGTTCGTCTCTGGAAGAGCACCTGCGTCGGGGCTCAGGAAGGAAGCGGCAGGCTCCCGTGGAGAGACAGGCACGCCCCTGCCGGCAGACACGGAGCCCAGGACCGGGTGAACAGGCGCAGAGCGTCCACACGCCCCATCCCGGGTCTCCGGGCTGCAGTCACGGTGCGAGTCCTGACCTCCGAACATGGGGCGCGAGCTACATGTGGCCGGACTCCGATCACAGCTGAGGAGACGCGGGGTCTCACACACGGAAGCGTCAGAGCAAATCTGCTTTATGCTGCCTGTAAAGTCCATCCTACCGGGTGGTCCAGGAGCAGGACAAACTCGCCCACCCGCCCCTCCCAGCCTCTGCAGGGCCAGGGGAGGATCCCTGAGTCCAACGTGTAAACATCACAGCCCGCCAGGTGCCTAGATTCGCAGGAGGTCACAGGCGCCCCCAGACCCTCGGGTCAGGGCAGGTCCCAGGCTCTGAGACCCCAGGCTGAGCCCCATGTCGGGCTGTCCCTTCAGTTCTTGTCTCAGCAAGATGGGGGGCCCCAGCGCAGACCCGGGAGACGACGAGGGATGTGGGACCAACACGAAGCCCGGGCACCGGCTCACGGGAAGACGTTCAGTTACCAGGAATGTGAGTCATGATTCCAGTTTCCTCGGGAAGCAGGAGGCCCCCTAGTGGACAGGACCACCGTGATTCATGGTGCTGACCTTACAATACGATCCTCGTGAAAAGCTCACACAGAATGCCCAGCTGCCCTGTCCACCCGTGAGGCCCTGAGATGCCGAGGCCCAGGGACCCCCTGGCGTCTGTCATCACCCTGGCCAGGAACACGGGCAGCCGGCGGAGTGGACACTGCAGGGCCAAGGTCCAAGGACAGTGGACCTACCCAAACAGGACTCCGCTGACAGGCTTCCACAAACACAAGACCTGTGAACCCCCTGGGCACTGCCCGCAGAGGAGTCAGGCCCCCCGAGGCGGGGCCCAGATGGGCAAGGGGTGAGCCTCGGTGTTGAACACGTAGGCGTCCAGGCTGAGCAGGTCTGGGTCGTCAGAGAACAGCAGATACAGGTACTTGAGGGTCTCCCCCAGAAAGAAGCTCTCCATCTTGTCCCTGGGCTGGGGATTGAGGGGATCCCGGACGTTGCTGATGGAGGAGTAGCCGCCCGAGGGCACCTGAGCAAAGCCGAGACCGCGGCGTCACCGCGGCATCACCGCTGCGGGCACAGCCGGCTCCCCGCACTGGGCTCGGCCCTCGGGGCATGGGCCCGGCAGCCAGACGGCCCCCTCCCCCAGTCTCCCGGCCTCGCCACCGGGCGCGCGCGCGGCCCAGGCCAGGGCCTGGGGGCGGTGACCCCCAGGTCCACCAGGGGACCGGCCCGCCTGGAGGTCAGCCCCAGTTCCTCGAGACACCCCCGCAGAGACGCCGGCCGCCCTCGAGGGACCCGATGGAAAGCGCTGCCTCCCGAAGGCCCCGACGTCCCCTGAGGAGTCCGGAACCCACCGCCTCACACACCACAGAGCAGAGGTCAAGTTGTGGCTCTGCCAGGGTGGGTGGTGGGCCCCGGACAGGGCGTGACCTTCCCGGAGCCACGGCCCCCGACGGCAGGACGGGGGGCAGGGCCCGAGCAAGTGGGGGCGGTGGCCGAGGCCCGCCGGGCGGAGAGCACCGCCCGGCCACGGGGAGGATCCGGGAAGGACGCGATGCGCCCCGAGCTCACGGGGCCACGGCGGGGGCCCTCCCCACAGAGCCTGGTCCCTCGAGACAGGACCGAGGGATGCCCCCGAACTCCCCAGGCTGCGGCGAGCCTGCCCCCCCCCCCCACGGCCCGGGGAGAGGCGGCCGGCGAGGAGCGAGGAGCCGGGGCACGACCTGCGGCGGCGGCGGCAGCTCACCCGTGTGTACGCGTTGAAGCTCTGCAGCAGTTCCCAGCCCCAGTCCTGGTACTTGGGGTCCCCGTGAGGCGGTGCAGGAGAAGAGGCTCTCCACCGTCTCGGGCCGGGATTGTGCCTCGGCCGGCTGGGGGCACGGCGGGGGGCGGGAACACGGGCTGAGCTCAGGCGAGGCCCCCACGGGCCCCACGCCCAGAGCCCGCCCCGGCTCACCTTGACCTGCACGTCCTTGTGGTCGCTCTGGGGGTACAGGTTGAAGTGCACGATTTCGGGGCTCAGCCCCGTCTCCATCTGCCGGTTCATCTGGTAGCAGGTGTCCATGAGCGCCCGGGCCAGCTCCATGTGGTCGGCGGGCAGGCCGTGGTGGGCGCCCAGAGCCAGCGTCGCGGAAGCACACCAGGTGGTCCTGAAATCAGAGCGTGTCCTCCACCACTGCTGAGTCTGTGGCCGCGGGCGGGCGGCAACCGGGTCGGCCGCCGTCTCGGTCTCCGCATCCCCACGAGTCACGAGCCGAGCGGGCGACGCTCAGGTCCGCTCGGGCAAGCGACTGAACTACAGGCCCAGCACTTGGGGCTCGACGTGAGCAGGGGAGAAGCTGGTGGCAGGACACCCGCCTCCCGGGGGAGCAGATGCTGACCCGGGTCTCCCCCACACCCCCACCCGACCCTCCGCCCGACCCCACAAACACCGACGGGGCACCGCAGTACCGCTGGCAGGAGACCAGAGGCTAGGCCCAGGGGAGAGGGGAAAGGGAGGGTCCCGGGAGGCGGGGAGCTGGGACCCTGGGGGAGGGGCCGGGGCCCATCGGAGACCTCGGCTCCCCCTCAGCTCCCCCTGCCGTCGTGGGGACAGCCCAGGCCACGCAGCCCAGCCGCCCGCCCCACGGCCAGAATTTCACTGCTCTCTGCAAAGTCTTGACTCACGAACCCGTCGGGGCCCAGGACACACGGGTGGGCGCTGAAGCCCCCCCCCCCCCCGGGATCGTGCACGCGCTCACCATCTTGGCGCTGAAGCGGCCGTGGGTGAGCTCCCCCACAAAGGTGAGCTTCCTGGGCTCAGACCTGCGCAGCAGGTGCTTCTTGATCCCCTCGACGGCCTCGAGGTAGTCTTCCAGTAACCTGGGCGGAGCGGCAGCCCCGTCAGCTCAGGCCCCTTCAGCCCCACCCCCAGGAGCGGCCAGCCCGGAGCTGGAGGCTCGCGGCCCGTCGGCGGGGGGCGTAGGGCTGTGCCTTCGGCTCCCCTGAACAGGGCCGCTCCTCTCAGCCGGCCCCGAGGGACCACCCCAGACCAGCCTCTGCAGAGCCCCAGGCCCCGACGTCCCCGCAGGCTCCCCAGATGGGACGCCCTTGTCTCCGCCCGCAGGGGTCAGCCCGGAGCTGCGCCCCAGGGGTGTTGGGTGGCGGCCACCCCTGGGCTCGAGACTTTGGGGATTTCCAGTTCCCTCACGAGGCTGAGCTCTGTCTTCCACACCGAACGACGCAGCCGTGGATCTGGCCGCTCTCGGGGGAAGGGCATGTTCGGGGCGCCCTACAGGAAGCGCGGGGAGGCCCAGGTGTTCCTGGCCGCCTTCTGCTGGGGAGCGCGTGCGCAGAGTGGCCTCCACGACCCCGAGTAAGACCGCTCCGCCAGTGAGCCGGGGGCCCCGCGGCCAGGCCCAGACCCCGAGCCCCGCCTGGCACTGAGGAGCCGTGGGCCTCGGCAACCAGCCAGGTCCCCCCTCCTCGGCACAAAGGCCGTGCCGGGAAGAAGCACGCTCCCGCGGAGGGGCCGAGTCTGGGCCGGGCCTGGCTCGGCTGCGGCCCTCTTGCCCGTGAACCCGAAACGAGGGGAGCCGCAGGGACGCCGCCCGACGCAGCGGAAACCAGCCTCACTGGGTCTCCTTCTTTCCTCCCTGGATCCACTGCTTCAGCAGGTACTCGTAGTAGCTGTCGGCCCTGGCGCCCAGCGTGAACACGCCCATGTGCGTGAAGAGGCCGCTGTGAGTGCTGATGAACATGGGCACCAGCCCGTCCTTCTTCCCCAACAGGGAGTGTACGTGCCTCGTCACCTCCTCCGCGGCCTCCTGGGGCACACAACGGGGGAGGGGGTGAGCGGGGGCGCGAGCTGCAGAGAGGGCTGCGTGGGCTCGCCCCCACCTAACCCACCCGCTCCCCGCGGAGGAGAGAGCAGGCTGGCATCCGGCCCACGGCGTCCCTCGGCCCAGCTGCCCGACACGGGCTTCCGAGGCTGGCCGAGGCCGCGCAGCGACCAGGCCCGCACCCTGACGCGTGCGCGGGCCGCCTCGCGGGGCGGGCAGGTGACACGGGCCCCGATGACAGGGCCCGACTCATCCTCCGGACGGGGGGACTGTGTCTGAAGACCACAGCCCTGGTCCCCACGACGAACTGCCCAGGCGTGGCCGGCTGCTCCCGCCTGCTGTAGGGGAGGCAGGCATGTCCACTGCCACGCCCGGGCTCGAGGCTCATCCTCCTCCTCCCCCCGCCAGTGAGCTCCTGCGTGCCCTTCAAGACCCAACCCACCCAACCCACCTCAGCTCCTCTGAGCTCACTGCCTGGCCTAGGCGGCACCCCACACCTCTGCTCCGCGGCTCAGTGTGCATTCTGTCACCACGCTCAGGACCCCGCGCTCAGGACCCAACACGCACGCCCACACCCATCCTACGAGTCCTGTCTGTGCACTGAAACCATGACGACCCGGCCCTGGGCAGGCACCTGCCTGACGCCCTGAGGCGGGCGGACACAAGCTGAGCTGCTGGACTATGACTATGAACCGCGAGCGGGAGGCCGCGGCCCGTCCACAGGCGGGGAAAGGCCGCACGCCCGTCTCCGCGCTGGACACCGCGCGGGGCCACCAAGCATTTGGAAACGCCGCGTGCATCATACGAAATCAAACGCGGGCGAGCACTATCGCCCGCCGACGGTCGATGCACCAAAGGCTCACCGAGCGGCGACGCCGCCGCTGTAGAAGAGCCGACCGAGCGTGGTGGGAACTTGCCTCCAGGAGCGCTCATCTCGCGACCCCACCCGGAGACAACCCAACACGCAGGCGCCGGCCAGCGCCGGGAGCGGCACGGCTCCGCCACACGCCGGTGCCGCCGGCCCGAGAAGAGGCGAGACGCGCGCCACTTATGCCGATCGCATTCCGCAGCGGATGTGCATATCACACGCGGCAAGCAGAGTCCGCAGCGCCGCAGGACCTCACCACGCGGGCGCTCCCGACAGAAAGTCCCCGCCGCACACACGCGGAAGGGAGCGCTACGCGGGCGCTGGCTCGCTGCTAAGAGGATGATGGCGTTCTGGGGCAAGCGTGGCACCGGCTGCACCCGTGGGAACACAGTGCCACGCCCACGAGCACAAGAGCCACAATTTCTCATGTGTCAATCACATCTCCGCTTTTTAAGGAAAGAGGAGAACCGCCGGCACGTTGTGCGAGTCAGATGCTCCCCGCGAGGAGCGGAACCTTAACAGGGCCGAGGACTCACTGACAAGAAGTGGCAGCCACGGGCCGCGAGTGCGGAGAAACACCAGCACGGCTCCATTCTCCGCGCCTCACGCCACCTGGCCACGGACGCCACTCCTGCAGGTGCCACCTGGCACAGACCGCCCCCTGCGCTGCCGCCCACCCCCCACCCACCCCGCCCCGCGGCAGTGAGAGGCTGGCAGCTGGGACCCTAAGGACACGCCTGCAGCAGGGCAGGCAGGGCGAGACTCAGCACCCCCCCCCGGCACCGACTTGACGCCCTGGCCTCCATTATCACACAGAAAGCGCCACCTGCTAAGGAGACGGGAGAGAAAGGAAACGGTAGGGGGATCTCAGGGGCGGGCCCATGGTTGGCGGCCACGCCAGCTCCCCAGAGTTCCGGCCAGCAGCCCGGCCCCTCCGTACCTGAAACTCTTTCTGCCGTGAGGCGTGAGAGCTCCCGAACTCTGGCTGAATGCTCGTGACCTCGGCCACCGTGCTGTCCGAGGTCCAGCGGGGCGGGTGGGCGGCCCCAGTGCCGATGTTCACGTCGGAGTATGGGATCTTGAGGGCGTCTGAGAGCATGAGCATGAGCCGATGTCCCAAAATCCTCTGATACTGACAAGCGAGAGAATCAAGGTTCGTGCACCACGCCAGCCGCTTCCAATTCACGCCATAAACCGTCCCCGTCTCCGTCCGTGGCGGACCACGAGAACTGCACAACTTCCGTGACAATAGCCAGCG
>NW_024424119.1:59794884-59828395 GCF_017311325.1 Ursus maritimus
AGTATCTCCGCGTGTGCCTGCCGCTCGGCACCTCGCCTTGTCTGAGCCTGCCCCGGAGAGATCCTCGTGCTCTCCGGTCCCCTTCCCTGGTAGGGGTCGTTCCTGAGGCCTCCGCTGGTGGCGCCAGCGGTGCCCGAATGCTTCCCTCCCTGCACGTCCCGTCAGCAGGGAGACGGTGGCGTCTAGAGGGCGAGTTACCGGGCTCCCAAGCGGAGAGTGCAGGAGCCCTCCCCTGGAGCGCGGGCTCAGGGGCAGGTTCTGGGCCCGCCCCCAGGTGTCTGACGCACTGGGTTGTCTCAGGCCCCCCTGAGACCCTGGTGAAGAGCTGGGCGGGAGCACGAGGGGACTCCTGGACAGCCCATGGCAGGAGCGGCTCGGCGTGTGGACTCTAGTTCCCTTGCACGGACAGAGCCGGGGACACCTGGTTGCGGTTCCCACGACATGCGCTGGTCAGAAACTGCACTGGCCAGGCCAGGGATCAATCAGGGCATCTTGAGTTTATTGGAAATCCGTCCTCCTCCCCACCCCCCATCGGCCTTCTGGGGGAAATCAAAGAGTTTGGCAGTCTTTCAAAAGTCAGTGCTGTCGTGATCAAGAGACTCTGAAGGTAACCTGAGGGACAGCTTTGTTCGGAGGGGCCCGTCCTGCCTCTTGAGTGCACGGTGGGCACAGGAGCACACACCTGTGAGAAAGCACTTTGGGGTCCTCCCTCCCCCCGTTCCTGGTTTGGTGGCGCCCCACGATCTGTAATCTGCAAATCTCACGGGAGGCGGTGAAGGGCACCCGGGCCCTCTCTGTGCTATGTTTGAACCTTGGTGTAAAGATGTAATTATTTAAAAATAAACCGTGCCCTTCAAAGCAAGCGGTTTCTGTAGTTTTCCCACCTAGTGTAGAAAAGAGGTTGCACGGTTGTTCAGCTGTAGAGGTGAGGAGCAGCAGCCGTGGGCAGGACCCCGGCCTTGGACGTCCACCTTGGCCAACTCTCCTCTGTCCGGACCCTCTGCTTGCCCGTGGAGCAGCTGAGAGAAGGGTCCTAAGGCACACGGTTCAATTCTGAGGTTTGCAAAGGACTGGCAGAGCCTGGGTGGAAGCAAAGTCCTCCTCTGGGCTTTGGGCGTGGCCCTGACCCTGACCCTGCCCTCATGCCCAGGTCAGGATGCATGGACAGGTCTCCTGTCCCCTGCAAGCCTCTGGAGGAGCCAGCTGCGTCTGAACCCATCGTCCAGAGAGTGTCCTCCCCCTGGGGAGAGCACAGCTTGCATGGGGATGTGGGCTGCAGTGGAGGGGGTGGGGGCAGGGGGCCGGGTTTGGCAGCAGGCTGCAGTTCATGCAGCTCTCCACGGCCTTGAGGGGGCTGGTGCCCCTGTGTTGCTTTCCGGAGGGGAAAGCAGGCATGGGGTCCGGAGCAGCAAGGCCAGGCAGGGGCTAGGGGCCGGGGCCAGCGGGTCTCCCCCAGCCTAGGTCAGGGTGCGGGGGCCCAGTGCAGGGGCCGTGGACCCACAGGTGGACCCTCCAGAGAGCAGGGGAGGAACGTGAGCACCAGGACCTGTTGGAAGCTACTGGCGGGCTGGTCGAGGGCTGCAGCTCCCCGGCCGGTTCTACTTCAGCTTGATGGACCACCACGCGAGGCCACTGGCATTGGTCCCACTGGTTCTTGGGACATAAGATTCAGCAGCCTGAACCAGCCACAGGCGTGGCAGAGGAGCTGAGGCGTCCGAGGGAATCTGAGAGGAGCCAGCTTTAGGAGTGCAGGCTGCGTGTGGGTTGGGGGTGGTGGGAAGTTGGGGGGCTACGACCCCTCGCCAGCCTCACCCCAGGTATGGTTCAGCTGCTGGGGGGGGCAGCACCTTAGACACAGCGCCCTGTGAGGGAGGGACACGGTCCCTCTCCCTCTCGTTGCCTCATCTGTGCCTCTGCAGAAGAGCTCCAGTGGTTGGCCCTCCTCAGCGAGCAGATCGCGTGTAGGGCTCGAGGTGCCAGGGGTTCTCAGGTCTCTGCTGAGCAGAGGTGGGGGCCGCTGCCCTCACCGAGGACGCCACACCTCTGCCTCCCGCCCGGACCCCACAGCCTGGAGCACAAAGGGCCCTCATTGGTCCCCAGCAGGCCTGGGGTCATTTGGTCCATGGAACCAGTGATGGGAGAGGCCCTACCCTGGTGGAGTAACCCGTGTCCCCGCCCCTCAGTCCCCGGGGTTGGCAGTTCTGGGAGTGAGTCAGGGCCGCAGAGCCCTGGCCTGGTTCTCATCCAGGATGAGCGGGGACTGGAACTCTCCCCTTGAATTGCAGCCAGGCCAGTACCATTGTGGTGGTGTGACACGATGGACAGGCACTGTCAGCATGCTGGTTGCCGCTGACAGTCCTGGGACAGTGTGAGCCCTCCCTGGTCAGCCCAGGCCTGTCCTGGGACCCTGGGTGCCCGGATTGCAGCCCACGTCCAGGACCCCAGCCCAGGCCTGTCCCAGCACCAGGCAGATGGGGCCTGGGCGGAGACTGGAGGTCGTGCCGGCCAGGGACAGTTTGGGGAGCAGGGATGGGTGACTCCCCTTCCCTCTGCAGCCTGGGGCAGGGGTGGTTCTGCTGCTCTGCGCCCCACCCCCGGGCCCAGGCCTGGCTGCTGGTGGAGAGGTGGCCCCTGTGGTGTTCTGGTCCCAGCACCCCCGGCCCCTTTCTGACTGAGCGGCCAGTGTTGGGAACAGCTTGGGGGGGATGGGGGAGAGGTTCCAGCTCCCAGTTGGGGCCTCAGTTCCCTTTTCTTCCCTCTGGTCCACAGTTTTGGTTTGGAACCTACCATCCTTCCAGAAGGTCTAGGAATTTGGTCGTTTCCTGACCATTCTTGGCCTGAGTCGTGGAGGCCGTGTCCTGCTCTGCCATGGGTGCTTGCTCTGGCTGGTGAGTCTCTGTCAGGCCCTGGTGCGGTTTCTCAAGGACACCAGTGCCCTGACGCTGGCGTGGCAGCCTTCCTCCGTTACAGCCTGTGTGACTCTCCCCCTGGGGCCACAAACTCCATGGGGAGGCTTTTCCCACTTCTGACGCCTCCCACACCGGACGGCGGGCTGATCATGGGGACCCTACCAGAGCGGTGGCCCTCGCATCCGGGGTTTGTGTCAGTGTGTGGGCCTCCCATCCGCCCAGCAGCGCAGCTTCCCTGAGCCCCCTGTTCTGTCATTGTTTTCTGCCGAGACAACGGCGGCCCCCTCCACCTCACGTCTCCTGGCGAGTTCCAGCCTAGTGCTAAGGGTCCTCGCGAAGGTTCGAATCCAACATCTCAGGAGTAGAGCCTTCCCTCTCTGGTGCTCTTAGCCCCTCGTCGGACGCCCCAAGCGTCCACTCGCACAGCCTAGCCCCAGCTCCCCTAACATCTGCTGGCAGGACCCTGAGGCTCCTCGGTCGGGTGCCTTTCCTCCAGGCGCCAACCCGACTGGCTGGGTTCTGCTGGGCTCCACCCCACAAAGGCCTCGTGGGGGAGAGAGGAGAAGGTTCCTAAGACAGGATCTCGGGAGGAAGCCAGATGTCTGCATCGTCTCCTCAGGGTGGCTAGGGGCCACATCTGCAGGCTCAGGAGGCTTAGAAGAGTCCGGGTGTCAAGCTTCTGGGGCATCTGCACCCTACGTGTGCAGCCCCAGGGCCCCGCGTAGGCCTCTGACCCTGGCTCGACAGGACTACCTGGGCTGCAGCTGACAGTCGTTGAGGCCCGGCTGTCCTGAGTGTTAAGGCTTCGGCTCTTCCCACCACCCCTGCAGGGGAGGAGAATGTCTGTGTGGGCGACCAGAGGCCCCGCCCAGCATCCGTGGCCTGCTCCTGGCCCCCGGGTGTCCGCCATCTCCCTGTCCGGCACGAGTGTGCGCAGCGCCAGTCGTCCAGTTGGTCCACCCGTGTGCGAGCCTTGACGGTTGCACACATGCCTCAGGCCAGGGGCTCTCAGCGCCAGTGCCCGCCTGCGCAGGGTCCTCACCAACAGCGGGGCGGGCCCGACACAGACCCCAGGCCCCATCTTACTTTCCCGGACCCCTCCAGGGAACTGCCGTCCCAGCTGGGGTTCTCTGGGAGCCGACGCTGAGGTGCAGTTCGGGATACAGGAACGCTGTCGGGCTCCAACACTGGATAGGATGGGGAGGGGGCGGTCAGCTGGCAGCCCGCCAAGCCTTGGTCAGGCTTTTGTACCTTCACCTGAGTCACTGGGTGTCTGGGAGGGTGTGACTGTGTGTGACCTGGCTCTCTGCGGGTGAGGCTGACCCTGAAGGAGCTGCCGACTGGGGCCGTGTGCTGACCACTCCCCCCACCGCTGGGCAGCAAGGCCTTCCTGGAAGCTTATCTCCATGTCCACCAGTCCCCTTCACCCTAGCATTTTGGGGCTGTGCAGTCTGCTGCCCTTACAGCCAGGGAGAGAACGCCAGGCCAAGAGCAGACAAGCTGCCCAGCAGCCCCCCAGCCCCTGGGAAAGCCTGGCCCACTCTTACCAGGGAGGCTTCGACCAAGGCCGATTCGGGGTTGACGGAAACCAGCTGCTGGAAGAGAGATCCCCATAAGCCAGGAGAGCTGTGCCTCTGAAAAGAGAGTCTTGTTTAATGGGATGAAACACCGTGAGACATTGAAGGAGGTATTGAATCCACTGGGAATAGACGGCTATAAAAGGAACAAGAGAGGCTCTTGGAAATTAAAAGTATTGTTGCTGACAAAACCTCAGTTATTAATCTGCGAGGAGAAAGTAGTGGAAATCTGCCAGAATATGGAGCAAAAAAACAAAAAGCGGGGTGGTGGCAGAAAGATACCATGAAAGAAAAGATGAAGAGGCCCATCCCAGTGCGTCCCAGACCTTGTGCAGGCACACCACCTGCAGATCCTCTTAAAATGCAGATTCTGGCTCTGTGGTCCTAGGGTGAAGCCTGAAGTTCTCAAGTTCCTACATCTCCCCGGGTGCTGCTGGTCCCACAGGCCGTACGTGGAGGCGAGAAGGAGGAAGGAAGAGGGAAGCAGAAGGGAGGAAATCATCGAAGCCTAACAGAAGAAATGTAGCTGAAAACCTGGTTTCAGGCCATGGAGGATGGAGGAGCGAAACCCAGCGCGAGACATATCCTTGTGGGGTTTCGGAGTTCCAAGGAGCAGTGACAGTCTCAAAATAGTTGAGAGAGGAAAAGCAGCTCAGCCACAGCCATCATTACCCCGACACCAGAAAGCAAAGGCACACCTTCAGAATTGTGGCAGGAGGTGCTGGGACTCTGTCTCGGTCACACTGCTTTTCTAAAGTCGATCTCATCTGATATCAGTATAAACGCCCAGTTCACACATGGTGGTCGTTCTCGTGCTTTATCGTTTTCCAGTATAACCAATATGCACCTAACAAAATACATGAAGGGAAAATTTACAGAAATAGGGGCGCCTGGGTGGCTCAGTCAGTGAAGCATCTGACTCGGTTTTGCTTCAGGTCATGATCGCAGGGTCATGAAGTCGAGCCCCAGGTCAGGCCCTGCGCTCAGTGTGGAGTCTGCTTCAGAGTCTCCTTCTCCCTCCGCCCCTCCTGCCCCCCGCTCATGCCTGTGCGCGCTGTCTTCCTCAAATGAATGAGTAGAATCTGTTTTAAAAACTTACAGAAATGAAGAGAGAACTAGACAATTCGAAAATAATATTTAATACCCCACTCTCGATGATGGATAGAGCAAGTAGGCAGACCACCAGCGAGGGTTAGAGACGCGGACGCGAGGAGCCGACCTGACCTCACCAGCGTCTAAGCGCTGTGCCCAACCACAGCAGGGACGCGCTCTTCTCGTGTGTGGAACATTCTCCAGCATAGAACACATGCCAGTTCGTGGAACAAGTCTACGTGAATTTAAGATATCTGAAGTCAAGCAATGTATTTTAATCGTAATGGAATAAAACTAGAAATAAGAGGAAAGGGGGTGCCTGGGTGGCTCGGTCGGTTGGACTTTTGGCTCTCGGTTTCGGCTGGGGAGGTGATCTCATGGGTCGTGGGATCAAGCCCCGTGTTGGGCTCTGTGCTAGGCAGGAAGTCTGCTTGAGTCCCTCCCTCCCTCTCTCTTTCTCTCTCTCTAAATAAATGAATAAATCTTTTTTAAAAAGTAACAAAAAGAAAAAGATTTTGGAAATCCATAAATATTGGGGAAATTAAAGGAACACACTTTTAGGTGAACCAGGGATTGAGACAAATCACAGGGAAATTAGAAAATACTTTTTTAAGATTTTATTTATTTCTTTGTCAGAGAGAGAGAGCAGGGGGGAGAGGCAGAGGGAGAAGCAGGCTCCCCACTGAGCAGAGAGACCTATGTGGGACTCGATCCCAGGACCCTGGGATCATGACCTGAGCCACCCAGGCGTCCCGGAAAACACTCTCAACTGGATGAAAACAAACCCACAAAAATGTCAAAATATATAGGACGCAGCTAAACCAGAGCTGAGAGCAAAATGTAGAACTATAAATGTTTCTGTCAGAGGAAATGAGAGATCTCAAAATTTAGAACCCAACTGTCTACCTTAGGAAGCTGGGGGGGAAAGGAGCAAACTAAATCAAAACAAGAAGAAAAGAATAAATGTTAAAAAAGTGAAACAAATCAGAAAAATGACAGAGAAAATCAATGAGACAGAAAGTTGTTTCTTTGGGAAGGTCAACAAAATCGACAGACATTTAGCTAGACTGATCAAGAAAAAATAAAATCAAGAATAGATGAGCGGAGAGGCGCCCGGCTGGCTCAGTCAGTGGAGCGTGCCACTCTTGATCTCAGGGTTGTGAGTTCGAGCCCCACGTTGGGTGTGATTGCTTAAAAGAGTTTATTTGTTTACTTGTAAGAGAGATAGAGGGAGAGCACAAGCAGGGGGAGAAGCAGGCTCCCCGATGAGCAAGGAGCTCGACCTGGGTTTGATCCCAGGACCCTGGGATCATAACTTTAGCTGAAGGCAGATGCCCAACTGACTGAGCCACCCAGGCACCCCAAAAATAAAATCTTAAAAAAAATGGAATAGAAGAGGGGACATCACTATTGACCTTACAGAAATCAAATGGATCATAACAGAATATTATGAACAACTTTGTGTCAATACATCAAACAGTTTAGGGGCGCCTGGGTGGCTCAGCCATTAAGCATCTGCCTTTGGCTCAGGTCATGATCCCAGGGGCCTGGGATCAAGCACTGCATTGGCTCCCTGCTCTGCGGGAAGCCTGCTTCTCCCTCTCACACTACCCTCGCTTGTGTTCCCTCTCTTGCTGTCTCTCTCTGTCAAATAGATAAATAAAATCTTAAAAAAATAAACAGTTTAGATCAAATGGACAAATTCTTAAAAAGATACAAATTCCCAAAACTGATGCAAGAAGAAACAGAAAATATGAATACACCTGTAAGGAAATTGGAATAGTGACTTGAAAATCTTCCTCCGTTCTCCACACCCCCACTCCCCAGAAAGTCCAGGCTTTTACTGGTGAATTCCACCAAAAATTTAAAGAAGAATTAACACCAATTCTTCACGAACTCTTCCAGAAAATAGAAAAGGAGGAAACACTCCCCATCTCAATTCCCAACTACAAGGCCAACATTAACCCGATACCAAAACCAGACCGAGGCAACACAAGAAACTACAGACCAATGTCCCCTACCAATATAATGCAAAAATTCTCTACAAAACACTAGCAAACAATTCAGCAACATATAAAAAGGGTTGTATAGCGTGACCAAGTAGAATTTATTCCAGGAACGTGATGTTGGTTTAACATCCAAAAATCAATGTTATACACCATATTAATACAAGAAAGCACAAAAACTACCCGATCATCTCAACAGATGCAGAAAAAGCATTTGACAAAACTCAACAAAAACTCAATAGTTCATAGTCAGTATTCTCAAGAAATGAGGGTTAGAAGAGCACTTCCTCCACCTGCCAAACCCTACAGCTAACATCGCACGTAGCGGTGCGGGAGCAAAGGCGCCCCTGTAAAACTGGGAACAAGGCGAGCGGGTTCTGTATCGTTCACTCAGGCAAGAAAAGAAACGAAAGGCATCCAGGCTGGGAAGGAAGAAGGAAAACCGTCGCTAATACCCAGCACGGCCCTGCAGAAAGTGCCCAGGACAACAACTAAGCCCGCTGAATGAAAACACGAGTTTGGAAAGATCCATACTCAAAAGTCAACTTTATTTCTACATATTAGCCACGGATTAGACCAGAAATGAAATTAAGAAAACAATTCCATTCATAATTGCGTGAAGAGACCAAAATATTTAGGAACAAATTTAACAGAATAACTGCAGGACCTGTGCATGAAGTCTACGAAGCATTGCTGAAAGTAGACAGGTACTCAGTGCTGTGAAGCTAGCACTTTTCCAGAAATCAATCTCCAAATCCAGTGCAGTCTCTATCAGATCTTAGCAGAAACTGACACGTTGACCTTAAAATTCATATGTGAATACAAAGGACCCAGAACAGCCAAAACAAACTTTGGAAAGAATGAAGTTAGAAGCCTCACACTAGTTGATTTCAAAACTTAGTGCAAAGCCGTGGAATCGAGACAGTGTGGTCGCGGCATGAACACACAGCCCAATGCACCAGACCTGAAGTTCTAGAAATAACCTTTCACTCAGGCCAGTGGATTTTCTTTTTAAAAACACATTTATTTGTTTATTTGAGAAAGAGAGAGTGAGAGCGCAGGGTGGGGGGCAGAGGGAGAAGGAGAGAGAATCTCAAGCAGACTCCTGCTGAGTGTGGAGCCCAATGAGGGGCTCCACCGCACGACCCTGAGATCAGACCCGAGCTGAAACCAAGAGCCAGACGCTCAACTGACGGAGCCACGCAGGCGGCCCCGGCCAACTGATGTTCTACAGGTAGACAGGCAGTTCAAGGGGAAAGGATTGCATTTTTGTCAACAAGAGGTGCTGGGCCAATCGGATATTCACATACAAATGGATAAATTTAGATTTTTCCTCATACCATACGAAAAAAAATTTAACTCAAAAGGTATCATAGACCTAAATGTAAGAGTTAAACCTTTGATAACTGGACTTCATCAAAACTTTTTTAAAGACTATGTTCATTCATCTGAGAGCACGAACAGAGGCAGGGGCAGAGGGAGAAGCAGACTCCCCACTGAGCAGGGAGCCCGACGTGGAGCTCGATCCCAGGAACTTGGGATCATGACCTGAGCTGAAGGCAGACGCTTCACTGACTGAGCCGCCCAGGCACCCCTGGACATCATCAAAACTTTTAAAACTGCCCTTTGGAGACAATGCTAAGAAAATGAAAAGACGAGACTTGGAGAAAATATTTGCAAAACGTGTATCTAACACAAGACTTTCATCTAGAATGTATGAAGAGCCCCTAGAGCTCAATACTAAGAAGATAACAAACCCAATTCAAACGGGCAACAGACGTGAAAAGACGCTTCTCCAAAGAAAACATACATAAGGCCAGCAAGCGTGTGAAAAGACTCACCGTCATGAGTCCCCAGGAGATCTAATCAGAACCACAGGGAGAAACATTTACATTTATTACTCGCTCCACGTAGAAAACAGTCTAGAACACACAATTTCCACTAGTCTGTATAGAGCATTCACCAAGAAAAGCCATACTATGGACCAGAAAACAAGTCTCAGTGTGTGCTCTCTGACCATACTGAAATTACAGCAAAAATCGACAGCAGAAATATATCCGGGAAATATCCAAAATTTGAAAATTAAATAAGAGTCCCACATAACCGATAAATCAAAGAAGAAATCATGAGGGAAATTAGAATGGAAAAATATGTCTAACTGAACGAAAATAAAAACACAGGGGCACCTGGGTGGCTCAGTCGTTAGGCGTCTGCCTTTGGCTCAGGGCGTGATCCCGGCGTTCTGGGATCGAGCCCCACATCAGGCTCTTCCACTGTGAGCCTGCTTCTTCCTCTCCCACTCCCCCTGCTTGTGTTCCCTCTCCCGCTGGCTGTCTCTCTCTCTCTGTCAAATAAATAAATGAAATCTTTAAAAAAAAAAAAGAAGAAGAGAAAATAAAAACACAGCCTATCAAAATTTGCAGAATCTATAACAGTGCTTACTGGAAACTTCATAAAAATATTAAAACCTTGATTGCTACTTCCAAAGACCTATGGACCTGCCCCTTTCCATTCTCAGTCAGCAGTACCGCCATGGACAAAAACCTGAGAGTGATTCGTGGCCCCTCTGCCTCCTCATTCCATGTCTGTCACCCGGCGGCTTTTGCCCGAACACGGCGATCCCCGTCAAGTACCGGCTGGTCGCTTGCGGCTCCACACAGCTTCGTAGTACATTGGATTGTGTGACTCTCCTGATCTGATCTCTCCAGTGGCTTCTCATCTCACTTAAAATAAGGCTGAAGACTTCCTCATGGTCTACTCAGTGCCCCAGGATCTGGCCAATCACATCTCTGGCTTCCCCCCAACCGTCCTCCTCCCACTCACTCTGCTCCTGCCACATTTCCACCCCAGGGCCTTTGCATTTGCCATTCCCTATTCCGGGAACACTCTTTCCTCAGATATTTGCCTGGCTTGCCTATCATTTCAGACATCTTTTCAGACATCTTCTCAGACATCTTTTAGGGGAGGAATACCCTAAAATAGCAACCTGTATTGACTAGTTAGTCATCTGTTGCTGCATAACGCATTACCCCAAAACTCAGTGTTTAAACTACAATAAACATTCCTCGTCCCTCACGGTTTCTGTGGTCAGGAATTCTCAAGCAGCTTGACAGGGTGGTTCAGGCCCAAGGTCTCCTGTGATGTGGCAATCAAGATGTTAGCCAGGACCACGGTCATCTGAAGGCTCGGCTGGGGCTGGAGGGCCTCTGGAGTCTCCGAGTCAGTGCTGGCTGCTGGCAGGAGGCTCCTGGCGTGGGGCTCCTCTCCACACTGGCATCTCCCAGCAGGACTGGTGAATGTCCTGACAGCATGACAGTCGGCTGGCTTGCCCCAGAGCGGATGGCCCTAGACAGACAGTGCCAGTTGGAAGCTGTCCTTTCTAAGCCTCCCCTTGGACGTCACACACCATCACTTCCACCACATTCCTTTCAGTACAAAAGTCGCCAAGGCCAGCCCATATCCAAGGGGAGAGGCATTGGGCCCCCTTGAAGGGATGCATATCAGAGAGACCACAGACAAGTGAAAAACCAGCACATGGCCGCGTCACTGTCTCCCTCCTACTCCGGTTTCTGCTCCTCTGGAGTACGTAGCGCTGCCCTGCGCGGCCTCTGGAGTACGTAGCGCTGCCCTGCGCGGCCTCTGGAGTACGTAGCGCTGCCCTGCGCGGCCTCTGGAGTACGTAGCGCTGCCCTGCGCGGCCTCTGGAGTACGTAGCGCTGCCCTGCGCGGCCTCTGGAGCCTCTGGAGTCCTCTGGAGTACGTAACGCAGCCCTGCGCGGCCTCTGGAGTACGTAGCGCTGCCCTGCGCGGCCTCTGGAGTACGTAGCGCTGCCCTGCGCGGCCTCTGGAGTACGTAACGCTGCCCTGCGCGGCCTCTGGAGTACGTAGTGCTGCCCTGCGCGGCCTAGGGTCCTTGTCTAAGTCCCCCTGCTGCACCCTAGCACTTGGAGCAGTGCCCAGAACACAGCAGGGGCTCAGCAAATGTCTGCTGAGTGAACTAAAGGCTCCACTTGTCCACACTGGGGTCTACAGGGGACGTTGTGATGTTGGGAAGATGGCCTTTGGGGACAGTGGGACTTGGCAAGACAGAGAGGACAGGAACAGGCATAGGCGGGACCTTGTGGCGCTGGAGGCGGGCAGTAGAACCAGGCAGATCAAGGTGTGAGAGCAGAAATCAGCATGAGAGCAAGCAAGCTAGCATCATTGGTGTCTGAAGCGGGACTCTGTGAGAGTCCTTGGGCCTCCCCACATCAGGGGCAGAGAGCCTGACTCCACCCAGTCCATGTCTGACAGCCAGCCCCATTTCCCCAGTCCTAATCTGGAGGCAGGCCTTCACAGCAGGGAACACCAGATGCAGGCCGGTCCTCTGCACCCGGGGCGGCCACGGGCAAGGGGCCTGCAAAGCTTGTGTGCGCTCCTCCCTTGTGGGCAGCTGCCTCCTCTCAAACTGGTTTCTTCCTGGCAGAATGTGTCCACAAGTGGCTCTTGGGCCCCCATTCTCAGGGAGCCACCTCCGAGAGGATGTAGAAATGGGTTCTTGTCCCAGTTTCTGATCCAGCCGGAATCCCAGGGAAGAACCCTGAGTGGTCTGCCACCCCTTGGCCAGTCTGCCAATCGACTGAGGCTTAGCAGGGCTGTGCCTGTGACTGACAGCCCCTTCCGGAGCATCGTTGGGGGAGGGGGGCGCAGCTCCCTTCCCAGGAGCACCTTCCCAGGGGAGGCCTGGGGCAGACCCAGGACTCTGCACCCAGGCCAGTGGCACCACCCCAGGCCCCTGAGTCCTCCCTACAGAATTTGGCTGAAGAGGATTCAGAGGGATCCAAGTCCAGGCAGGTCCATCTGTCATAGCAGGAAAGCAAGGCCCAGGCTCTGTATGGCTGCACCCCCCCTTGATGGGAGAAACCCACAAAGTAAAATGGAGGGCAGAACCCAGGAGGGGACTCACTTATGGGAGGGGGCTGAGGTCTGGGGGGCAGTCACAGCCTCCACCCCATCCCTGAACGTTTGGAGCCGGTGCCAGAAACTGGAGACAAAAGCAGCCTGGGGAGGTGGTGGTATGCGGGGATCTCACGCTGAGTTTGCAGGGTTTGACGGTTTCCCTGGTGTAACTGCTTCCGCCATAGCCAGCTTCAAGCTCCCAGCTGTGTGAAAACTAGCTCGTGGATTTCTGAATATTTAGAAACTGCCTCTCCAGTGCTAGCAGGGGCTGCTCCAGCTCCCACCTGGCAGAGGGGGGTAGATGGGAGGGGCCAGGCTTTCTGGCTGCAGCCCCCTGCTGAATTCCTTCCTCCCTGAAGTGTCCTGGAGCTGTCTGGGCCACTCCAGAGCTGGTTGCCCTGCTGGCTGCCAACCCACACAGCCTCCAAGCTCTGACCCGTCACAGGCTACAGGCTACAGGCCACAGAAGTTTGGAGTCCGGCCACAGACCCTGTGGTGGTGGGGCTGCCTCTGGGCTCCCAAGCACCCCCCAATATATCTTTCGGTGAGCCCATGGGGGAGTCAGTGTGTCTGTGACTGGGGTTCCTTCCACTGTGGACCTCCATCCTGGAGCAGAGAGAGGTGGGGGCCTGCAGCAGGCTATGGGTAGGTTAGCCCCCCAGCAATGATTCCCTTGCATTAAGAGGGAAGGGGTTGAGAAAGGGAGCATGCCAAGAGCCAAGCCCCTGTCTCTCAGAACCAGGGATGTCCCTTGGTGTCTGTGTTTGACTCTGGTGGGTGGGGCGGGGGGGTCAGCCTAGTGGTGAGAACTGCAGGTAGACAGGGAGTGGGACCCCGAGGGGAAGGGAGTGGCTTCTCCTCTCTCCGCTGCTCAGAACATCACTTAGGTGTGGGGATGGCCCTCCTTTATCCCTACCGGGGGCTTTTGCAGTTGGGTTTGCAGAATCCTCAGTTGCTATTGGAAACAATGATGTCACTTGCATGGGGCGGAGCTTCAGCAATCCTTTGAGTTAGGGAAGTGAAGCACTCTCCAGGGGTGTGGGGACAAAGAATTAGGATCCTGAGGGTGAGAGGGACAAGGGAGGCTCTGGAAAGGGGCAGGAGGAGTGAGGGCTGGGAGTGAATTAGGAGAGGAAGAGTAGAAGCAGAAAATATGGGATGTGTATCCTGGCACACACCTCACCAGAGCAAGTGCTTTCTGATGCCTAACCTTGGTCCCATCCGCTACAAACACAACTCCCTCTGGCCTTAGCGTCTCCATAATTGATTTGGGTCCAGACCCCCAGACTCTCCTGAAAGATCCAGCCAACATGGGGGCAGTCGCTGCCACCCTTTCTATTCTTCTCAACCCTCTGGGGGGAGTCCAAGTCACGTGGCCAGGCAGATGGGGTGTGTCCCCCATTTTTGAGCCTTTTGGAGAGGGGAGCCCCACTGTCCCTCCCCCAGAGACACGGCTTAGGGCCTCTCCACACCCCTAGGTCTCCAGCCAGCAGAGTCAGGCCCCGAAATACCGTTGACTATGGGTGAGGACTCGTGCGCGCGCGCGCGTACACACACACACACACACACACACACACACACACACACACACACACACTGGCAGGACACATTTGGTCATGTTAAAAGACACGCAAGGCTGCCGCAGTGACACGAACCCCTCTAACCAATCTAAACTCATCTCCCTGCAGGTTACTGTCCCAGCGACCCCTCCACACACCCGCGCGCACACGCACACTCGCGCACAGGCTCCCCCCCGCCCCCGCGTGCTCTGATAAATGCTCGCACCAACGCAGGCGCACACTCTGGCGCGGGAGGCGCCCCTCCGTGTTGGGAAGCGGGGGCGGCGGAGGGGCAGGAGACGCTGGCCCCACTCGCGGCTCCGCAGCTGTCGCGGTCGCCGCAGCGTCGGGACCAGGACCAGCGAAGCCCGCGGAGGAGCCGCGACTGCGGCGTCCTCTCGGCGCCGGGCGCCTGGAGCAGCGCCGGGACCCGCTTCAGCACCGCGGACAGCGCCAGCCGCTCCAGCCGAGCGTGGGACCCACGCGTGCCCAGCGCAGCGCCCGTCGGCCGAGGGCTCGGGTGCCTTCTTCCCTCCCTCAGACGTCCGGGGACCACGGCTCCGGGGGAAGACGTGGCGCCCCCAGCCCGCGGGATCGGGCGCACGCAGGACGGCCGGGACACCCCGCTGGGGATGCGCCGAGGGCCCCGTATTCGCGCTGCCCAGAGCTAGGGCTCTGCCCGGAGCCCATGAGCACCATGCGCCTGCTGACACTCGCCCTGCTTTTCTCCTGCTCCTTTGCCCGCGCCGCCTGCGACCCCAAGATCGTCAACATCGGAGCTGTGCTGAGCACGCGGAAGCACGAGCAGATGTTCCGTGAGGCCGTGAACCAGGCCAACAAGCGGCATGGCTCCTGGAAGATCCAACTCAATGCCACCTCCGTCACCCACAAGCCCAACGCCATCCAGATGGCCCTGTCGGTGTGCGAGGACCTCATTTCCAGCCAGGTGCCCACCCCCCCACCACCACCACCACGGCTCTTGCTTCGCAGCTCTTGCCCTTCCCCCACCGCCTCCCCGCCATCCTCCCTCCTCCACCCTCCATCCCTCCTACTGTCCCAGTTTCATCCCACCCTTTCCTAGCTCTCTTAAGAGAGGACCCCTAAGCAAGCTGGCTCATTCTGGAAAGGGCTGGTCTCACTAGCAGCCAAACACCAGTTCCCCATCTCGCCACATCTCTCTCCCCCACAATGGTCACCGGCCACTCTGGTCAGTCGTCTCGAGGTTCCAGGGTTCTAGGTCCTGACCGATGTGTGCAGACGCATGGCAAGCATTTCGTGGTTTGCTTCATCACTGTGTCAGTGAGGGGTGGGTATCCTGGGCTTATGCGTAGAGGTGCTGTTCCAGCCACAAGCCCACACTATGCGCAGGTCTTTAAACAGGATGGGGCCTGGGGCCATCTTTGTCTCTGCTTCTAGACCTCCTTCCCTTCCTCCCTCCCCTTCCCCCATCCATGGGTTTGTCTGAGATGGGAAATGGCCCAGGTGTTGAAGCAGGGTTTTCTGGAGGGTAGGAGCAGGGACTGTGCGTGTGGGAGGTGTCAGGGCCCAGCGTGGGAGCCGCTGACGACCAGAGCCGCGGGGGAGGACAGGACTCCTAGGATTTTGCCTGTCAGAGCTGTCCGCCCCTGTTCAGTGCTGCTTGCTGAATTCCAATGAACCCACGGGATCACTGCAATGCAGCGCTTTATGTAAGAGTCAGGGCCGACACCGGGCCAAATGATGCTCATCTCTGCTCACCTGACAGACACCACATCTGTGGACATCAGTGGACAGGCACACTCACGCAAGCACACATTCACATCTGTGTTTGTGTAGAGATGCCTAGACTTACGTTAGCACACACTCATGCACATTGGTGTTACACGCTCACACACACATCTGCCCAACACACATGCACACCCACGGACACGCAGAGCTTGGCACACCCAGGTGCACATGCAAACGCATGTGCTCACACACATGGGCTCCATCATGCACACACATGCACCCACACATATGGACACGTGGGGGCATACATTTATACACATGCATATTCCAGCACGTTCTCGTGAACACCTGCATGGTCACTCGTGCAGACACAGACTGAACACTTTTGGGTGCAGACTGGAGGTGAGGGCCGGGGGCGGGGGGCAAGAGCCGGTCCAAACAGCTCCAACTGCAGAGGCTGGGGCTGTGCTTTGCCCAGAAATCCCCCCTTCCCACCTCATGAGCCACCTGCACGCTCCCAGCCCCAAGCACTAGAGACAGGACTGGGTGAAGCCTCTGTGGCCAGCAGCTGAGGTCACATGTCCCATCTGGGATGAGGGAGAGACGTGAAGAAGTGGAGTTAGAGAGTCCTGTAGGGCCCTTTTTGGGGACCCCTCCTCCAACTCACAGTTATGCTGTCTGTGAGCATTGTTCCCCCAGACAGCAGCCAGTGCCAGGACCAAAGGTGACGGCAGCAGCTGCCACTAACTGAGCACACCCTATGGGCAAGGGCTGTGCCAGCATGGCAGCCATCGCCCCCACAGTGTGAGGCCGGAGCATGCCCCCCCCCCACGTGCAGGAGGAGGTGGGCCCTGTGGCTCAGAGAGTGGAAGGCGGAGTTGGAACAGACACAGGTCCTTCTAATGTGAGAGTGGCAGGGAAATGCCCAGCCATCTGCTCCCTGCCACCACCTTTTCCCTGCCTTGGAGGACTGAGCCACTGGCTTCAGACCTGCCTGCAGGGGCTGTGGTCTGGGCAGGAAGGTAGGCTGCACCCCCCCCCACCTCCCTTCCCTTCCTTGAGGGTGTGGTCAGTGCTCAAAGTCAGGACTGGGTCTTGTTCAAACTAGGCTGAGCTCAGCAGGCCCCTGGAAGACACCTGCAAAGGGCTGAGGCTCCAGGGGCTCCTCGCCTGGCCCCTGCCGATAGAGCTCCATCTGCAGTATTAGACGCAGACATTCCAGATCAGCTCTCAGTTTCTGGAACACTGGCCTCTGCACCCAGGAGGAGAGACAGTGGGTGGCGTGGTGTGCTTGTCAGCATGATGCAGGACCAACGACTCTCACCAGCCTGTGCTGGGGGTGATGTGTACCTCCTGGGACATCACAAGAACAGTCCTTGCCCTCCCTTTCAGGGTCTTCATACCCACCCCAGGAGCGTCCCTCCAGTGCGAGGGGGGAAGGGAGGCCCCAGGCAGGGGAAGTGCAGGGGAGGGGTCCGTCACCTCCCTGTGTGTCCTGTCGGCCCCCTGGAGTCTTGCTCTGCCTCTGACTCACCCCTTCAATTGTTTTATAGTCTGAGGGTGGTTCTAGGGTCTTGTCCCCTTGCCTGGGGGTGTGTACCCCTTGGGCTGCATGTGTGCACAAATGGTGCCCCTGGATCTCCCCACCCCTGGCCTGCTGAGTTCAGCCTCTGCTGCTTCTGGGCAGCCAGCTCCAGGGCAGTCCCCATCCCACCCTCACCCCCGACTTGTGCTGACCTTGTCCCCTGTGTCCACAGGTCTACGCCATCCTAGTTAGCCACCCACCTACCCCCAACGACCACTTCACTCCCACCCCCGTCTCCTACACAGCCGGCTTCTACCGCATCCCCGTCCTGGGGCTGACCACCCGTATGTCCATCTACTCAGACAAGGTAAGCCTGACCACTCAATGGGGACCCAGCTGGCTCTGTTCCTGTGTTCAGACCCAGCGGCTGAGTTCTGCAGCCCAGGGCCACTGGCAGCTGCCTTGGGGAGAGGGAGGAGGGCGGAGGCACTGAGGTGCTCAGACAGTGGGCTCTGGGCTCAAGGAGCAGCAGGGTGAGACATGAGCTCATGCATTCATGCATGTTCACACACTCGAACCCACACACAGAGCCTCACACACACACAGACTGACACGCACACACATACACACCGATACACATTCTCCTAGCACGCAAACTCAGACTCACACAGACTCACAGATACAAACAAACCCGTACATTCACACCAAGTTCACGTGCACACACAAACACGTTCCCGTGAACACTCAGGGGCGCTTAACCATGCTCTCACACGTGCACACTCACACCACACACACTCTTACACTCATACATACGCTAACGTGTTCACCGTCCCACACACTCATGCTGCATCACACACGCACTCACAGGCACACTCATGCACTTATACTCATGCCGACACACACACATACACTCATTCTGGCAGGTGACAGGCACGAATAACAAGCTCTCGGAAGCAGCAGAGGTCCCCGCGGGCTGAGAGAAGGGACAGACAGGTGGATTTTGGAGAGCTGGAGGAGTCCCTGCCAGAGGAGGAAAAGCCTGGAAGGGGTGCACCAGGCAGCCATGAGGTTGTGGGTCCCAGTCCTTCCAGCTGCAGGGCACAGGTGTAAAAGATGTCCGCTTGTGTGCAGGGTAACAGAGGAGGCAGCTCATGGCAGGACAGGCTAGTCTGGGGTGTGCAGGCCCTGGGGCTGCAAGCACCACTACTCAGCAGCATATAGCACCTTTGTGGTCCCTGGGTGGGGAATGGGGGTCTGCCTGGAGCCATCCAATCCTGGAGCAGCCGCTGGAAGAGCCAAGAGGTCACCGAGTTGGTATCCCATAGAGGTGGGGACCTCATTCTAGGTCACACAGCTCTCCCACAGCATCTGCCCATGATTCTGGGAGGACTCGTCAGCAGGGGATGCCAAGAACCACCAGGAGGCTGGGAGGGCCTCCCAGCCGGCCCCACATGTTCCTCCAGACCTTGGGCTACCTGTAGACAGATCAGAAGGGGCCAGAGGAGAGGCCGTGTGCTGGGGGCTTCCCAGTCCCCCATCCTCTCCAAGTGCATCTTGCCAGGAGCCCACAGTTCTAGATAAAGCTGCCTAAGGCACGGAGATCATCCCGGCCAGGGCCAGAGGGGTCTGGGGAGTCAGAGGTGAGGGGAAAGGGAAGCCAGAGCCAAAGTGTCTCCAGGAGGCTCCCAAGGGAGGAAGCCAGTTGGAGGCTGGAGCAGCAGCCCTTTCCTGAGGCTCTGGGAGCCCCCGTGTGTAGCTGAGACACACAGACTGTTCAGATGCACTTAGACCTCAACTTCAGAGAAGTGGGGGATCCTTTCCTGTGCCCTCCAACCTCCTTAGCTCTCTGGCACCAGTCCCCTCCTGCACAGAAGGGAGGAGCTGTGCTCTACCCAGAAAAGTGGCTGGGAGGAGGCACCCTCTTCCCAGGGCAGAACCCCGGCCTGGCTTCAGATTGTGGCCCAACTCCCTGGTCCAGCGTGAGGTCAAACCTAATGACCGAACCTCACAACTCTGCCCTGGCCCCACTCATTGTCCCAATCCACTGCCAATCTGTGCCCAACACACGGACCCGGAAGGCCCGGGGTCAGAGCCAGTCCGAGACCCCAAATACAACCCCCTTGCAGCTGTGTTGGCAAGCGGATGAGGGCCAGAGGCAAAAGGGCATTCTTGCACTCTGGTTCCAAGGCACTGCCCCCCAGGCCACAAAGAGGGAGCAGGTGGGAAAATGGTGTGCACATCTCTGAGGACCACAAGATCAGCATGGGGCTAGTGTTCCGGGTAGATGTGGAGGAGCGAGGCCGAGGAGGGCAGAGCCCGCCACGCACTCCTGTCCTGTCATGCCCCATCCTGGCAGTTATAGGCACACACAGAAGTAAGGTGGGGTCAGCAAGCAATCACCTCTAGACTTGAAGACAAGAAGTATTTAGCCCCAAATAAAGACTTTCGGCACACACGACGGTTCTGTGAATTTGGGAAGGAGTCCAGTGAAGCCCCAGTAGGGATCTTTGAGAGGCTGCCGCAGGGGCTGGCAGCCAGGGAGTAGGGGAGCTCATCTCAGGGACGGTTCCAGAGACCTAATTAATGCCGGTCAGGGTGCTGCTGGGCAGACCCCCAGCTTCTGTTTCTCCGTTTGGATGGCCTGGGGCGGGGGGAGAAGCCAGCAGTGGGAGACGGCAGGGGGAGTGGGGCTCCTGGCTCTGGCAGGTGTCGCCCAGTGGTGCGAGGGCAGAGCTGGGCGGAAGCAGGGTCCCCGGGGTGTGGAGGGCAGCCTGGGCGAAGCGCCCCCATGCCCCCGCTGGCCGCGGGCCGCCGGCGAGCCCCTCAGCCCTCCCGTGTTCCCGCAGAGCATACACCTGAGCTTCCTTCGCACGGTGCCGCCCTACTCGCACCAGTCCAGTGTGTGGTTCGAGATGATGCGCGCCTACAGCTGGAACCACGTCATCCTCTTGGTCAGCGACGACCATGAGGGCAGGGCCGCGCAGAAGCGCCTGGAGACGCTGCTGGAGGAGCGCGAGTCCAAGGTGAGGCCCGGGCCGCGGGCGGGGGGAGCCGGAGCAGGAGCCGAGGAGCCGGAGCCGGAGCCGGCGCGCTGCCCGCCGCTGTGTCTGTGGCCCGTGTGTGCACACCCTTTCTTTCCATCGTGCATGGTCAGCACCACTACGTCTGGCGAGCGCCCGCCCCAGCCTGTTCTCGGCTCATTTCACTCGCTTTGCCATTAGTCGAAATCTCTCCTTCGTGTCAGTCCCTGCGGGGCGAGGGCAGGACCACCTGGAGCTCCGCAAACACCCCGCCCCGCCCACCGCAGCGCCCTCCTCCTCACGGGGCTGCAAGGCCCGCCCCCGGCCCCCGCGCCCCACCCAGACACGTGCAGTTCCGCCCCCTGGCCCCCTGCAGGCCCCCAGCCCCAGCAGGTGCAGGCCCCAGCCCGGCCCGGTGCGGCCCCGCCCCCTCCCCGCTCCCCATCGGACCCAGTGCCACAGGACCGTGCGTCGTGCCCCTCCCCCAGAGGACCCGGAACCCTCCCTCCCTGGATTCCACGACCTCGCCTCCCCTGCCGCCCTCCCCCTCTCAGCTGCCCATTGTCCTCACCAAAGCTCATCCACGGACATCTGCCCCCCCCTCCCATCTTCCTGGGCTCTGCCCCCTTCAGGCCTCCCCCTCCCCGCACTGAGCCCTGGGCCCGAGGCTGTCCCCTCCTCACTCCTACCAGGGGGCTGGGCTCTGAAGTCCTCCAAGAGACCAGTTACCCTCCTGGCTCTAGGCACAGTGACCAACAGCCCCACCCTGGCCCCCACTCTGTGGGGCTGCAGAGAGAGCAGAGTGGCAATTTCTGGGGGTCCAGGTGACCCCCATCCCCTTCCTTGCCTGCCCCCACTGCCAGCTTGAGGAGGCCCAGGGTCCCGCCTTCACCCAGCCCAGAGCACCGAGCACTCAACACCTGTGCCATGGCCCCTGAGTTAGGATGGAGGCCAAGCCGCGCAGAGAGGGAGGAAGGCCTAGGCTGGGGCGGGCCCTGGGAGGCCAGACCAAGGGGGTGGCGGGGAGCATGTTTTGTCTGTGAAGTCAGAGCTGGCTTCAACCAACTTAGTGTCAACCCCAGGCTCCTCATAGTCCCCTGAAGGGAGTAGAGGGCACCGGCTGGCGTGGGTGAAGCCAGAAGGCAGATTCAGAGGGTCCTGGGGGGTCCTGCTGTGGGAGACCGGCTGAGTGTGAGAGGGAGGGCTGACTACCAGCGCCGTGGGCCCCACTCCTCCCAAGACAGCTTCCACCAGCGCCTGGCAGGCTGGTCACCTCCTGGCGTGCCCACCAGTGGCCGCACACACACACACTTACCGGCCATGTCCCCGCACACCCACCCACGTGCACCCCTGCTCACAGGGACATGTGGTCATTCCCAAGACAATCCCCTCACACTTCACATCTCCCACCACAGCCTGAGACTGTACCTGGACACGCACACAGGCCTGTAGCCCATGGACACACTCACCCCACCAACACACACACACAAGTGCGCGGATGGCACTGGCCTTCATTTCCCCACCAAAAAGCTTGTGTAGACGAACACTTTCACACAGATGCCTGCAGACGCACACCACCCCTGTGGGCACACGTGTGTGCACACGCGCACGATCCTGTCAGGTTCTCTGTCCAGTGCACACGTGGGCGGACGGGTGTGCATACACCCGTCAGTGAGAACAGGCGCCAGGGCCTCTAGGGAAGACAGAGGGGAGGATGCCAGGAGGGGAGGGACAGAGGGGACAGGGCATGAGGGAGGGGCTACTCACCCCCCTTTCAGGACTGCCTGGGGTGGGGCGGGCACCGCTGGGACCACATAGCAGGTGCATGGCAGGGGCGGGGGAGGCAGGTGGGACCCTAAAGGGACACGTTTGGTATGGACACAGACAGGGCCGCCCTTTCTCCCAAGCGTGACCTTTTCCAAGAGCACAGCTCCGTGGCCGGGAGCCCCAGTGGCCCCCGTGCCCCCTCGTCCCCTGCACTGCCCTGGCCCCCAGCCCCGCGCGGGCCTCGGTGTTTGCGAGCTCCAGGTACGTGCCCGTCTGCAGACGTGCCGAGGAGGTGGTGTGGTTGCTTTCGCGCCGTCATTTTCAACCGTTTATAATCTTCTTCTGTGTCTGCATATTTTCTCTGTGCACATTATTCATCAGAGTAAAAAAAGGAACTATGAAAACCTCGACCAACTGTCCTATGACAACAAGCGCGGACCCAAGGTATATATGCATGGACGTGCACGCCACCCACCGACTAGGGAGCCCTGGCCTCCAGCGCCTCGGCCACTAGGGCTGCTGTCGGCCCAGCTGTGCTGAGCTGCAGGCCTGAGCCTTGAGGAGAGTGAGGTCAGGAGGCAGGCAGCCGCAGGCAGGAGAGGGCAGGAGCGGGCCGCCCACCGTGGCCTCAGCCTTGGCCTGCACCGAGAAGCAGGCACGGCCGGCCGCAGGAGGAGCTGCTCTCCGGGAAGTGCATGCGAATCTCTGGGACCCCCAGGGTTTCCTCGAGGAACCCAGGAGGGAGCCCGCCCACCCAGCTGCCCGCCTGCCCCTGTCGGTCCAGCCGCTCCTACAGGGGCCTGCAGGGTCAGGCCTGAGAGGATCTCCCGTGGTTTTGGAAAAGTCGGCCCTATCTCTGCTCCCGGTTGCATTCCAAAACTCTTTTCTGTTTCCTGTCCGCTGCACGCATCCTTCTGAGTCTCGGCCCACTTCAGCTTGCATGCTCAGTGCAAAAGTGAGGACAGGAGAGAGATGGAGCGAGCGCAGGAGAGCGAGCAGGCTGAAGAAAGGACAGCAAGCGAGGCCAGGCCAGGCCAGGCAGGAGCCAGGCAGGCAGGTGCACAGTGCAGGTGGCAGGTGCAGGCCACGGTGGCCCTAGCTAAGCTGCCTCTGGGCTCCTAGCAGCTGCAGCCCGACTCTCGCCCCTGAGGCGCTCCAGCCCATGCCCCAGCCATGTGCTGACACTCTCGCTCACACCGCAGGCTGAGAAGGTGCTGCAGTTCGACCCGGGGACCAAGAATGTGACAGCCCTGCTGATGGAGGCACGGGAGCTGGAGGCCCGGGTCATCATCCTCTCTGCCAGGTGAGTCTGGGCTGGGCCCCTCCCCTGACCTCACCCAGGCCTGCACCTGGGCCAGGGGCTCTGTGGGGCTGACACTGAGTTTCAGCTTCCAAAATGCCATTGCCGAGGAGACCCCCCCCACCCCTCCCACCCCCGCCACGTGTACCCGGAGACTTGGCCCATGCAACGTCCTCTACCTGTCCATCCTTTCTCCTTCCAGTCACCTGTTGCTGCTTGCTCTGACATGGGAGATGGAGAAGTCCCTGCCCTCAGGAAGGCAAACATGGCCCAAGGGGATAGATGTGAACCAGGACTCTGGGAGCCGGGCTCAGGGAAGAAGCCCAGGGAAGGGACATGTGGGTACCAGGGGAGAAGGCCACAGCAGGGAGCGAGCCAGAGTCCTAGGACAGAAGGATTGGAGCAGTTGGAGTGGGCAGGAGGAGAAGGGAACTAGTTAGGGACCTGTGGAAACCAGGTTGCTGCCAGCCAGCACCTCCACCTTGACCTCGGAAATGAGACCCCCAGCACACGGCTGCGCACAGACTATCTGCAAGTGGCTACGTCCCCCCTGGGAAGGGAAAATCCAGGGCACTGGACTAGGAAAACGAAGAGCCCCGCCCCATGGCACAGCCAGGAGGGCCTACATGGACACACCCCAGTCTGCCCTTTCCTAGAAGCACCGCTGGGCTCCAGCGGAGTGGAGAAAGACAACAGGGGTCACCCTGCCCAGAGGAGTGCTCCCCAAATGCTGCTGGCCGGCAGACCACAGAGAGGAAGCCGTACTCTGAGTTGCAGGGCAAGGGTCCATTTGGACATTCAGTCAACAAACCCCTGACACAGAGCCAGGTGCCCCACCTCCTGGTGCTGGGGAGGGTGGGGCTAACCAAGGCTCCTTGGGCGGGGAGGTGGGGAGCCCTGTGCTTCCCGCAGCAGCCGGGAGCTAATGCCCCTCTGCCTCTGTCTTAGGTGGCTAACTGGGTTCACACCGACCATCCAACCCTGGGTGCTGTGGGGAGGGCTCCAGGAGAAAGGTTTAAGGACGGAACCAGGCAAGGTCAGGGGGCTGCCCCATCCCTCCCAGACCGAGCCCCTCGGGGAAAGCCCCACCAGATCCTCCCGTTTGATTTCCCAATTTGTTTATACTCCCCCTCATTCATCATGGGGCTTGAGAGAGGCTCAGTTGATGTGGTAGGATCAAAGAATGGGTGGGTGGGTGGGTGGACAAGTAGACAGACAGATGGACAAACGGACAGTCAGCTAACAACCGGAAGGCCCCTTCAACCAGCACAGAGCAACCCAAGGAACTCATTATGCCAAAACATAGATGTTCAACTGTTGGGCACTTTTACAAAGGATGAGGTCACAGCAAACTAGAACCGCTCAGCCCTCACCTTGTCACCAGAGTGGCCGCAGGACACAGGCCAGAAGCCATCCACAGAAGCCACCACACCCAGGTCCCGGCAGAGGGGTCTCCACCGTTTATCCTGTGCTCAGTGAGGTCCCACACCACACCCTGAAGCCCCCCGAGCACGGGCCGGGAGGGGCTTGGCCTGTGTCGCCCGCCCCCCGGCTCAAAGACAGGTTTCGCAGGTGCGTCTCAGGAGAAGGTCAGCTCAGGGCAGGCGATGTGGTCGCATCTGACAGCTGCACACACCATGCACACGTGGGCAGCACACGCAGCACGCCCATGCACACCACACACACGTGTGCACAGCCAGACAAACCGGTGTGCACTTGCCCACAGGCACACAGCATATTCACACCACACGCACACGTACACATACACACATGTTCTATAGACACACACCCTATGCACACGCGTGTGCACACCCACACCCACACACAGTGCACACACACATTACACATGCACGTGCAGGCGGGACCCCACATACACCACACACGCTTCTATACGGACTATGCACGCCTATACACACGTGCACACACACCGCACATACATGTGCTCCAACCAACACGCGCAGGGCACACATGTAGTCGTGCACGCACACACCGCATGCATGCACCCACCCCACGCGTGCACACGCACTGCAACAAAGGCAGAGCAGCCCTACCAACCCCGCGGCCCCCAGAGACCTCTCGCATCCACACGAGGCCCCTCCCGGGACCGTTAGGACTGGAAGGGACCCCTCCCCTCACACCTGGGCTCCTGGGCACAGAGACGCCCGAGTTTCACGACAGGGCCACCAGCCGCCCAGCTCGTCCAGGTCCCCAGGAGCCAGGGAGGCCAGGGAACGGCACACACCCGGCACTTCTGCCTCACACGCGGGCTCCTCCTTCGCGAGGGCCCTTGGGAGCATTTTGTGCGGAGCCTCCTGAAACCAATCTTAGTTTTTGAGCAATGTTCAGAGGGCAGGGAGGTCGTTTCTCAAACTTCATTTTCATCTTCCGGAATTGCCTTTTCTGGAACCGATTACTTCCCTAAAACAGTTTGACGGGTTGATCAGGATTTTGCCGACAACTTTTTACTAGTCATCACAATTCGTGCAGACAAGCACAGGCGTGCACCCTGCCCCCTCAGCCAAACGTCCCGGACCTGAATCTTGTCACTCAGACGGGCTTCTCTGCCAGCTCCCGTGGGCAGCCTGGGCCCCTCCAGGCACCGCACCGGCTTTGCCGGGCAATCCTGGCTGGAGGCTCTCCTTTGGTCGCGGGTGTGGTGCTGCCCAGCACGGGGCCCCTCTCTGTGTGTGGCTCACATCTGACAGGAGCATGTCGTGTAGTGCAAACACTGAAGGCCTACATTTCCTCATTGGCTAATCCTTGAGAAAAGTGGGGGCAGACCCCTTAGGGAGTCTAGAGTCACCTCAGTTTCCAGACTCAGTCATTGTGAAAATAACCCAACACTCCGACAGTCTGTCCAGCCCCTCTGTACCCTGCATTAGCAAAATGCCAGCTGTGGTCTAGGCCCATCGGAGGCCAGGTCCAGGCTGGCAGAGAAGGGAAGGTGGGAGCAGGGGGAGGACCCCCAGTGGCCCCCATAGCCCCACCAGGCCCAGGATCCTTGTCCTGATGAGGAGAGCCCTAGGGGACCAGGTGCACAGGGGCTCCCCTGTAAGGACACCCCGAGAGCTCAGGATCACATGCGGCTCCAAGGCAAGGCCCTGCACTGTGTCCTGCCACCACCCCATCCCTGGGCGGCAGGACACGCACAGCTGCTGGACAGCCTGAGGAGCGGGAGCAGCGGCTCTCGGCTCTGGTCTCTGTCCAGCGGCTTCCTCTGCAATGCGGAGGGCAGTTCCCAGGCACTGGGTCCCACCAACATCTGACCGACCTGGAGCGTCCCCGCCCCCTCATCTTGCATGTGTGCATGTGGAGAACCAGAGTGGTACGGCTTGTCCAGGAGGGTGGCAGGAGCACGGGCTCTGCGGTGACTGTCCACACACAGACCCAAGACTGCCAGTCACCATTACTTGTGTGCTTTGGGTGCCTTGGTTTCCCCTCCTGCCACAGGGATAGTACTGATGTCTGCGGCATAGGGATACCATGATAATTAAATGCGGGAGTCTGTGTAAAGCGCTCAGAGCAGTGCCTGGCACCTGGTGAGCAAGTGAGCAATCGACAATGACCCCTTACCGCCGGGAGCACCCTGACCCTACTCGCCAAGGCAGGAGGCCAGCAGGAGAGGCTGGAAGCTCTGGGGGTCTGGGCCCCATTACCCCATCCCTACCCTCCACACCCTCCCCTCACCTCTGTAGCAGGGAGAGGGGGAGGGTCCTCCCGGCCCACGTGTGGGCTGGCGATGCAGGCTGGTACTGGTCCCTCTGCACCATCACTGGACCCAGAAAGGGCTGGAGGCAGCGGTGTTGCTGGGCCTGTCACCTCTGCAGTGTCCCCAGGCCTCTTTCCAGGGGAGGGCAGGGCTGGGGGACAAAGGGCAGCAGGCCCAGATCCAGAGGAGGACCTGCGAACTGGGACTGGGAGCAGCCGTGGTCCGGCGGGGAAAGGCTCGCGTCCTGGCCCGTCAGCCCCCTCTGCCCCACAGCGAGGACGATGCCGCCACTGGCAAAATGCTGGGTGCCGCGATGCTGAACATGACGGGCCTCCGGCGTGTGTGGCTAGGTGGGAGCGCAGAGATCTCGGGAACGCCGGCGCTACGCGCCCGACGTGATGCTAGCCTGCGGGTCCAAGTAGTTGGGCAGGGGCTCTCCCAGACCCTATGCCACCAAAACCCGCCCAGTGCATCATTGCAGACTGCAGCCTATCAAGCAAGAAACTGAGTCAGCCCACATCAGCGACGCGGTGGGCGTGGTGGCCCAGGCGGTGCACGAGCTCCTGGAGAAAGAGAACATCACCGACCCGCCCCGGGGCTGCGTGGGCAACACCAACATCTGGAAGACAGGGCCGCTCTTCAAGAGGTGGGCGGGGTTCTCTTCTAGGAGTGGGCGGGGACTAGACTCCAGGGGTGGGCGGGGACCATCCAGAGGTGGGAGGGAACTATCGTCCAGAGGTGGGGGGGACTATCCAGAGATGGGCGGGAACTATCGTCCAGAGGAGGGGGGGGGAACTATCCAGAGATGGGCGGGGACTAGCCTCCAGAGGTGGGCGGGGACCATCCAGAGGTGGGCGGGGACCATCCAGAGATGGGAGGGAACTATCGTCCAGAGGTGGTGGGGGGGGACTATCCAGAGATGGGAGGGAACTATCCTCCAGAGGTGGGCGGGCTCCCTTCTAGAGGTGGGCGGGAACTATCCTCCAGAGGTGGGCGGGGCTGTCTTCTAGGGGTGGGCGGGGACTAGCCTCCAGAGGTGGGCGGGGCTGTCTTCTAGGGGTGGAGGGGGGGTGTCTCTTCTAGAATGGGTGGGGCACCCTTCTAGAGGTGGGCGAGGCTGTCTTCTAGAGGTGGGTGGTGCCTCGCTGGAGATGGGAATAGTCCTCTTCAGCAGGTGGTCCAGGGCAGCCTGCTGCTGACATCCTACAGACGCAGTCATCTCCGCGACTTTCCTCCTCGTTCCCCCATCTCTCTCCCACCACCACCACCTCCATCTCCACTGTGCTAATCACCCATCTCATTGCCAACACTGACATTAATGCTTCAAATGCCAGTGAAGTCGTGGCTGCCTCCACTGCTCCTGACCCCACCTTTTAACACTGCAGCCAACCCTGAGACCCACTCCAGCTACACAGGGTAGTTGACAACCTTTGGGAGGAGGCTCCTGCTGCAGATGGGGACAGGGAACCCAGCAGATCAGACAAAGAAGCCCCCAAAAGGATGGAACCCAAGCCCGTAGAGAGCCAGGGTTGGCCAGATGCCCCAGTGGGTGGCCACAAAGGGGCAGGAGTTAACTCACAGCACCCTGGACACTATGCCACTCAGCCCATCACCAGGCCCCCCACCCCCACTACATAGTGAACACTGAGTAGCGTGTGCAGAACATGGTTATGGTGCCCACAACAGGAGTACGAACACAGCTGCAGGTCTATGCAGCATATGTGCACAGACTCAGAGAGGCATGTGGCACACACACACACACGTGCCACAAGTACATGTAGAGGGGTGCATCCACACAAAGATCACGTGTGCTCACATGTATGGCCCCATGTACACACATACACATGAGTGTGCACACACAGCAAGACAGGACCTCAGCCCTACCTCCCCCACTTGCTGGTGAACAGGCTGGTGCATCCTGCCTGGGCTTACTCCTCCTCACTTGTTAAGCAAGGATGACAGCTGGGAGGGAATGTCCCAACCCACAGAAAGCTCCGGATGGGTCTGGTGCTCGGGACCTGCCGGGCTACCATAGCTGTGTTATCCGTCTGGTGCTGGCAGGCCGGGACACCATCACCAGATGCCCAGCATGAGGGTCTGACGTCTGCTGATCTTTCTTTCTTGGGACTGAGGCAGAAGAAGGCGCTCGGGCTCAGAAGGCCAGGGAGAGAGAGTGTCTCTGATAAGTCTGCCCACACTCCCCTCTGCAGAGTGCTGATGTCTTCCAAGTATGCAGACGGCGTGACAGGCCGCGTGGAATTCAATGAGGATGGGGATCGGAAGTTCGCTAACTACAGCATCATGAACCTACAGAACCGGAAGCTGGTGCAAGTGGGCATCTACAATGGCACCCATGTAGGTGGGGGTCATGAGGGGGTGGGGGCTGGGGCCTTAGGGTCCTGGGGCCAAGACCCCTGCGTGGCCACCCTCCATCTCATACTCCCACCCCCAGGTCATCCCCAACGACAGGAAGATCATCTGGCCGGGTGGAGAGACAGAGAAGCCCCGAGGGTACCAGATGTCCACCAGGCTGAAGGTGGGGACCCCGCCACCCTGTGTCAGCATCCACACCCCAGACGCTCCATCCAGCTCCTCAGGCCCAGAGGAGGGGACAGGGAGGTCAATGAAAGTGACTGAAGGAAGTGGGGAATGACCATCACCTGGCTGCTCTAGCCCGCACCTGGCACCACAGAGGAAGCAGGGCGAGCAGGTGGAGGGATGAGAGGAAGCTGCCGGCCCCCCATCCCATGGGCTCTCTCCAGTGCCTCTCCTGATGCAACTCCACTTAAGCCTAGGGAAGCCGTGTGGGACAGGACTCTCCTGGGATGAGCTGATAGGGGACGGAGGGACCACGAGGTGGTTATTCTGTGGACCTCAGCCTCAGCACTCTCCGTCCTGAGTCCTGGTTCTTGAGATGCCATTTCCACACCCCTCATCACCCTTCTGGGTAGTCCTAGCCACCCCCACCCCCAGTCTCACAGCCTCCTGACGTGACCGAGTCAAACCGTCCTTTTGGCCCCCTCCCCCACCGCTGGGCATTCCCCATAGCAGGCTGTTCTCTCCTTGGCTCTGTCCCTGGGCCTCTGGGAGCCCCTCCTTTGCTGGCCTTTCCCCTCGAAATTTCCCTTCCTTGCTCCTTTGGGCTCATCCCTCCTTCACGGTCATCATCCTTCACGACGGGCAGGGTGGGCTTTTCCAAAGCAGTTTGATACCTTGAATTGAAAAGTCTGAAAGTAAGAGCCCAAACACTGACGACCAGATGGTCCCATTCAGGCCTCCAGATGCAGATGGCTTTGCACAACGTTTTTTTGTTTGTTTGTTTGTTTTGTTTTGTTTGGCTCATTGATTTTTTAAAGGCACAAACATATTGCTTGTATAAGATAAAAACTTTTTTTTAAAAAAAGAAAAACATGATGAAAGTTTAAAAAGCAATAAGCTCCTTCAGGTGCTCCCAGTCTCCCTGGGGAAAAGTCAAAATGCTGCCCTTGCAGCTGAGACTCTGGTCGGCCCGCCCCTGGAGACCCGCCCTCCCCAGCATGCCAGCAGAGGGTCCCTGTCAAACCGACCCCTGCCTACTCTGCGTGCCCAGCTCCAACAGCGCCTCCTCGGGGCCCTCGTCAGTGTGTTGCATTTGGGTCAGCCCCCCGTGTCCCTATCTGCCCTCCCCACCCCCAGGCTCTGTGCCTGCGAAAGACAGGGAGAAGAGAGAACACCAGCACAAGCCTCGAGGGGGCCCTGGGTTGAGAGGCAGGCTACGGGAGAGAGGACAGCGACCAGAAAGAGGAAAGAGGAGGGGAGCAAAGCTAGGTGGTCAAATGCTCACTGCTGAGGAGACTGAGGGCCAGGAGAGGCCAGGTGACCAGATAAGGGTGATCCTTGTGTGTCCCAGGTCCTGTGCAGACTTGGAGTGGATGCCAGACACGCCCCTGTCCTCATGGTGGGCAGTGGAGGGCAGGGTGCATGCTCTGGGCTGGGACAGGGAGTTTTTCATCCCTGAGAAATCAGAGACGGTGCTGGGCAGACTGGACATTCCAGCAGGCTCTGATGGAGGGAGTGAGGCATAAAGCAATACCCCAAAGACAAGTGGCCAAGAGGAAGGGACAGTGTTTCAGAAGGCCCTGAGTAGTCTGGGGACCCTCCCAGGGACAACAGGCAGGTGTTGCTGACGATGGCCAGGGAAGATGTGGAGCTAAGCAGAGGGCAGTGGCTGGAGGTGGGGGGACGTCAGGGATTTGGAGGGCCTCCAGGGGAGTCTGGGAGCTTAGGGTGGGTGGTCCAGGCTGGGTCTTCTCCCCACCCCCCCAGATTGTGACGATCCACCAGGAGCCTTTCGTGTACGTCAAGCCCACGCTGAGCGATGGCACATGCAAGGAGGAGTTCACCGTCAATGGGGACCCCGTCAAGAAAGTGATCTGCACCGGGCCCAACGACACGTCGCCGGGCAGCCGTGAGCGCGGGGCTGGGGCGCAGGAGCGGGGCGAGGCGGGGCGGAGGGCCCGGGAGCTCGGCGGCGACGGCCCCTGCTCTCCCCCCTAGCTCGCCACACGGTGCCTCAGTGCTGCTATGGCTTCTGCATCGATCTGCTCATCAAGCTGGCGCGGACCATGAACTTCACCTACGAGGTGCACCTGGTGGCTGACGGCAAGTTCGGCACTCAGGAGCGGGTACGCGTGGATTGCTGGGTGCCACGAGGGACGGGTCCGGGTGGATGCAGTCTGGCGAGGGACCGGGCCTGGGGTGGGCGGGGCCTGCGGGCCCGGGGGCGGGGCCTACGGATTGGGGCGGGGCCTGGAGTGGGTGGACCCAAGAGCTGAGCTAGGGCAGGGGCCGGTCCGGGTCGCCGCAGTGGGGCTGACGGCGTTCGCGCGCCCACCGGCTGTGTCGCCACGCAGGTGAACAACAGCAATAAGAAGGAGTGGAATGGGATGATGGGCGAGCTGCTCAGCGGGCAGGCGGACATGATCGTGGCGCCGCTGACCATCAACAACGAGCGTGCGCAGTACATCGAGTTCTCCAAGCCCTTCAAGTACCAGGGCCTGACCATTCTGGTCAAGAAGGTGCGCAGGGCCCGGCGGCGCTGGAGTGGGTTCCTAGGTGAGCCCGGACGGCGCTGACAGCCTGTCCACCTGCAGGAGATCCCCCGTAGCACGCTGGACTCGTTCATGCAGCCCTTCCAGAGCACGCTGTGGCTGCTGGTGGGGTTGTCGGTGCATGTGGTGGCCGTGATGCTGTACCTGTTGGACCGTTTCAGGTGAGCGCGGCCCGGGGGCCGGACACCTCCGTCTGCGGGGGCGGGGCGGAGCCGGGCGCGGGGGCGGGGCAGGGCTGCCCCTCCCGTCCTCTCCCGCCCGCGCTCTGCGCCCCGCAGCCCCTTCGGCCGGTTCAAGGTGAACAGTGAAGAGGAGGAGGAAGACGCGCTGACCCTGTCTTCGGCCATGTGGTTCTCCTGGGGCGTCCTGCTCAACTCGGGTATCGGGGAAGGTGAGCCGCGCCCGGGCCGCATCCCACTCTGCCCCTTCCCGCCTGCCGGGAGCTGACAGTCCTCTGCTCGCAGGCGCCCCCCGGAGCTTCTCGGCGCGCATCCTGGGCATGGTGTGGGCCGGCTTCGCCATGATCATCGTGGCCTCCTACACCGCCAACCTGGCGGCCTTCCTGGTGCTGGACCGGCCGGAGGAGCGCATCACGGGCATCAACGACCCACGGGTGAGGCCTGGCCGGCTGGGAGCGGGGGGCGTGAGGTCAGCGGCGCTCTGCCTCGGGTGGGCTCCGGGAGCAGCCGCGAGCCCTGCGCTCTGCCCCCGCAGCTGAGGAATCCCTCCGACAAGTTCATCTACGCCACGGTGAAGCAGAGCTCGGTGGACATCTACTTCCGGCGGCAGGTGGAGCTGAGCACCATGTACCGGCACATGGAGAAGCACAACTACGAGAGCGCCGCGGAGGCCATCCAGGCCGTGCGGGACAAGTGAGGGGGGGCGGGACAAGTGGGGGGGGCAGGGGAGGGGCATCCACCCGACAGGAAGAGTGAGGGTGTCCGGGCTGGATGGGAACCAGAGGATGGAGATAGAGGTGAGGTTTCCAGGTGGGCAGGGCGAAGGAGTGCAAGGTGCAGAGGTGAGGGCAGCCTGATTGTGCAGGGCGCCTGTGACCCCTGCCCCTGCCCACAGCAAGCTTCATGCCTTCATCTGGGACTCGGCGGTGCTGGAGTTCGAGGCCTCGCAGAAGTGCGACCTGGTGACCACCGGCGAGCTGTTCTTCCGCTCCGGCTTTGGCATTGGCATGCGCAAGGACAGCCCCTGGAAGCAGAACGTCTCCCTGTCCATCCTCAAGTGAGTTGCCTCACCCGCGCCTACTGCCCTTCGCCCTTCTCCAAGAGGCGTCCACCGGAGGCGGACCCCTCCCCAG
>NW_024424119.1:59828405-59857647 GCF_017311325.1 Ursus maritimus
GGGCCTGGGGTGGGCGGGGCCTGCGGGCCCGGGGGCGGGGCCTACGGATTGGGGCGGGGCCTGGAGTGGGTGGACCCAAGAGCTGAGCTAGGGCAGGGGCCGGTCCGGGTCGCCGCAGTGGGGCTGACGGCGTTCGCGCGCCCACCGGCTGTGTCGCCACGCAGGTGAACAACAGCAATAAGAAGGAGTGGAATGGGATGATGGGCGAGCTGCTCAGCGGGCAGGCGGACATGATCGTGGCGCCGCTGACCATCAACAACGAGCGTGCGCAGTACATCGAGTTCTCCAAGCCCTTCAAGTACCAGGGCCTGACCATTCTGGTCAAGAAGGTGCGCAGGGCCCGGCGGCGCTGGAGTGGGTTCCTAGGTGAGCCCGGACGGCGCTGACAGCCTGTCCACCTGCAGGAGATCCCCCGTAGCACGCTGGACTCGTTCATGCAGCCCTTCCAGAGCACGCTGTGGCTGCTGGTGGGGTTGTCGGTGCATGTGGTGGCCGTGATGCTGTACCTGTTGGACCGTTTCAGGTGAGCGCGGCCCGGGGGCCGGACACCTCCGTCTGCGGGGGCGGGGCGGAGCCGGGCGCGGGGGCGGGGCAGGGCTGCCCCTCCCGTCCTCTCCCGCCCGCGCTCTGCGCCCCGCAGCCCCTTCGGCCGGTTCAAGGTGAACAGTGAAGAGGAGGAGGAAGACGCGCTGACCCTGTCTTCGGCCATGTGGTTCTCCTGGGGCGTCCTGCTCAACTCGGGTATCGGGGAAGGTGAGCCGCGCCCGGGCCGCATCCCACTCTGCCCCTTCCCGCCTGCCGGGAGCTGACAGTCCTCTGCTCGCAGGCGCCCCCCGGAGCTTCTCGGCGCGCATCCTGGGCATGGTGTGGGCCGGCTTCGCCATGATCATCGTGGCCTCCTACACCGCCAACCTGGCGGCCTTCCTGGTGCTGGACCGGCCGGAGGAGCGCATCACGGGCATCAACGACCCACGGGTGAGGCCTGGCCGGCTGGGAGCGGGGGGCGTGAGGTCAGCGGCGCTCTGCCTCGGGTGGGCTCCGGGAGCAGCCGCGAGCCCTGCGCTCTGCCCCCGCAGCTGAGGAATCCCTCCGACAAGTTCATCTACGCCACGGTGAAGCAGAGCTCGGTGGACATCTACTTCCGGCGGCAGGTGGAGCTGAGCACCATGTACCGGCACATGGAGAAGCACAACTACGAGAGCGCCGCGGAGGCCATCCAGGCCGTGCGGGACAAGTGAGGGGGGGCGGGACAAGTGGGGGGGGCAGGGGAGGGGCATCCACCCGACAGGAAGAGTGAGGGTGTCCGGGCTGGATGGGAACCAGAGGATGGAGATAGAGGTGAGGTTTCCAGGTGGGCAGGGCGAAGGAGTGCAAGGTGCAGAGGTGAGGGCAGCCTGATTGTGCAGGGCGCCTGTGACCCCTGCCCCTGCCCACAGCAAGCTTCATGCCTTCATCTGGGACTCGGCGGTGCTGGAGTTCGAGGCCTCGCAGAAGTGCGACCTGGTGACCACCGGCGAGCTGTTCTTCCGCTCCGGCTTTGGCATTGGCATGCGCAAGGACAGCCCCTGGAAGCAGAACGTCTCCCTGTCCATCCTCAAGTGAGTTGCCTCACCCGCGCCTACTGCCCTTCGCCCTTCTCCAAGAGGCGTCCACCGGAGGCGGACCCCTCCCCAGCGCCAGACCCTACCGCCTAGGCACACGGGCCCTGCCTCCTGCACCAGGGTCCAGGCCCCATGCCCCGGTCCCCCTCCCACTCCGAGATGGCCCCTCCCAGGTCCCATGAGAACGGTTTCATGGAGGATCTGGACAAGACCTGGGTGCGGTACCAGGAGTGTGACTCTCGAAGCAACGCCCCTGCTACCCTCACCTTTGAGAACATGGCAGGTAGGTCTCCCCGTTTCCCTCGACGCCCGTGCTGATGCTGGTGGGGTTCTCCAAGGGACCTGTACACTGGCCAGCCAACAGCTGAGATGCTGGGTCCTGCCCCACAGGGGTCTTCATGCTGGTGGCTGGGGGCATCGTGGCTGGGATCTTCCTGATTTTCATTGAGATCGCCTACAAGCGACACAAGGATGCTCGCCGGAAGCAGATGCAGCTAGCCTTTGCGGCAGTGAACGTGTGGAGAAAGAACCTGCAGGTAGGGCAGGCCACCCTCCGAGGCCTGGTGCCCATGGCCCGGCCTGGCCCCGGCCCTCCTCCATTCCCACAGGCCGAAGCACTGGCTCAGGCTCCCAGGAGCCCATGTGGGCAGGACTGGAGCTAGGAGCCACGACCAGGGGCCGCGTTGCTGGGGGACCACCTGCAGGTGGCTGCCCCCTGCAAAGCCTGGCTCCAAGCCTCCGCCTGGCCCCTCTGTCTCCAGAGTCGCCCGCCGGCGCCCATTCCATAGGAAGGCAAACTGAGGCAGGGTAAGACAGGGACCCACCTGGGTGGAGCACGTGAGTCCAAGACATATTCTGCCCTCGCCGCCCCATGCCTCTCCTTGGCACCCGCCAGGGACCCCCTTCCCTGCTGCCCTGCTGTGTCCTGTGCTCCATAACTCCAGCCTGAGTCGGGCCAGCTGGCCCTGCCTGGCACCCCAGGCCGTGTCTGTGGGAACTTGCTGCCAGCAGGAGACAGGCTGCCCAAGGGGGTAGGGCAGACAGTGGGGCCTGTGCAGGCCTGTGGGCTCATGGCCCACGGCCCAGTTCTGGCTTCCTTCATCTCTTCTCTTTCTCTGGGCACCTCCCAGAGCCCGTGTCTGGGGATAAAGTTGATGTTCAGAGAGGGAGGGCCATGGGGGGACGGGTTGCTGGAGCCCCCACTCCTCTCATCTGCCTACTCTTGCTCTTGGGACCTGGTCACTGTCTCACTGGCTGGCACAGGGCCGTCCTGGCCACCAGACCCCAGGCCAGGGTCTGGAAGCCGCCGCCATCCATCTATCTCTCCAGTTCATCTTGCCGCCTGCCTTTGGCCCCTCAGCCCCTTCCTGAATCTTGGCGTCCCCCTCGGGACAGAACGGCTGGCAGGGCCCAGGGCCAACTCCTCCAGTGCCTGGGGGACTCTCCTCCTTGGGAGACCTGTAATCCAGGGCCACCCAGGAGCGAGGGAGCTGGGTCGACCTCCCAGGAAGAGAGCCAGACCGGACCCCCCACCCCCCGCCCCAAGCCCAGCCCAGCCCAGCACAAGCAAGGTCAGGCCCATGACCGGGCAGGAGCAGAGGCCGCCTGCGTACGTTGGCTGCTGGTCCGTCTGTCCAGCACAGGGAGGCAGGCAGGAGCGAGGGCCCGAGTGGCCAGCCAGGCTGGGCAGCAGCCCCGAGGAGCAGGCGAGGGCAGGTGTGGCCGCCACCCTTAGCTGTCTAATCACTTATACATATTCATTTTAGGATAGAAAGAGTGGTAGAGCAGAGCCCGACCCTAAAAAGAAAGCCACATTTAGGGCTATCACCTCCACCTTGGCTTCCAGCTTCAAGAGACGTAGGTCCTCCAAAGACACGGTAAGGGGAAGAACGCCCAGTCCCACGTCTCCGACTCTTATCTCGCCCCGCCCCCGTGTCTGTGTCCCGTGCATCAGGCGTGCCCTCTCCCTCACCATCCCATTCACCCCACCTCTGACCGCTGTGGCTCTTCTGCCTTCATCTCTATTTGCCCAGCACATGAGGTCTTCACTCTCTCTAGACCTTTCTTGGTCCTTTCTCCCACTGGCCCTCACAGGGTCCTCTTTCCCCATGTGTCTCTGCGTTGGTCTGCCCCCCATGCCATGACGCCATGCGCCATCTTGAAGCTGTGTCATGTCGTTGGTCAGCCAGTCAGCCTCTGAGCCCGGGGCCCCTGGGAGCCCAGAGCCAATCTGTCCTGGACTCCTCACCTGTCGGGAGGCCACGCCACCTCTGTTACATCCGTTTCTCCAGCCTCTCCCAGAGGAGCCCACTGCCCTCTCTCCCCCCTTGCGACATCCGTGGAGGGGTGGCTGTGATGTCCCATCCGCCCATCTGTCTGGCCGCCAGCCCTGCCACCCAGACACCTGTCTCACGTGTCTCACCAGAGCCATGCCTGTTGCATCCCCTTCATGTGGTCTCTGTGTGGGCCGGGGCTGGGGGCCGGGCCTGGCTCCGTCTGGGTGGACGGCTGGGGCCTGGAACTGGAACAGGTCCCCAGCCACAGGGGACCGTCAGGCGGGGATGGGGGGGCACCAGAGCGGGTGGAGCCCACCCCAGGCTGAGCTGTGGCCTGCAGAGCCGGAGTCACTGAGGCTCCCAGGCAGAGGCCCAGGAAGGAGAGGCCTCCCGGGAGGAGACCAGCGCCTCAGCTCCTGACCCTCTAGCCCCTCCCCATAGGGCGTCAGAGCAGGCCTCCGACCTTTGGCAGCTTGTCACCGCACCAATGTGCACATTTGGAATAAAAGCCCTTAAAACGGACCCAGCCTTGCTAGGGGTGCCCCGGTCCAAGGTGGGGAGGGGGTGGCCCAGAGTTAGCATTGCCCTTGGCCTCCCTGCAGTCCAGGGGCCGGCTTGGCCTCCATCTTGTGGGGGCTTATGCTCCAAGGTGGAAATGGGATTTGCAAACCCCCCCCCCACACACACACAGCACACTGGAAAGGGGCCAGATCTCCAGGACACAGACAGGGCTTGGCACATAATGATCTGAGACCAGGGTGAAGCCATCAGGCCATCAGGGTGCCCCAAGAGGGGCCCATGTGGCCTGGCTGCTCTGCTTCCCAGGAGGGGCTTGGCACTGGGAGGGTAGGTGAAGAGTGAGGGGCTGGGAGCTGGGAGCACGGCCTGGGGCTTCACAGGCCTGAGAAAGTGGGCAGAGCCTGAGCCAGGGGCCCTGCCAAGGGGTTCAGGAAGAGATCCAAGACCAGAGAGGAGAGGTGGTGGGGCAGGCCTGGGGAGAGGGTATCCTCGTAGACAGCACTTTTAGGGAGGAGCACCAAAGTTACACAGGTGTTAGGCTGCTTTGTGAGGGTGTCATGACCCCCCCATACTCCTACCCAAAGAAAACCCGCATGCCCCTTAGCTGGTCCAGGCGCAACTCAGAGACCTTTGAGATGCCTTTCTGGGGACACAATCCCAACAGACTCTTTGCCCGAGCCTCTGTGGGCACCAGGGACCATTTCCCAGGCCAGTCCTGACACCGTGTGGCATCTGGGGCGGGCCCCGCCCTGTAGGGATGACTGGGGGTACTGCCAGCTGGGGGGGGGGCTGGGCGGGGGAGGGCAGCCCAGTTCCCATCCTGTTTCGGGCTGGGCGCCTGCTTGGAGGGAGGCCTGGGTGGGGGGCTCTGTTGGGAGGGGTGGGGTTGATCCGGCTGCTAAGATCCTCTGCCCCTGTCCTGTGGCCGGTCTGGGCCAGGGCAGCACTGGGCGCTCAGGGCTGGGGTCCCTGGCGGCCAGCGGGGCCAGCGGGTATTGATTGTTGGTTCTTATTTATAGAGCACCGGGGGTGGACGCGGCGCTTTGCAAAACCAAAAAGACACAGTGCTGCCGCGACGCGCTATTGAGAGGGAGGAGGGCCAGCTGCAGATGTGTGCCCGTCATAGGGAGAGCTGAGACGCCCTGCCCGCCCTCCTCTGCCCCCCTCCCCCGCAGACAGACAGACAGATGGACGGGACAGCGGCCCGGCCCACGCAGAGTCCCGGAGCACGACGGGGTCAGGGGGAGGAGCGCCCCCCAGCCTCCCCCAGGCCGCGCCCGCCCGCCCGCCGGTCGGCCGGCTGGCCGGTCCACCCGTCCCGGCCCTGCGCGTGCCCCCGAGCATGGGGGCTAACGGGCTGCCTTGTCTGTGTATTTCTATTTTGCAGCAGTACCATCCCACTGATATCACGGGCACGCTCAACCTCTCAGATCCCTCGGTCAGCACCGTGGTGTGAGGCCCCCCGGAGGCGCCCACCTGCCCAGTTAGCCCGGCCAAGGACACTGATGGGTCCTGCTGCTCGGGAAGGCCTGAGGGAAGCCCACCCGCCCAAGACTGCCCACCCTGGGCCTCCCGTCTGTCTGTCCACCCTGCTGCCTGGCGGGCAGCCCCTGCTGGACCGAGGCTCGGACCAGAGCGGCTGAGGACAGGCCAGAGCTGAGCTGGCTGGGCAGGGCCGCAGGGCACTCCGGCAGAGGCAGGGCCCTGGGGTCTCTAAGCAGTGGGGGAGAGGGGCTAACCTGGCCCCGGAGGGGCTTGGAGCAGAGACTGAAGCCCCATCCTTCCCCTTCCACTACCAGAGCCACAGTGGGGGTGTGAGGCCCCAACTGGCTGGGTCACCCCCTCCTCCAGCGCCTGCTCTTGGCAGCCTCGGCTCCACCCCTCTCCTTTTCTTACCCTTGTCCCTTCTTGGCTTGACCCCCATCCACCCAGCTGGCCCTGCCCCTCCCCAAGGGCAGACTCTGACCCTCAGCTGGCAGCTGCCTCCCAGGAGCTCCCTGGGTTCTCCGCTGCCTCTGACCTCTTCCTCCCATCTCCGCGAGGGCTAAGCCGGCTATTCACAGCCCGAGATAGGCTTCCTCACAAGCGCTGGCTCGGGACTGTCCTCAGCCCTGCCCGCCAACTTGTACAGGCCCAGCCCTTCCAGTGTCGAGCGCGTGCCTTCCCCATGCGGCCCGTGCGCAGCCGCGCGCGGCCCCTCCGCCCAGGGGCCCAGCGCGCACTGCCCCTGACCCGGTTTGTGCAGTGGTGATGTCTAAAGGAATGTCACGAAAACTTCTGTCTGTGTCGCTTGTTGACGCCTGCAGGGACTGTGAAGAAGGGCAGGGGGGAAGATTCGAGAACAGCCAACGCCCGCTCAGGCCTGAGCAGAGGCGGCGGGGCTCCCAGGGCAAGGGTCCCGCGGTCTCCTCAGGCGGCTGAGGGCGGTGCAGCGCCGAGCGCGGCAGGCGGTGAGCAGGGAGCCCAGCGCCAGGCAGGCGGCCAGGCTGGCGAGGAAGGAGACGGGCCCGAGCACGCAGACCACCGCCAGGTCCCGCGGGGCGAGTGGCTGAGAGCAGTGGCTGAAGGCGGCGTCCGGGAAGGCGGTCAAGGGGCTGAGCGTCTGGCGCCCTGGCAACACGCAGAGCAGCGTCTCGGCCTCTGCGGGACACGGTGCAGAGTCAGGCGGCTGTGGCCGTGGGTCCCGGCCCGCCCACCCTCGCCCGGAGGGCTCACCTGGCGCCGGCCTCGGGTGCCTGCGCAGCCAGGAGCAGAGCGGACGCAGCGCGCAGCCACAGGTCCAGGGGTTGCCGCGCAGGTGCAGCGCGTGGAGAGAGGGCAGGCCGGCCAGCAGCCCCGGCGCGAGCGCAGACAGCTCGTTGTCCTGCAGGCTGAGCGCGTGCAGCAGCGGGAGCGCGCCCAGCGCCGCGGGCTCCAGGCGCGCCAGCCGATTGCCGGCCAGCGATAGGGAGCGCAGCGCGCGCAGGGGCGAGAAGGTGCCGGGCGCCAGCGCCTCTAGCTGGTTGTCGCTGAGGTCGAGCTGCTGCAGCGAGCCCAAGCTCCAGAAGGCCCGCGCGTGCACCCAACGCAGCCCGTTCTCCCGCAGGTCCAGGCGCAGCAGCGTGCCCGCGCCCACGAAGGCGCCAGGCGGCAGCGCGCGCAGACGGTTGTGGTCCAGCAGCAGCGCGCGCACGCACCGGCTCAGGCCCTCTGGCACGGCGGGCAGAGCGCGCCCCGAGCAGTTGACCAGGCCGCCCGGCGCGCACGCGCACGCCTCGGGGCAGTCCGGAGTGCCTGGGGTTCCCGAGGTGGCGGCCGCGGTGGACGGCTGGGCCCAGACTGGCCACGGCGACAGCAGCAGCAGCAACATCGGCGGCGGCCGCCGCGAGAGAAAGGAGGGGCTCCTCATGGGGCAGCGCTAGGAGCCCGCTGCTCCTGCGTCCGCGGAGCCAGTGAGTCTCTGCCGCGCCTGCACAAACATTAAATCTCCGGCCCGAGTGCCGGCAGTTCCTGTTCCATGGCCAGTCCCGCACCTAGGGCGGGGGCTGGGCAGACAGCCAGTGCCCTGCACTGCCAGCCACCTGTCCCGGAGCTGGGCTCCTCCTGGCTCTGTGACAGCTGCAGCGCTGACAAGACGCCTTGCCCCTCCTCTCCTGCGATACCCCCCACCGTGCGACCTGCTGAAGCCTGAGCCTCTGGACAACACCCCCACCCACCAAAATCGATGCCACGCATCGAATGGGACTCCATGAGCCCTGCTGCTGTCCCCAGTCTCTGCCCATCTCCTGCCCAGCAAAGTGACGCCAGCACACACACAGTGCCCCCCCCATCCCCATAGCGGATGATTGGTGAGGTCAGGAGCACATGATGGGGTCCTGAGCCCAGGGGATAGGCTGGAGGGTGGAGGGCGTACGAGGCAGAGGGACGGTCATGTCTGCCCCACCTGGCCCTCTAAGGACTGTCCTAGAATCTCAAGGAGACAGTGTGGGTAGGGCACAGGCACCAGCCCAAGTTCTCCTGTCAAACACTGCTCCCTCTGGAGTCATCAGAGTCGCACATCTTGTCCTGGGGTTTCCCAGGGTGGGGGTGGGGTGGACAGGGGCCCCTGGGGCCGTGCCAACTTCATGGGACAAAGCAGCAGGAAGATGCGGGGAGGAGCCAAGCTGAGGCCACGGTGGAAATACCAGTGCTGTGGCTCCCTGCCCTGGAGGGTGGACAGTGGGTGCCTTGTGCAGGCACTGGGCCTCCTCCCCCCACCCCAGATAAAGGAGTTGACCTGGGCGCCCACACACCCCTCACCACCCCATGACGCAGCTGCACAGCGGCTTGAGGAGGAGCCCGCAGAGAGGACAGGGCAGAAGCACTCAATACTGTTTAATCCCCCCCGCCCAGGCTGCCTGCAGCCCTGCTCAGGTTGGGGGGGTGAGAGGGGGCTGCTCCTCTACTGTCATGTTTGGGGCCATCGGGTCCATGGGAATGGTCATGAGGCCTTGCTCCTCCAGGGGCGGCATCATGGAGACCTCCAAGTCAGGGTCCATGACATGGGACTCCACTTGCACGGTGTGCAGATCCATGCGATCTTCCTGGACCCCGTAGTGCCCCACCAACCTGCACGGCAGGGCCCGGGTCAGGCTGGCTCCACCAGCACAGGCCTCAGGAGGCCTTGACCTCCCCCCTCCCAGGGCAGGCCTGGGCCTCCAGTCAGTGCTTCTGATGCATCCGTCCCACCCCCCGCACCTCCAGGGGCAGGACGTAGGGGCACGGCTCACCTGTGGGGTCCTCCCCTGAGGTTACTCACCTGCTGTTCATGTGTCTGGGGCATGGTTCACTGCAGGGACAAAGGGAGGCGTGAATCCTGGACAGTGGAGCTGGCCTCCCGGAGCCCAGGAGTGCCCCTCCCCCCGCCTCTCCACAGCCCTGTCTGGGAAACGGTGTTCCCCAGCTCCTGGTGACATCCCACCCGGGGGCAGAGGCCCCTCCCCCAGTATGGCCCTGTGGCCCTCACCCGCCCTCCCAGCCCTGGGGCTCGTGCACCTCTTGGCTCTCATGACACCAACTGCCACGATGACCAGGGCGCAGAAACAGCTGGCGCCCACGCCCGCCAGCACCACGAGCAGGGCGATGAGGGCCTCGCGGCTGAGGCCGAGGCTGCACTCGCAGTACGTCCCAGCTGCAGAGACAGGGCCCGTGCGGCCGAGGGGCCCTTGTCAGCCACCAGTGGAGGACGCCCAGGGCCGCCCCTCACCCTGGGGCCACCACAAGGGTACGGGAGGGGCCCTGGCAGGGGCGGGGTCGAGGGACAGGAGGAGGCACCTGCAGCAGGGATGAGCAAAAGGGACAAACATATCAGGCCAAGGGAGCTGCCGACCGGGCAGGAGTCAGGCTGGGGACAGGGGGCCATGTCCAGCCCCCAGCCCCACCGCACACCTCTGGATGGAACTCATCGGAAGGCGCTGACCTCACAGTAGGGCTCTGAAGCTGAGCGGGTGGGGGCAGGGCTTTGGCTGGAGCTTCACTTGAGCTCGGGGGCCAGAGTGGAGGAGCCCTGGGCAGGCAGCCCTGCGGTGGGGCAGCTAGGGTGGAGAGGGGCCTGGGAGCCACTTCTGAGTGCCCTGCTGGACCCAAGGCCAAGGCAAGGATAGGGCTGCCCTGGCCTTGGGGGATGGTGCTTCGTGGGGAAGGGGGTGGAGCCCACGCTTAGGCCCCTGGACAAGTGGAGACAGTGGCCTGGAAAGCCTGGGAGGGGGGGGCTAGAGCACACAGCACAGGGCCCCTGTTTCTCTCTCAGGACACCCCAGAGGCTGGGACAAGCAGGGGCCAACGGGGGGGTAAGGCGTGGACCAGTGCTCACGGGGGATGGTCCCGCCCACACCCCAGCAATGCTCAGGTCCAGAGGAACCTCCAGGGGTTCTTCAACCCCCAGGAGAGGTGGGGGGCACTGCCCACAGGTCTTCCCAGAACCACATCCTCTGGGTGCACCTGAGGCTCCAGCTTACCCGTGTCCTTCAAGTCAGAGCCCACCTGACCCTCTGAGGGCTGCTTCCTCATGCACCCTCCTGCCAACCTGACAAGCACCACCCGAGGGACTCACCTGCCGGCTGGCATCCACACACTTAAGCTCAGCCTCCTCCCTGGCCTCCTGCACTGCCCCCGCCACCCTGAGGCCTCCTCCCTCCTCCCCTAAGGACCTGGCCAAGCAAACCACCCAGGCAGCAGGAGGAATTGCCCCACCCCACAGCCTACCCCACAGGGCGCCAGGGGCAAGGGTGCAGAGGGGCCCCAGCTGACCCCTGGTCCCTGGGAACCCCCCTGACTCCTGGCACAGGAGGCCCCTCCTAGGGGAACCCTCGGGGATCAGCCAGCAGTTTCTGGCACACTTCTGTGCCTGTTGAGTAATGCTGTGACCCAAGACACAGCTTTTTTTTTTTTTTTTACCACATTTGTCCACAAACCAAGTCAAAAGGGACGGAAAGCAGGAGCGCTGTGCCCAGGAGTGGACACCGCCCCCTGCCAGGCCAGTCTAGCAGGTTTGCATCCTGGTTAGGACGACATAGGTACATGCAGCCCAGTGCCAGGTGGCCTTCCGCCTGGAGGGAATGGCGGGTGTCAGAGCCTTCTGGGCCCCCACCAGAACTCGGAGGAAGCAGGAGGCCCCTCTTCTAGTGACCACAGCACAGCAGCCTTGGTGGTGGGCAGAGCCCAGGGGAGGGAGATACTGGCTGCTAAGACTACACACCTCGTTTCCACCACTTTGTCCTCCAAACCTCAGCAAACAGAATACTCTTGGGTAAGAAGGGGAAGTCCCAGAAGAGGGCTGACCTCAGGGCCCCTGTGCAACAGGCCAAAGTGGAGAGGTAGGGGTGGGCACTGGAGGACAGCTTGGGGGGGAACCCAGGGTGTGTAGGAGCAACAGGCATGACTCCAGGCCTGGGAAGGAGCCCCAGGCAGGTGGGAGCAGGAGAGTAGAAGCTCATTCCGCAGGGTCTCTGCTGCCTGGGAGGACAGTGCCACCAGCTAGAGCAGAGCTCCCAGCACCGGAGGCTGTGGTGCCAGCCTGGGCAGAGCCAACACCCTTCCCTGCCTCCTGGGAGCTCCGGGGCTGGGGCAGTGCCAGGCCCCCCAAATCCCTTAGACAGGACCCCGTGTGTGCTCTGGACACAGCTGGTCTCCCAGCTACGCTGGGGAGGCTGGGCTCACAGGGCTCTTCACCTGTGCTCAGAGCACTGAGGCCCCGCGTGCTCCTGACCACGTGCCTGAAGCACAGAAACCAACTTCACTATGAGCCACAAATAGCCAGCTCCTCCTGCTAGAGACATGGGAGCTCTTGGTCCATCAGGGGACACTCAGCTGCCTATCTCACACGTTCCAATGGCGTCCACATGTCCCAGAAACGGCCTTGAACCCTCAGGCCAGGAAGAGGGTGGGTGACCTGAGGGCTCCTTCCGAAGGCCAGAGGGAGGCTTGGGGCTGGAGGCCTCCGGTGTGCTCCTGCCTGAGCTTCAGGCTCAGAAGTGGGCCTTCATGAGCAGGTGTGGCCTAGGGACCCCCGTATGCCAGGACTCTGGGTTTGGAGCCCAAACACAGGTGTGCAGGCCAGGACTGGGCCAGGCCACTCACGTGTTTCCCCTCCCCGGCTCCCAGGGAGCCAGGCCCTGCTCAGTGGGGCGGAGAGCTTCGTCTGGAGGGAGCACCTGGACCCCAAATTCACGATGGGCCCAGCAAGCCAGCAGGACAGGGACAGGCTGGAGAACCACTTGCTTTACTCTGTACTCTGGGGGCAGGGCAAGGGCAGGTGCGTGGGGGGTGCAGGGAAGGCCCGGGGCGCGTCAGCTGCAGCTCTTGGGCAGGCGGTAGACGCCGGCCGCGTAGACGAGCTGCTGGTCGCGCACCTTCTTCTGCAGGAAGCCCTGCAGCTCCTGCAGGTCGATCTCGGCCAGCGCGGGGCCGGTCACCACAAACATACGCAGCATGCTGTAGATACGCTCCAGCGACAGGCTCTCCAGGTTGGTCAGCATGGCCTGGATGTACGTCCAGAACAGCTGCGGGCACAGGGGCCGGGCCGCGGTCAGGCACCACCTGCCTGGCTGCCGCCTCGCCAGAGCTCCCCCCCCCCCCGCCCCGCGCCACCGCACCAGCAGCTCCTCCTCCTTCTGGTCGGCCTGGGAGGCCATGCCCGAGTCGCTCTCCTCGTCACTGTCGATGAGCACCATGCTGTCGCGGTCCTGCGGCCGCTCCTCCTCCACCACGGAGAAGGTCCCGGCGGGCTCCTCCCGCAGCACGCCCTGCTGCAGCCACACGGACATCCGCCGCCGCAGCAGCGCCACGGGCATCTTCACCACCTTGCTCAGCTCCTCCAGGGTCCAGCTGGCTGTGGGGGCGGCCAGCAGCACTGCACACAAGCGCCGAGGCCAAGCCTCCCTGCCTCCCCCGCCTCGTCGGCCCCACCCGGCTGCCCGGAGGTCAGCAGGCCCCCGGTGGGCTGGCATGGGCCCCCGGGGGGCATGGCTGGGGCAGGCCGGCTAGGGGTCAGTGGGCTCACCTTGGTCCTGGAAGTACAGCAAGACCACTGCCTGCACGGGAGTCACGGCCACAGACAGGGTGCGGTCGGCCAGCTCCACATCCATGGTCACCAGGCCCAGGGTGTGCTTCCAGCTGAGGGTCCGCATGGCCTGGGGACAGCCAGAGTCAGCACAGGAGGCCCGGAGGCTCCGCTGCCTGGCGCCAGGTGAGGGGAGGGCTCCCTGACCCGCCCCCACCAGGCCATCAGCAGCAGGAGGAGGACAGGACAGGGGCTCCGGCTCCCACGAGCTCGGTGTAACAGTGAGCACTGAACACGCAGTGAGGGCTGCTGACAGACTCGTGGTCTCCGAGAAACACATCCATATCCTAAGCCCCAGGACCCTGGAGTGTGACCGGAGCTGGAGACAGGGTTGCTGCACGTGGGGCCAGTTAAGATGAGGTCATCTGGAGTACAGGGGGCCCTGACGGAACAGCATCCTCGTGGGGGGGACGGGCAGCATGAGGACAGAGGCAGAAACTGCAGGACGCAGCCACAAGCCAAGAGACACCAAGCAAGGCCTGCGAAACCCCTCCCCTGATGCTGAGGTGGGGGGCAGGACCATCCCACAGCGGTGCTGACACCCCGGTCTCCACGCTGCCCTGCAGAATGGAGAAGCCTGTTTTTGCAGGGAGGACCCTGCTGTGGCACTTTGTTACAGCAGAGCCACAAGAAAGGCATCCATTCTGGTCCCGGTGGGGGGTGCTGCTTAGCAAAGACCAGGAGTGTGGGAGTCCACGTAGCTGGGTGGGGGCAGAGGCTGGGAGCACGTGAGCCACAGTTTATAAAGGCCTGGACTGCCCTGAAGAGACTGTTGGCAGGAACGTGGCCAGGAAAGCCACACTGGTGAGGTGTCAAACTGGAGGACGTGCAACCCCGCCAGGCAGTGGCACAGCCCCGTGTGAGTACGACAGACTGAGGAAGCGCGGGAGTGCGGCCTCACGGTAGCGCGCGAGCCTAAACCATGCAGGGGAGCCGCCGGCACCGCCAGCCTGGACGGGGCTCCCTGTGCGCTCGAGACAGAGCCCAGAGGGCACTAGAGCCGACCGGTAGCCCAGAAGAGCCAGGACAGAGACGGCTGTCCAGGAAGGGGGCGCGTGAGAGTGGACAAGGTTCCGGAGAATTTTACAACAGCCTGCACTGAAAGCGAGAGGGAGCGGGAGCCACGTGAGAGGCTGGCTCTGCGCGCAGGGGTGTGGGGCAGAGGCCTGGCCGGCAGGCTGGAAACACAGCTATGAGGTCACACGAGTTCTTCCACTGGCTCTCGGACTTCCTTGGAGCCTGTGACCCCTTCCTTCCTTTGGAAGTCTTCCTCTTGGAATGCAGACTCGGCCCTACACCTTCCCACAAACGCACTTTGGAAGCAGCAACTCCCTGTCCGCTCTCCCAGGTTCGCAGCTGGAGAGGAACCCAGCCCAGAAGGAGCAGCACGGTCTCGCTCTTCCCCAATTCAGATGCTACTTAGATGCTGAGCTCTGGGGTTGCTGCGAACTTGGGAGTCAGTGCCGGAAGGGTAAAGACTTCTGGGGATGTTGCTTGTGTTTTGCATGTGGAAAGGCCATGAATTCCAGGGGGGCCGGAGGATGGACTGTTGTATGTTGAATTGTGTCCCTCAAAAAGATGCTGAACTCCTACCCCTACTAACTCAGGACGTAAGCTTATTTGGAAATCAGGCCATCACACATTCAATTTGTTCCAATGAGCTCACTCTGGAATAAAGTGAGTCTTCACCCAGTACAGCTGGTGTCCTCTAAGAAGAAATTTGGACAGAGAGAGACACGGGGAAAAATGCCATGCGACAACACAGCCAGAAACTGACTGATGTGGCCAAAAGTCACATGACGCCCGGAGACACCAGAAGCTGGAAGAGGCAGGAAGAACCCTCCTCCGGAGCCTCCAGAGAGAGGGCAGCCCTACGATCCATAAGTCAATTGCGGACTTTTAGCTGCTGGAACTGAGACAATGAATCTGTGCGGTCTTAAGTCCCATCCGTGGTACTTTGTTCCGGCAACCCCAGGACACTGACATAGCCCCTCTGCGCCAAGTGCTAAGAGTCTTTCAACAACCCCTCAGCTCTAAAGGGGGAGACAATAGTGAACCCCACTTTGCAGACAGAAAATGGAAGCAGAACCCACAGCTTGCCCAGGTCACAACCAGTAGAGCAGGAGCCCTCTGGCTCCAAGGCCGTGACCTTACAGCCACCACTCCAGCCGGCAGCGGGCCAGATGCCAGGCCCAGCAGCAGAAAGCACAGGTGAGGGTATTCTGCAGCCTGCGCGACCACCCACACGTGTCCAGCATGATTCTCGGGCCAAGAGTTGCATTGGTGGGAGGCAGAGACACTGTGGCCACAGGCCTGACCTCCAGCACAGTGCGGGGGACTGCCCCTGCCACTCCAGTGTCCAGCTGCAGTTAAGACAAAGCAGGCTGACACGTGGCCACCACGTCAGGTGCATCAGGCCTGAGCAGAAGGACGTGGCTCAGCCATCCCGGGACCCATGGCAAGACCCTGGTGGGAGGTTGTGGGGCCTCTCCTGGCAGTGGCTGCATGTCAACAAGGCAGACAGACGGGGCAGGGAGAAGGCAGTGAGCACACAGATGTCCTCAACCAGGGAGAGGTGGGGTGCACCGTGGGCAGGCTCTAGAGCCAGCACCTCACCACAGTCAGGAGCAGAAACCACAGGGTGGTCCAATAGCCCAGCGGGGCCAGTGACAACCACACAGACCCTCGCAGCCTTGTGCAGTGCTGCCCCCGAATATGGCCCTGCCCTGTTCTGCCTTCCTACTCCAGAATCCCCTGCCTCGCTCCTGCCCTTGCCCGTCTCTGGAAAGGAGCCCTCCTCCTTCCAGAATTAGCTTCCCTGGCCTAGAACAGCAAACTTGGAGAACCCACTGTCCCTCCCACTACCTGGCTCTGCTGCCCTCCCCCAACTCCTCCATACCCCAGCCCACTGGTCTCCCTCCCAGAGCTCCATCCTGAGGGCTCCTCAAGCCCTGGCTGCTGGCTCATCTCTGGAGGTGTTCCAGATGCTCCCAGGGCTCAGGCTTGGCTCCCCAGACACCCACCATACTCCTCCTCTGCTCAGGAACCCAGAGACCCCTCAAGTCCCACAACCCACTTATCAGACCGAATGCCCCAGAACCTGCTTCACCAATCCCCAGAAACCTAGGATGGGCACCCTAGCTCCCCACTCTCTCCAGACACGTCTCCACGGAGCCATCCCTGCAAGGAAGGGTTCTTCATGCCGTCAATCCCTGCCCACACCTGCCATGTGCACTCCCAAACCCGGACCACCCCACACGTCCTACAGCCCTCTCCTCTCTCTCCTCCTGCCCAAGTCCTAGGCCCTCAGGGCTCCAACAGCAGACAGCACAGTCCTGGTCCTCAAGTGCCCTGGGGCCTGGGAAAGCAGCTTCTAGGGAAGCAAGCTGGGCAGTGGCAGAGACAGGGAAGGGTCCTGGAAGTCAAATACCTCATGGGCAATTGGAGATGTCCCAGAGGCAGACACCCACAGAGCAAACACAGCTCCCTGGCGCTCCCTGGGACAAGCCCGGCACCCCAGGCCCTGGTTCTGAGATACCAGAGCGTAGACAGTGGAACAGGAAGCCCAGAAGGGTGGGAGGGCATGAGCAATGCGGCCCCCCTGCTAGTACAGTGTGGGGAAGCACCCACGCGCACACATGCACAGGTTCCTAACGAAACAGAACGTGGGCCGCGCCCTCAGGCCCCAGTGCAGAGGCAGAGGCGTCTGGAGAGCACCGCGGGGCCGGGTCACCCCGGCATCTGCTGCACAACATGGGTGGAAGGGCCGCCTGCCCCCTGGCTCCTGCCACAGGGAAGTGTGGTTGGTACCTTCAGCTTCTCGTACTTCTTGCAGTAGACCTCGAGGGCCTCCCTGATGTCCTCAGGAACCTCTAGCTTCTCGTCCTTGAAGGGCGGCCAGAACTCGCTGGACAGGATGACAGCATAGACCCCAAAAGGCGGCTGCTCCTCTGCGGGCCGCTTCTCGTCCTCCTCACGGATGTTGGCATTGATGCGACGGGAATCTGCCATGTCCTAGGGGAAGAGATGGGTGTCTCCAAGGCCCCAGGACCGGGCTAGGGGAGGCTGGGCCAGGTGGGCAGGGAGCCCTGGGTGCCCACCTTCAGCATGACCTCGCAGAAGTGCATCGGAGCCTCGCCAAAGCGCAGCTTCAGCAGCTCCACGTTGCGGATCTCCCTGGAAAGATCCATCTCTGAGGGGGTGTGGCGCGCCCCCACCCCACAGCAGCTGTAGCAGAGTGCCCGACGCCTCCCAGAGACACGGCACAGGCACCCGCCCCCACGGCTGCAAGGACACCCCCAGGCCAGGAGACCCTGGGCCTGCTCCATCTCAGCGGAGGCCTGGGTGTCCCCGGGCACCTGGCTCCCCAAACTCCTGGGCCGCCCCCCCGCCCCCGCAAGGCCACCCCAGGTCCACGGCTGAGCACAGGCCCCTTCCTGCTTGGCGTCACGAAGCAGGGCACGCAGCGGCCGCTCACGGGCCTCACCGCTCAGGACTGAAGCTGAACTGGTGCAGGAGGCGGTCGGCCAGCAGCGAGCGGTACTCATTGATGAAGAGATCCTTGCTGCCGTAGATGCTGACCAGCAGGCTGATGATGTCCGAGGAGCGCCGCTTGGAGCTGGACTTCCCTGCACGGCGTGGGGGGGGCACTGAGGGAGCACCATCTGTGCCCGGGCGGGGCCCGCCCTGCCAGGCGCGTGAGGCCCAGGCTCAGATCCCAGGGTGCGGGTGGGCTGGGTGGTGCACAGGCTGACGGCCAATCTGCCCTTCTAGCAACCGGGATGGGGACACAGGCCACCAGGGGCCGCTCAAGCCAGCGGAGGTGTTCTAGGCAACGGGCTGGGCTGGGCGTGGATGGCTGACCCCCTCAAGCCTCAGGGCTCGCGCGGAGACAAACTCTAGGCCAGAGCGCCTACCTTACTGGAGCCTCCCCCGCAATCTGGAGCCCGGCAGGGCTGGCGGGCACTGACCTGGGTCAGCATCCACGGGGTCGGGGACCCAGTCCTCGGGCTCGCCAGAGTCATCCTCGCTGTCCTGACCAGTCTCCAGGCTCGCCGGATCTGTCTTGGACAGCTCAACAGCCAAGTCCCCTGTCCCGTCTGAGTCCCCCGTGAGCCCAGCCACGATCTGCCGCACCGTGTCCTCCCGTGTCCTGCCAACGGGAGCACTGTTGGCCCTCACGACACCTCTCCCTGCGCGCCTCACCAGCGTGCACCACCCACCTCACCCGCGGCAGCGAGTGCCCACTGGCTACATGCTTACGTCTACCAGACCTTGTCTTGAAAGAGAATAACGATCACGAAAATAACAAAACCCCACCATTTTCTGAGAACACCAAGGATTCAAATAATAAGACAGAACCGGGGGGACTGGGTGGCTCAGTCGGTGAAGCGTCTGCTTTTGGCTCAGGTCACGATCCCGGGGTCCTGGGATCAAGCCCCGTGTCAGGTTCCCTGCTCAGCCTGGGTGGGGGGTGGTCAGGGGTCTGCTTCTCTCTCTCCCTCTGCCCCTCCCCTGCTGGTGCACGCACGCAGTCTCTCTCTCTCTTGCAAAACAAATAAATCTTAAAGAATAAGACAGAACCAAGACCAGGCCCTTCACAAGCAAAAGGCACGAGACGGGACTCAGGGCAGCTCGGCCCAGCCCCGAGGCTCCGCAGTCCTGAGGCAGCTGTGCCATGGCGCCTGCTCAAACACGTTCTCCGACACACCACCTGACAGTCCTGGTCCTCGTCGTGGGAAAGGCTGAGCCCAGGGTTCCCCCTCCTCCTCCTTAGCCTGGGGGCCTGGCCAGCCAGGCAAAGCTGAGCTGGGGCCTCTCTGGGCTGGGAGGGGACGGGGGCAGGGGTGCACAGTGGGGCCCCAGGGTCTGCACACTGGGCAACAGGTACAGCAGCAGGCACCAGCAAGAGGAAGGGGCCCGGGCCTTGGCCAGGCAAGACAGAGCGTCCCTGGTGTCCCGGGGGCCACCAGGACCCAGGGGGAACTTGGCTGCACACAAGGAGCCAGGAGCCAGGAGCCAAGCGCCCCAAGTCGGAGCCGCGCCCTGGGGCTTGCCTGTGGCGCTCACCTCAGGTAGCGGCGAATGGGCTCACAGGCCACCTCCAGGATGACCATGGACGGGTCTAGCACACGCAGGGCCTTGATGGCGGATATGTAGAGGGTGATGATATCGCATGTGTTCACGCCTACGGCCAGGAGGGAGGGTGGTAGTCCCCACAGCACCCAGGAGTGGTGGTTCCACAAGCAAGCAGCTGCACCCTGGCCAGGTGGGCTTCCGGATGCCACCGTGCCCTCAGTCCCCAGCATACTAGTGTGACACGCAGGAAGCAGCCCCCTCCTCCCCCAACTCTCGGGGGCTTTCCCCAGAACTTTCCACGATCCTAGCCCCCCACTACTGGGTGGTCTGTCTGAAGGGTCGATGCACCCCTCTGCCGCCAGGCCACAGGCCTCACTTCCCGCGCCTCCCTTCAGGGGAGAATGAAGTGGAGTGCCCTGGCCCTCCTAAGGACTGCACAAACCCACTCGCTACACAGGCCCTGGGGCAGGAAGACTGGACTCTCGGGCAGCAGCTTCGGCACCTGGATGGAGGAGGCGCGTCTCCAGGGCAGCCTTGAGGGACAGGAGCAGCTGCTGCCTCTGGTCAGTCCTCTCCAGGCAGTACTTGAGGTCCTCAATGGCTGGCCGGGAGTCCGGGAAGTCTGTAGGAAGAGTGCCAGCCCTTGCAGCGCACACGTGCCGGCATGCACATGCTGTGCATGCAAAAAAGGACACACGTCGGCAGGACCCAGAGCTGAGCAGCCGCACCTCCACTCAGTAACACCGAGAAACACCTGCTAGGTGCTGCAGGTCATCCTTGCGCCCTCCTGTGCCCGCAACCCCCTGTGGTGCAGAAGGACAGAGCAGGGACATGAGACTGAGAGCATGAGTGTGGACACACAGAAGCACTGTCCGCTGCCCTGCCACACCTGCCCTGACCCAGACACTGAGCAGGAGGCAGCCTACGCTGACGGGCCCCGCTCTGCTCAAGACGCCACAGTCCAAGTGCCCCTCACGGCCTGCAAGATCTGCCGGGCAAAGACCCAGGGAAGGTGGGCTACTCCAGTGGGCAGGGGGCCAACCTCGGATGATGCTGAAGAGCTCCTCGATGCGGAGGCTGGCGTAGATTCGGTAGAAGAACCTCTGCACGTGGCAGCGCCAGCGACGCAGTGTGTTGCCAGCCTCAGGGGATGCGGGCCTGGCTGGGCCATCCTGCAGGAATACCTTGCCCAGCCAGCCGACCACCCTCTCGATCCACTGTTGGAAGAGCACAGGTTTGGGGAGGGAAGGAACTGAGCCCCAGCCTGACACGGAGCAGACGCTGGGAGAAGCCACACAGCTACCGACCCTGCAGCTAGCCCTGGGGAGTCCCCAAAGCCCCTGCTCTGGACTAGGAGCACGCTGAAATCAGCAGGATAATAGGCCCGAAGGGGGCACCCCAGGCCTTCCATCAGTGTGCCCCACACCCTAAGAGCATCAGTGCCCAGGCTTATCTCTGGCAACGGTGGCCCTGATGCAGGGCACGGAGACAGTGGTCACCTGTGACTCAATGGACAGACACACCCTGGGGGCCCTGCACCTGACTAGCCACGCGCAGACAGATGTAAGGACCCTCTGAGCACACACGCCTTTATAGGCAACACAGCCACATGGACCCCAGAATGTATACGTTCCCCTACAAATTATAGAGCCACTGATGACACTATCTGGATGCCCTGCCACCTGGGGCAACACAGGTACCCCAGCCAGGCCTCTGGGCTCACACCCATTTGAGACCACTGTTGTACAGACATCTGCTTTGAATCCCCATCACAGCTAATCTGCGTTCTCAGAAGACAGTGGAAGAGTATAGGCAAAAAAACAGGAGCAGGCTGGACAGTACCCTGTGGTTGGACCCAGCACCTCCACAACTCTGGAGAGCCCAGAACAGAGCCCCAGACCATTCCCCCAATAGCATGGGTGCCCTGAGAGCCCTCACTGGGACACCCCAGACCTTGGCACTGCCTCTAGCCAAGTGACTGCACAGACCTCGATGAGCACGTCACGGGCTCTTTCTCGCTGTCACCAGGGCAGGCTGGAAAGGGCCAGCCTTCACCAAGCACCAGGACAGCTTCGACCACCAGCCAGGTCCTAGTTCATCAAAGTCTCCATACTCTTGCTGTTTCTAAAGCCAGGGGGTCAGGTTTGCCAGAAACCTCTTTTTTTTTTTTAAGATTTTATTTATTTATTTGAGAAAGAGAGAGAGCGCATGAGCAGTGGGGAGAGGGAGAAGCAGGCTCCCCGCTGAGCAGGGAACCCGATGCAGGACTCGATCCCAGGACCCTGGGATCATGACCTGAGCTGAAGGCAGACGCTTAACTGACTGAGCCACCCAGGTGCCCCACCAGAAACCTCTTCTACAGCCCCGAGGGACAGGGCCCGAGGGGCTGTCCTTACCTTGTGGAACTCACGCAGGAAGGAGCGCTCATACTCGCCCCGGCAGCGGTCCTCCATCCTCTCCCTGGTCACCTGGTGCAGGGTGGTGGTCACAGCCTCAGCACTGACCCGCTCCAACAGACTGAGCCTGTGTCTGGAGGAGAGCCCTGCCTGTGGAGCACGCAGACCATACTCCTTTCCCCCACACCCAGTGCCCTCAGTAACAAAAGCTTCAAGAAAAAGCTGCTGGGAGGACAGAGACCTGCCCTCCCCAGCTGGCCTTGCTGCCTGGGTTAAGACACTGGCCTTCCCCACGTGAGCAGTGGGTGTGGCTCTCAGGGCCAAAGCCTCTTCTAAACAAGGCTCTGAAACATAGCTAAATATGCCCCGTGAGGACAGATGTCCCCAGGTATGCCTTTCGGTGCAAACCCTGGTCAACAACGGCAAAGGGACTCAAAAGGAAAGGAGAAAGAACATTTCTGTGTATCTTTCATCTGGGATAAACCCAACAGAAGCCATTCAGGGCCTCCTTGCCCCCTGCCGGCAACAGGACCACTCCCTTCCTAACGGCAGAGAGGCTGCTGCTTCACTCAACGGGACAAAATCGTTATAAACAACCACAAAGGACAAAAGGCCCATAAGTCAGAACCTGGCTTTAACAACAAAATCCTTTCCTCTTTAAAAGACTGGAAAGGCAATCTGCTTGCGCAGCATGTTGGCCTAATCCCCAGCTTGTACTGAAAGAATGAAAAAAGCTAAGTCCACTTTTTTGCAACTACAGGGGAGAATCAATGCCATCTCCTTCCTGGAAAACCTACACAAGGCATAGCAGAAATTTACATGGCCCAGGAAATTTGGAATCACCTAGGATCTCAGTGTACGCAAAGCGTGAAACCTAGTGTGAGTAGCAGACACACACCTGTGTCCAGGACAGGAAGTAGAAGTTCACAGCACAGAGATCCTGGGGACCCTCCCTTTGTCATGCCTGCCCCCCCCACCCCCAGCCAGCTCACCAGCTCTCTGAAGAGGCCAGCTGACCCAGGACAGTAATGGGGAGTCAGGAAGAACAGGGGCATGGCCACAGCCACACAGGCGCGAGTACTCACAGGACCTGGCTGAGCTGGTGAAACTGTTCCAGGGCCTGGCGGCACCAGCACTGCTGCTTGTCACTGCCACATCCCGCGCACAGCGGGCTCTGCAGAAGCCGGTAGTACCGCCGCCGGGCATACCTGCTGTCCAATTCCCCCTCCAGTTCCGGGTCTGTGCCCCCTTCCCCCTTCCTCTTACTCTGCATGTACACTCTCAAAAAGCGTCCGTAAAGGCGCTGAATCATCTCCTGAAAGGTTCTGGGAGTGGAAAAGAACAGGACGCCCCGCAACGTGGTGTGGACTTTTTCCCGCAGCCCCTGAGCGCCTGCGCCCATCAGCAAGCCCAGGCGAGTCCACTTCTCCAGCAGCTCTAGACTATGCAGGTAAGGATCCAGACGGCTCTCCAACAGGCCGAAAGCGTCAAGGAGAAGCAGGAGGCACTGAGGCTCGTCTGCATAGTTCTCACGCTGCGAGATGGTATTCCAGAACTCGAGGGAGATGCTGGCCTGCAGGTCGTTCTGCAGCACCTCTACAAACCACTCCTCCAGGACCGAATGCAGACCGTGGCCCCTCAAAACCTCCACCGCCGCCCGCAGCTCCTCCTCCTTCGGCGGCACCGCACCGCTGGTCCGGGAGGACGCCTGGAGTGCAGAAGCCCGTGAGGAGCGAACGCAGAGTGGAGGGGGGAAGGGGGCTGACAGGCGGGGACAAGTGGGGAAAGGAAGGAGCCGAGGAGAAGCCGCGGCCGACGCTAGGGAAGGGCTGCCCGGGGAGCCGAACGAACCCCAGGGTCGGATCCCGGGAACTCCGCGCGGGCCCACTGCCCTCTTCCGGGGTCTCACCAGTCCCAGAGCGGCCGGCGGCACCAGCCCGGTGCTCACGGTGTTCCAGGCCACCAACAGCTCCTGTGTCGGCCCCGGGTCGCCGTCGCGCACCGCCGCCGCCATCTGTGTGCCCCGCTAGCTTCCCAGACCCACTAGGCGCGGCGCGCGACGATGACGCACAGGAGAGGCGCGCGGGGGTGACGTAAGGGAGGGCGCGCTATCGGAAGGCAACGCGCAGGCGCGAGCGGCGATGCGGTAGCGGCGGTTGGAGTGGTCGCGGCCGGAGCGGCGACCATGACCCAGCAGGGCGCGGCGCTGCAGAATTACAACAACGAGCTGGTCAAGTGTGAGCGACCGCGCGGCGGAGTCCGCCGGGCGGGCTGGGAGGGCGCGGGGCTCGCCGGCTTGCGGCCCAGGCGGTAGCGGGCCCGTTGCGCGTGGCCGAGTGGGGTGCACGGTCCGTGCGTGGGGGTCTCGGTTCGGACGGCGCCGGAGGCCGTGCGGGCGTGCCTGGCGCACAGCCGCCGTGCCGCACACACCTGGCGCTAGGAGCCTGCTGAGTGAGCGCCAAGGACGGACGGCTGGAGCGCGCACTGCCTCCCAGGCGCACGCCCGGCGGTCTGGGGCGGGGCTTTTCCCGGACCCTAGAACCCCTGGAAGGTGGCTCGGGTGGAAGGTGGCCGGGCCAGTACTGGGCCCTCCAGCAAGCTTCTCTCCTAGCAGGCGATGGGTTCCAGAGTGGGAGGAGTGCTGCGCTCCTTCCTGCCCTGGGTCCACAGCGCCCGCCCTCCACTCGCCCCCCACCCCAGGCATCGAGGAGTTGTGCCAGAAGCGAGAGGAGTTGGGTCGGCAGATCCAACAGGAGGAGGAAGAGAAGCAGCGCCTGCAGAATGAGGTGAGGCAGCTGACGGAGAAGCTGGCCCGAGTCAATGAGAACTTGGCGCGCAAGATTGCCTCTCGCAACGAGTTTGACCGGACCATCGCGGAGACAGAGGCCGCCTATCTCAAGGTGGGGCTCGTGGCGCCTCGGGGGGCCCAGCATGCCCGCTGGCGGGAGCTAACCTAGCCTGGCTTTCCAGGGTGCGAGGAAGGGGCTTTGGGCTAGACTCAGAGGGGAAGGGGGCCCTCCTGACCTTGTCCGACCCTCCACTAGGGGGCTTCTCCTCAGTGCTTCTGCCCCAGGGGCTGGCGCTGGCATGGTGGGAGGTTCCTGATGGTGGAACGGTAGTAACCAACACACATGTCTGTCTCCAGATCCTGGAGAGTTCGCAGACTCTGCTCAGTGTGCTGAAGAGAGAAGCTGGGAACCTGACCAAGGCCACAGCCTCAGAACAGAAGAGCAGCGGCAAGGACAGCTGACCGACCAGCTGCGGGCGGGAGGGGCCTGCCTCCACTGGGCGGATCAGCGGCTGGGCCTCCAACCATCTCTTGAGCGTCTTTGCTCTTCACGGTAGCAGCTGCCTCCTTTCGCTGTCTCGGGTACCAAGAGGCCATTGCCAAGCTCCACCGACCCCAGGTGATGAGGACAGCCCTGGGTACAGCCCACCAGGTGGGGGTCCTAGCCTTGGACTCACCCAGGATTTGGGGAGGGCAGGCTCTGGGTCACTTCTCAGGGCCTGAGGTCCCCACATCCCCTTGTGCTGCCAGAAAGGCCCTACTCCCTAGTCTCAGCACCATGGCAGTGTGCTCACCTTGGTGCCCAGGCCAGGGGAGTAGATGAGGGGCTGGGGCCCTCCACCTTGGAGCTTGCCCCCGTAGCCTATGACTTCAATAAAGATTGTCTTTGTAAAGATACGTTACTGCCTGGGGTCTCTGTTTTGAGTGGGGGACTGCCAGACATCCCCAGAATCGATATGCGCTCCTGCCCAGCTGTGGTATGGCTCCTCCCTGGGAGAGGAAAGCCTGGATGGACTTTTCCTATAACAAGCCTTACTGGTTTTGAAGACAGAGTTGAGGGTACCCTTGAGCATCTCCTGTGACCTTGTTATCCACCCTTTCTCCCCACCAGAGCTGCTAGCCCCTCTCCCCCAATTCCACTTAGCCTACCCTTCGGGAGGTGGTCTGCCTATTGGTCCTGGTCTGTGCCGTGCCCTATGACCAGCACAAGGCCTGGCCCAAGGAGACGCCCCCTCGGCATGGGGGCAGACAGGGCTGCCCCCCCCCCCCACTCCAGGGTTCTAAACTTGGCTCGGCGCAATGGCTCCATGCTTCTCACCGTCCATGGTCACACCAACCATGCCCACTTCCAGCCTTCCACGCTGCTTGGGCCCAGTCCTCCATCCTGAGTCTTCTCTGGGACCGTCTCTGCTGGCCTGTCAGTCCCTACGAGGGGTCCCTACGGCTACTGCTTGGAGGGGCTAAGTAGGTTTGGGAAGCATATATTGTTTGAGAGGGTCTGGAAGAACCTGGGCCCACCCCACCCAGAAACACACACTAAAAATACTCTCCTTCCCAGGCTTGGCCAAGCAGCGTTTCCCATGGGCTTGACTCCTCAGGAGGGATATACTTGTGTTCTGTGCCTGGACTGTGAACAGTCCCAGCTCCCAGCTCCCCAGCTCCAGCAGGCAGCTCTGCATCTCCTGTTACCGCTTGGGATCTGCTGGGTTTTCCTGCCAGCCACCAGCACCGACCCCAAGGAAGTGGTCAGCCTGTTACAATCTAACTGCAGACTCCTGTGGGTCGGGTAGCTTTCTATGCCAGGCAGGAGGCTCTCCCACCCCCTGCCTGCTCCTTGTCCCCTCAAGTGCTTGGCCTTTAAGTAACAAAGATTCTCCCATCCTGCCAGAGTGACACACCCCAGAGAGCAAGCCCAAACTGCCCCTCCCACCACAGCTCCCACTATGTCAGACCTGGATGGGAGGGGACGGCCCCAAAGGCCAGAAGTGCTCACAGGAAAGTCCCTCTCCCAGACAAGTGGGTGGCTGGGATGGGAAGCAGGGCAACTGGGGCTGTGAGAGTAAACACCTGGACCACCAGGACTGCAATGTGTGGGGGTGCCACACAGAGCCACCCCCATCCCTGGGCACAGATGTCCTAGCCAGGCTCCCACTGTAGCCTCCTCCCCGCAGCCAGGGCCTCAAGGGAGTCCCCCAGCCCCACCCCTGCTCCCTGCTTCTCAGGCCAAGGACCACACAGGAAGGCAAAGGCGGCCTTGTCCAGGGCTATTTATTGAGTCCATCATCAAATGCAAGAAAAGACTTGCCATTCATCACAAAGGGGGTGGGCTGAGGTCTACCGTTGGGGGGTGGGTGGGAACGGCTTGAAGTTCGACAGAGGATAGGCAGCCAAGCTAGCCCTTCACACACATCACACAGGTGCTGGGCATGGTGTCCAGCAGGACCTTGTGCGTCCTCCACAGGCAGTGCCCCCAGATCAGGGCCGAAGAGCAAGACAGCCCCAAGGGAGGCAGGAGCCCCCAGTGTTCTAGGCTCAGGCTGAGCACCAGTACAGTTGTGAGGCCCCAGGAAGGGAGGGTGAGATATGGCAGGGCAGAGCCTGGCAGGGCAGAAGGGGGGTGCAGAACGAAGGCAGGGCTCCTGGGCACTGCCCGACTCCCAGGGCTCAGCCTTGGCCATCCTTGCAGGGCTGGGGTCAGAAATAGAGAGCTGGCTCACTGCGGAAGTCTGAGAGGTCGTTCTGACCGGCAGGGGTGAGCTGAGAGAGAGGGACACAGAGGGAGCTGATGGGCTTCAGCCAGGCGTTAGAGACCCACCCCACCCACCCTGTCCCTTGTCCGCCCTCCTAGGCCCGCCCCTGCTCACCATGACCTCCTTTGGTGCGGGCTCTACCTCACTCGGAGTCTGCTCCAACGTCTGCTCCTGCCATTTATTAAAGGCCACGGAGTGCTTTGGAGTGTAGCTGGACAGGCCTGCGGGCCAAGAGGCACAAGTGTGGACATGCGGCCCAGCTTACCTACTGGGCCACCCATTCCAGCAGGTGGGCACTCACCAGAGCTGCCGTCCGGCAGGCGAGGGCTCTCAGGCCCCACGCTGTTTACAAAAGTGGCTCGGGGCAGGAAGAGCGCAAAGGGCTTCTCCAACACCCCATCTGAGCTGGACTCCTCCTCCTCCTCCTCGTCTTCCTCCTCCGCCTCCTCCTGGGCCTCGGCCTCCTCCTCCTGCACCAGGGAGCTCTCAGGAGGGTACTCAAACGTGGTCTGCAGGCGCTTGTCGTTGAAGGAGATCTTCATCTACGGGCAGGAGGCACATCAGCGGGGCCCTGCTGCCTGGCTGCCGGCAGTCCTGCAGCCCGGCTGAGCTGGGCCCAGTGACCCCCAAGAACACGGTGGAGGTCGTCAGGCCCGGGCAGGTAGCAGAGCATGCCATCAATCCTTCAGGAGCTGAAAGGCAGGGCTGCCCCTCTTCAGAGACAACTCCTTCACTTATACCCTGTAGGCCCAGGCGAGAAGGACCCCAAGAAGATTGGCTCCAGATGCCCACGGCAACCCAGGGCCAGTGTGTCTAAACACCTGCATCCCAGGCCCCACCTATCCACTTCCCACCCCAGGCTTAGGGTCAAGTCATCTCGAGTAATCTACCCCTCCCAGGGACCAGATCGTAGCCAGCAGCAGGAGCCCAAGGTCTCAGGGTCTCCAGAAGCTTCTATGGCAGCTCCCAGGGTTGAAGGAGTGCCTTCACAGGGGAACACTGCCACATTTCCTCCCTAGCAGCTCTGTGGCAGGAGCAGGGTCCAGGTGAACTGTACCTCGGGGGCCAGGCACATACTTGGAGGCCCTACCTTCTCAGCTACCAGCAGCTCCTGTTGGCTGGGGCCTCTCTCCAGGACTGAGTTCACATCTGGGCTCACCAGCCACCTGAATGATGCCCACACAGCTCAGCATGGACCCCCGCTGTTCAGCAAGGACCAGGCACACCCAAGCCCCAGAGTCCACACGCGGTGATAAAGCAGGGTAGCTGGCACATCCAAGCCCCAGGAAGGGGGCACCAAGGGCCATCACCCTGATTTACAGACTGAGTCAGAATAAGAGCAAAGCTGCTCCCCGTGGGGGTTGTGGTGACCCTTTCCTCCCACCCGGACTACCCATCTGGCCCCTGTCCACCCTGCAGGCTGCAGAATTTCATGCCTGAGCAAATGCCCTCCTCTCCCAAAGGCCTCGGAGTCCAGGCCAGGCTGCTGGTTCTGAGAGAAAGTGGGGTCAGGAATGAGCAGGACTGCAGACAGACCCTCGCCCTCCCTGACCCAGGACTCCCCTCCCCACAAGAGCCACAGGCCCACCGGGCTTGCTCAGCCGGGCTCAGCCAGGCCCGGCAGGTTGGTAATGAATACGAGAGCCACCAGCCTGCAGAGGACGGGAGCAGCCCTACGGGAGCTCGAAACATTAAACTCCTGAGCACAGGACGCCAGCAGCCAGCTCAAGTTCCTCCTCCTCCCTTGGAAGGAGCCGGAGTCAGGAGCTGGGCCCCCACTCGAAGAAGCATGGGGCCCAGGGACAGCAGGCCATGGAGGGGCCTCACAGGAAAGCCGGACTTGGAGCCTGGGCAGCAGAGGGACCCCCGGCACTGACCTCGGGGGGCAATGCCAGGCTGAGCCAGTGTCCAGAAACAACAGTGTCCAGTGTCTCCTGTCACCCCACCACGCTCTTCCCACAACCACAGGTGCACACACATGGCCCCACATGGCCCCCCATGGCCGTGGGCATCCCCATCTCAGCATGGCGCACACACAGACATCTGCTGGGCAAATCACAGGCCCACGCCCCATCCTCTTTGTCCCAGCTGGCCGCACATACGAGCAGTCACATGTAAGAGTAGACAGGGGCAGGCCCCCTCAGTCAGCCAAAACCAAGAGCCAAATATCTGCTCCTGTCAGTGGAAGGCGAGATATCCCTCTACCTGCCCTGCCCCCACACAGGCCCGCCCCAGCCCTCCAGCTGCCCCCCCCCC
>NW_024424119.1:59857657-59878899 GCF_017311325.1 Ursus maritimus
CCCCCCCCCCGGCCCACCCAGGCCTAGCAGGGCAGAGGCCCAAGGCAGGATGCGACTGCCAACCCAGGGGCCTCCCACTGCCCCAAGGCCCCACAGTGAACAGGGCTTCCTGACACCCCTGGGTCCACGGCATTGTCCTCAACGACCCTGGGCCCTCCAGGCCCATCCCCCACCACTGAAGACACAGGAAGGGCTGGCTGCCAGGACCCGGCCGGATTAGTGTGCCCTCATTAGTCCACATGACCAGCTCCTAGCGGGGAGACCGAGGGGGCTGGGCACACACGGGCACTGAGCCTGGCACAGCCTGGCCAGGCAGGGGCGGGGCGGTGCTCCCAGGCCACTGTCTGCACCCAGCTGGAGCCCCGGGCTTGGGTCACATCCCACCTCCCCTTCAGTCTCCACACTCTACAGCCTCGTGGGGCTCCCAGGCCTCCTGTGGGTGAGGTCTCTGAGTCACAGGACACCCTGTGACGAATGCTGCTGGGAAGGGGCCCGCCTCTAGCCCCGGGCAGGCAAGCCGGGCGTGGCCAGGGGCTGGCACCTGTGCAAAGCTGGCGCAGGGGGACTTTGCCCGTGGAACCACGCGTAGCTGGCAGGTGGTTCCTGGCTTGGCCCGCCTCCCAGCTCCCACAGGCCCTTTGCCCCCCTCACCCTGCCCTACCTGTGCACACCCAGCTTGGGTTACTGAAGGGCGTCCACCTGGACTCTGGTCGGGGAGCTGAGTCCAACCAGCCCCTGCTCTGGGTGAGCCCCGCCCTGCTCTCGCTCCCCAGCACACAGCTGCCTCCTCCCATCCCCCACTCAGTCTGCACTCTGGGGGACAACAGGACCACCCCGCACAGCCTCCGCCAAAGCTCCCACAGCTGCTTCCTGCTGCCCCAGATCAAGGGCAGCACCAGCCCAGGGCAGACCCTCCGCCAGTGGGGAAGCTGAGCAGAGCAGGGTCCAGCCTGCTTTAGTGGCTTCCGGGCTTTCTAAAGCCCACAGGGGGGAGGGGGCACCCGCAGAAGCCCTGGGGGAGTGGGAAGGGTGAGAAAGGAGGGCAGAGAAGACACAGCCAGGACGCCTGGGAGGTGGGGGTGCGGCACAGCAAGTGGGGAAGCTGGCTCCGGAAGGCAGCCGCAGCACCGCTCTAAGGACTGGAGCGAGGTTGGGGGCCACGACCCGGCCAGGAAAACCAGGGTGTTGGGGTGGCGCTTACCACAGGGGAGGGCAGATGGCCTAGGGTGTCACAGATTGAGCTCTGGGGACGCTGACACACTCAGGCCGGGCAGAGAACCAGCAGGTAAGGAGGGGAGGGGAAGGAGTCCCCAGACGTGTAGGAGCCTGGCCAGGTGGCACCTCACAAAGGGGAGAGGCCCACAGCACCAACCCAACAACCCTGTGGGAGGCGGGTGAGCAGAGCCGCTGGACAGTCCCACCAAGCACAACCTGGGGGCCGGGGCAGAAGCAAGAGGGGGCATGGCCACCATGCTCCACAGCGGCCAGCCCCTGCTTGGCCATCAGGGGAGGGATAGACAGGACACCTGCAATTCTGCCAAGAGACAACCAAGTGGGTCCCCCCAGGCAGGCCTCCCAGGTACACTGTCCGGCCGGGCCCCCACCGCCCCAGACAGGGCTATAGCCCTCTGAGGCCCAGCAAGGGCACGGCACCCTACATGACCTGCCAGCTCAGGAGCAGACTGCCCAGGGGAGCCACACCTCACCTGCCGCCTGGGAAGGGCCCCAGCCCCTCCCACCACTACCCTGGTCAGCCAGCCATGCAGGGGCCAAGGTGAGCAGTGGGCCCCAAGGTCCCCAGTCGGGAGGGGGGAGAGCAGGACAATGGTCCAAACCACGGGCTGACTGGAGTGGTCAGCAGCCCAGGCCCCGGAGGAATAGCAGGAGGAACGCCCAGGGCTGCAGTCAGGAGGAACTCCAGGGAATGGAGCAGAGGGGACAGCCCAAGCCAGCAGACGGCTCTGAAGGCCTGGGTGGCCCCATGCCTCTGCCCCACGAAACAGGAGTTCTGGCTCTTCTGGGCAGGGCAGCTGGTGCAGGGGGTGGGGCAGTGCTCACAGGCCCAAAGTCACCCCCGGCAGACTGTGCTACTCTGGCAGGGCTCTAGCCTGGCCACTTGGCCTCGCCAGGCATCCATCTGGACCCCCCACGCCCTCAGGCTGGCATCGAGATCAGGCCAGCTTGGTCCGAACGGGTCTCCACTATGGGCCAGGGCCTGCTTCCTCCCATCACTTCCTCCTGCCCTTCTCACCCCAACCCTGCCACAAATGACCCCCTCTGCGCTTTCCCCAACTGGGGGAGGAATGAGTGGGCTCTAGAAACAGAAAATGAGCATTCAATTCCTGCCCCACAAGCTCCACGACCTCCAACCACCCTCAGGTTCCCCATCTACAAAGAGGGGGGCTGTTATCACCTCCCCTTCCTGGGTCCAGCATGGCAAGGGACTGCCTCCCAGTTCAGGGTCAACAGTCAGGGAGCAGGAGCGGGGAGGTGGGGCTGACGACCATGGCTAAGGGCAGGAGTGAGGGTGGGAGGGTTGTGGCCCGTAGCACTAAAGAGAGGGTGAGTCAAGGTCAGGCAGGCAAGATGGGCCCACCGGAAGTACCGAGGCAGGTGGGTGTGGATGCCTGTCCCAGCAGATGGAGCTGGCAGGAGCACCAATGCCCCCACCCAAGGAGGAGGGAGGACACATGGAGGAAGAGCAGTGCAAGGCCAACCCACGGCAAACAGGGAGGAGGCAGCTCACGTGATTAGACAACCGGCAGGCACCAGTGATGGGGGCTTCAGTGACACAGAGCACATCACCACCCCCATTGCCCCAAGGACTTGAGGGTAGTGGCAAACGTAGCTTAAGGGTGAGCCAATGGAGAAGCCTGCCAGGCGCCATCTCAGTTCCAGGGGAAGGCACACCTGCCCCGTGCCTGCTGATGGGGGTCATGTGGGGCTGGCTTTGGACTTTGCCCCTGGGGCAGACCCAGGTGCTAGAATGACCAGGAAGAATCTGAGGAACGTTTTCTTGGGCCCAGAGGGTTCCAGGCCACTGGGCAGCTGGGAATTAAGGCTCCAGCAGGGCTCCTGGTCCTGCAGCCAGGTCTCTCTCTGCCTGAGGCCCATCCTCCCCAGTGAGGGGGAGAGTCCACACTGCTTCCAGGATCACACCCCAGGCCTGGCACACAGTAGGAGTTCAAGAAATGCTCGCATGAAGCCAGGTCCTGCTGGGCTCCAGGCCAGCATGCTTCTGGGGGAGCTGACAGCCCCCGACTGAATGGTTCCCCTAGGCTGACAGTGAGGTAGGGATCTGACCACACCCAAATCACAGGCCTCCTGCACCTTCCCGCTTCTGTCCTGGCACCTGCGACCCACATAGGCCAGGACTCCAGAAGACCAAGCAGCCAGGGCCAGTGGGGAACTATTCATCCAGCTGGACCCACGATGAGACAGGTCTCCCCCGCCAATTCCAGATGTAGCCGCAGGAATCAAAAGGCAGCCATGGTACTGGCTGGACTGACCTCCCCACCAGCCTTACGAAGTACACCTTAAGCAAGCTGTCCCCTATGGACCATTAGGGCTCTACTGGAGCCCAGACCAGGGATCCCTCCTCCCCAGCTCAGCCCCTCCTGGAGCTTGCATGGCCACCCAGTCCGGGGTCTCCTCTGGTCCACAGAGAGGTCATCCCTTAAGCCATCCTCCAGCCAAGCCAGGTGTCCTAGGAAGCAGGCACATGTTAAACCCACAGCTCTGTGACCCGTCACCTCTCTCCCTCCCAGACAGTGGCTCTCCCCCCTGTTTCCCCTACTGACCTTCTTTCTCGAGGAGCCAGCCTTGGTGAGGCAGGACTTCTCTAGAGCCAGGTAGCCGCCAATCACCTCAATCTCATGCACGGTGGGATAGCGCTTCTTCAATGTGGTCCCCAGGGTGGCAGGAGGCTCTGACAAACTGCCTGCCTCCTCATCCTCGGCCTCCTGTGGCCCGGGCTCCCCGTTGGCCTGCAGGGACCCTGGTTTTCTCTTGGGAACCACGGTGAAGGTGTTGCCACCTCGATGCTGGAGCCCTGACGGGTGCCCAGGCCCAGTGGGGTGCAGATGGTACCAAGGAGGCCCCCCAGCTCCAGAGCAGGGCGGTTTGGCTTCTTGGGGGACCTCATCCTCCGAGTCCACCTCATCAATGAAGGTAACAGGCAACCCTGGCCTCCCAGGCACCTTGCCGTTCTTGGCCAAGCTGGGAACCGCAAGGCCCTGGGCAGGCTTAGCTTCGGCAGCAGGCAACGCATACAGGGACGGTGAGGACAGCCTCTGCCGCCTAACAGCCTGGTCCACAAGGGCAGTAGCTGGCCTGGGGCAGGCCCCCTCCTCGACCCCCAAGGGGCTCCTCCCTCCGGCAGGCACGCTATCCCTTCCAGGCACCAGTTGGGCTTCGAGCTCCAGGCGTTGGGAGGCCCAGCCAACCTCTCTCTCTGGCAGCCCTCTGGCCTGCCTCACTTCAGGAGGAGGGGCCCCAGAGTCCTTGCGTTTGGGGATGAACACGAAGGAGTTTCGGGAGTTCACACGGAGGTTGGCCAGGGCCCGGGCCTGGAGGTCCCCAGCAGGGATCCTATCCACGTCTGGCTTGGAGGCCGGCCGTATCTCAAAGGAGTCATTGGCGCTGGTGGCCGCGGAGACCCACTGGCGCTGGCTGGGAATGGCATTGGCAGGGTTGGGTGTAGGCAAGGCCAGGGACGCGGCTGGAGTGGCACTGGGGGTCCCGGGGCTGGGGGGTGGGTGGACGGGGGGCTCCCCTGACTCCACCTTTGGCTTCCGCTCGCCCAGCCCAGGTGCAGAGCCCGCAAGACCGTTGGCAGCGCCGGCTCGGGACTCGGGGGCTGCAGGCTCGTTGGGGAGCGGGCGAGGGCCAGCGCTGCAGTGCAGGCCCCGAGGGTGCACGGTGAAGGAGTTGCTGCCGGTCTTCTGCAGGAAGTCGCTGAGCCGCGCCTCGGGGCCTGTATCACGGCGCTCAAGCTCGAAGCAGGCGGCGCGCTCACCCACGCGCGGGGCGGCGGGGCCGGGAGCCGGCGGTGGCTGCGGCGGCGGAGTGCGGCCGCGCTCTGGGCTCCCGCGGCGGACCGGCGCGGCCGGGGCGTCGAACTTCTGGAGCAGGCGGCTGACGCGCCCGGGCGGCGGCGGCGCCTCGTACACGAGCACCTCAGCGGCGCGGATGCGGGCGGCCGAGCCAGGGCCCGGGCCGGGGCCGGCGGGCGGGAAGCCCGGTGCCGACTCGATGATGAGGATGTTGTCGGCGTGTATGGTGCGCACACCGGGCACGCGGCGGTACAGCTCCAGCAGCTGCTGCACCGGCCGCGCCCCCGCCGGCCCCTCGCCCCCCCCGCGCCGCGTCCCGCGCCGCCTCTCCGATTCGAGCCGCATGAACGGGTTCTCGCGCAGCGGGCCCAGGCTCTCCGCCAGCACAAGCCGCTCGGCCGCCGGCTCCGAGGGCTCCGCCGCGCCCGCCTCGGTCCCGGTCTCAGGCGCCGCGCCCCCGCCCAAAGCGGCCAGCTTGGCCCGCTTCCGTTCCAAGATCTCCCGTTTCCAGGCGGGCAGTGCGGCGCGGGGCCCCGGGCCCGGGCGCCCCAGGCCGGCCATGGTGCGGAGCGGGCGCCGGAGCCAACGCGCGCCGGGAACTGCGGCCGCCGCCGGCAGCCGGCCTTCGCGCCGCAGCCACGCCCCCCGGCCGCCGTCTATTGGGGAGGGGCCGGCTCGGACCCGCCCCGCGCCCCCACCTATAGCAGGGGAAAATGGCCGGCCGCGCTGATTGGAGACTGCTGTCCCTGACCTCTCTTTCCCGGGGGGCCCAGTTGGATAGCGCCCGTCTCCGGAGCCGGTTTCCATTGGGGAATGTCCTTCTGGACACGCCCCCGACCCCTCGCCGCTCATTGGCGGCCCCACTTCCGCCTCTGTGCCATTGGCCTCCGCGGCCGGAGGGCGGAGCCCGGCGGGGGTGGGTCCAGGCGGGCAGTCCCAGCCGGACCCCTGGGCCCAGCTAGGTGGGTGACCTTGGCTGGGCTCGGTCCTTCCTCATCGTGGACTGCCAGCACCCAGTCCACCTGTTCCTCACGCTCAGAACGCAGCGGAAGAAGGGCCTGCCCAGGACTGGAAAGCTGTCCCCGCCGGTTCAGGGACTGCCCACCCGTGGTCCTAGGTCCTCTGCAGGACTTAGTGGAGATGCCAATGCCAGAGCCCCACGCAGTGCTGAGGAATTGCTTCTCAGGAACCCCTAACTTTTGCCAGCCCCCAGAACTCACTCTGTTGCTCACACAAGTCGGAGAAGCCCTACCCCACACTTTGCCATCCAGAGCCCACCAAGCAGGGACAGGAGTGCAGAAGCTGTGAGGAGGCACAGAGAAAGCTCTCCAATGCAGAGAGCCACAAACGCCGGGCTGTGCATTCCACCCTGTTGCCTCCCCACACTACCCTTTCATCTGTTGAACTTCCCACATCCCAAGACTAGTAGGAATGCCTGTGACCTTAAGGGCACAGCTTCCTTGCCCACATGCCATGAAGAAGCTCACTCCCAGCACTCACCACACTTCGAGGCCCAGTGGAGCCAAGGGGAGATGGGGAGATTAAGGGGTACTGACACAGAAGGATGTTACCTGCCTTCCCCTCACCTCTCCTGCACTCAGCTCTGCTCAGTAATGGCACTACTGCATGCTACAGCACCCACCTTTCAGGGACAGGGCTCCAAGGACACCTGGGGCTCTGCAGAGACTGGGGGCAGGTTTCAACCTGGGGTGCCCGTCTCAGCTTCCAGGTCCCATGGTGGTCTGCACTATCACTACTTTAACATTGACTTACTCCTTTCCGCTCTACTAAGCCGAAAAAACAAACTGATTTCAGCCTCCCAGAAGTCAAGTGTCTCCTTTTTAGGGCTCTGGTCAAATCACTTTTCCAAAGGAAACTAAGCCTTCTTATGCTCATCCCTTCTACAGCACCAGAATCACTCAATTCTGAACTACAGAATAAAACAGGCTACAACAAAACATGCAACCTAAAAATAACATTAAAAGAAAACCCACTCCCAGGGTGCTTGGATGGCTCAGAGAGGCATGCAACTCTTGATCTCGGCGTCCTGAGTTCAAGTCCCACCTGCGCTATAGAGATTACATAAATAAACTTTAAATAATAAAAATAAGAAATAAAACAAAGAAAACCCACTGGCAATGTTCAGGTTCTATCTGACTTTGACACAAATTATGCCGATCCTGGGTAGAAAACATTGTTGTAGCTGCAAGACAAACCAGACCAGTCTCCAACACAAGCATCTCTCAGGCCATGCAGCTCCCATTCTAGGCAGAGGGTCACGGAGCCACTTCACTGGAATAGAGGTCTGCAAATCTGCTCTGTGAAGGGCCGGACAGTAAATAGGTTATACTAGCAGTTCTCACCAGGGACGGTTTTGTCTCCCAGACCTGTTAAAGTATGGAGACACTTCTGCTTGTCCCAAGTGAGTAGAGGCCAGGGTTGCTGTTAAACATTCTACAGTGCTCTGAACAGCACTCCCCTCCCCCCCCAGTCAAAGAATGATCTGACCCGAAACACCAAGAGTGCCAACTGCAAGCCACATTCACTTCCTGTCACACGTTCTTTGTTTTTAGAACCCTTTGAAAATGTGAAAGTCACTCTCAGCTAATGGGGAGTACAAAACAGGACTTCGGCCATATTTTGCCGACCCCTGCTCTACAGCAAGGCCTATAAAGACCACACACCAGCAGGAAGACAAGGCTCTGATGTCACACAAACTATTCAGCAGGTCCTCAACACAAGCCTACCCTATGTTGTCTTCACCCTGGCTCCCCGGGCAGGAAGACAGGCTTCTCCGATGGAACGCCCCCATCCACCAATGAAGCTCTAGTGCATTCCAGTCTCCCACAGTCAGCTTTGTAACCAGCTACATGACACGGGGGGAGGGGGGGGCATCTCAGCATTCACCTGATTTCACCCTCAAGAAGTCAGGCAACCACTGCACATCTCAGTAAAACATTCTTATTTTATTTTTATCTCAGCAAATGTTCTCATTTGGCACCTGACTGGCATTAAATTAAAGCCCCAGGCCAATGGACGTGGGCCAAGACCATTTGCAGGTCTCGGTGCCTACGAGCATCAAAGTTTTTCCTCTCTCTGATCCCTTAGGGAGGCCCAAATCTGTCTCAAGTGTGCTAACAGTGCTGGCCACAAGGTGGTGGGAAAGTCGCAATCGGCTGGGATAGGAAGCCAAGCAGTGCTTTATAAGCAAAGTTCTCTCAGGCGACAGATCTCCAAATATAGGGTCCCAATCATGCTTACTCAACACACTCCTGTCTGCCTGGGCTGGAATGAAGAAAGGGCCATCCTCCCCATGGCTCAGGGGAGGAGACACAAGCTTGTTTACACTTTTTAGAGCTCAAGCATCTAAGTAAGTCTTGTCTGGATGGATGGGGCAGTGAGCTCTTAGGTTAGCGCTGCTGGGCAGAGGAAATCCCCGAGTCCAGCTTTGCTGCCTCTGCACGGGGAGTACTTTCCCAAGATCCATGAAAAGACTCAGAGCCCATCAGGACATTTTACATACTTGCAGTTTCCAATTGTCAGAGGAATTCTGCACTGTCTGGCCTGGGTCCTTCTCAACATCTCAAGTCAGGATTAGCTATTCAAAGCAAGAAATAACAAGAAATATATTTTAAGGATCAAGACTGCTCTTTTTAGCCCTGCTGAGGGAACAATTTTAGACATGATTGGTATAGAGAAAATTGCACTCGCCAGGGCAGGAACTGGCTTTGCTTTCAGACCCAGACTTCTCCTTTGGTGCCGCAGAAGTGGGACCTCAGCGTGAGGTCCAGCATCCTAGCTATCCAGAGTTCTCTCTCCGGCCTTTCTTTGAGTTTAGTTGACCCGGCAGGCGCGGATCATGAGCAGCTGCAGGAGAATGAAGACTGGAGACGTGATCAAGCCGAACCAGAGCTCCCGAGTCTGTTCCACCAGCTTCTGGCACAGTAACATCTCGAAGACAAACTTGAGGCTAAGAACCGTGAGGACCCAGAAGAGGCGGAGCACGGCCAACCGCTTCTCTCCATCCTGGAAGAGGCGCACAGACACGATGGTAGTGAAATAGGTGCTGAGCCCATCGGCGGCGAAAAAGGGCACAAACACGTTCCACCAGGAAAGGCCAGGGGCCAGGCCGTCCACACGCAGTGCCAGCAGCACGGAGAACACCAACAGGGCCAGCAGGTGCACGAAGATCTCGAAGGTGGCGAAGCCCAGCCACTGCACTAACTCCCGGAGCGAGAAGAGCATCGCGCCGGTTGAGCGCGGGCCGGGGCCCGGCCGAGCGTCCCACCGGCGGGGTTGCTCCTCCTCTCCCCGCGGGTCTTGCCGGCGCCTGCCGCCGTCGCCGCTGCGGCGAGCGGCAGATAGCGAGCGGCTCCGCCCGTCCCGGCCCTCGGCCGTGGCGTGCCGCTAATACCCTGGCCCCGGCCCGGGACCTAGTACTGGCCGGTAGCGGACGCCCGCCTCTCTCGGACGCCATGCCCTGCAGGGCGCGGTCTGAGTGCGTCACTTCCGGCCATCACCGGAAGTCGGAAGTCCAAGCGGGTCGGACTGCCTATGCTTGCAGGAGCTGTTAACAGGCCCTGTACTTGGGTGCTGGCGTCTCCGGGCCTCCCCAATGCCGAGTCCGGGGCTTCTGGTGCTCTTCGGCAGCCAGACAGGCACGGCTCAGGATGTGTCGGAGAGGCTGGGCCGCGAGGCTCGGCGCCGGCGGCTCGACTGCCGTGTGCAGGCCCTGGACTCTTACTCAGTGGTGAGGGCGCCCTAGGGCCTCGGCGGGGAGACCGAGCAGGCCTGGGGCACCAGCCCCCACTCCGAGCTCTCGACCGCAGGGCGCCGCATTTTGTCTGACAGCGGGCCCTTCATTTATGGCGCGTTTAGGGGGCGTGAAAACTTCGGAACGGTAGCTTGGCTTAACACGTGGAGGGAAAAGCAGGCAAGGTGGCGGGTGGAACCGGAAGGAGGAAAGGCTGGCCGGCCGCTCGCGGGTGCTCACTGAGACCCTTTTGTCCTACCACCCTGAGTGGGGGAGAGGGGCCCAGGCGGCGGAGAGGGTGCCAGGTCATTACGGCCCGAGGTCTTACACGTGTGTCTTTTTGTTGAGGTGAATCTGATTAACGAGCCCCTGGTGATATTTGTTTGTGCAACTACAGGCCAAGGAGACCCCCCTGACAACATGAAGGTAAGACTGACCTGAAGGCTTTCTTTGCTCAGGAGCTGAGATCACTGCCCTGGACCTCACTCTGTTTTCTTTGCCGGGAGAGTCCCCAGAAACACAGTTGCCCTCCTACGCCTGCTGCAGTAGGCTGTGGCTGTGGAAGGGTATCTTCCCATGGAGTTGGGGGCTCTGGCTGTCCTCCCTAATAAACTGTTCACAGGCCACCAAATATCCTTGCTTTCCATTTTAACCTTTAATATTTCCTCCAGGGCTGTGTACGAATCAGGTCTGGGTCTGTATGTGTGTTTCAAACCTGTTGGAACTTCCCAGAACATTCTTCAATTTTTGAACATCTTTTGAGCACACATTCTATTCCAAGCATGATCGAGTGCTGGGAATCCAGCCATGAACCTATTTCTGTCCTCGTGGAGCTCACAATATAGCAAAAGCAACAACTTTCACAGGCAGTCACAGTACTAGCAGATACATGCTGCCAGGGAAAGTACCAGATGTCATGGGGTCATTAAGAAAAGCTATTTAGCCCAAACTGGGGGCTCAGGGAAAGCTTTCTGGAAGAAAGGCATGTAGGCTAAGGCCTGAGGATAAGTGGGGGCTAGCCAGGCAAGAGGGAGCAGCCTGTGCAGAGGAGAAAGACCACCTCTGGGAGGAGTAGAAAGCAGTTTAGTAGGACAGAGCCAAGGAGAGCATCAGGGTGGGAAGGGAGAAGAGAGGCAGGTAGCTGGAACCGATCCCAAGGAGCCCGGCAGCCACAGTCAGGTGGATGGACTTGAAGTGAGGGGCCATGGAATCCACTGGGTGACACTGTCACATTTGTATTCTGGCAAAACTGCCACTTGTCAGTAGGGAGGGCAGGCTACCGGAGAGCAAGAACAGCTCCAGAGGGTGTGCAGTGCAAGCAGGACTGGCGGCCTGGACCAGGAGGGTGGGAGACAATAGAGACGCACTCCAGGGTAGAACCAAGAGGACATGGACTCAAACAGGGATTCGGGCTCGGGGACCAGAATGGCTGGTAGTTTCAGGCACAGAGATAGAGAGCAGGGAGGTCAAGTGCTAGGAGTCATCCAGGTGGAGATGCAAGGTCAGCGTGGAGCTCTAGCAAGGATCCTGGGTGAGGCATGAGAAAGGAAGCTCCTCCCTCTTTCGTGGGACAGGTTACCCTGAACACCAAGGGCATGAGAGGTGAAGGAAAGCCTGTGAGAGGCAGGAAAGTGGCCCCAGCAGCAAAAAAAAGGGACCAAATCTAAGGTCAAGGGCACAGTGGCGACTTCTGAGAGGAAGGTTTCCAGCACTAAAGCTGCACAGAAGTAAAGTAAGATAAGGCTTGAGCAGCACGGGTAGGGTTTGTCAGCAAAGGGACTGCTGGTGACTTTGGGGAGAGCAGTTTCAGTGACTCACAGGGAGAGAAGTGGGTCACAGGCTCAACAACTAAGTGGAGAGAATCTTAAGAATGTCTCTACGTTAAACAGAAGGGGTGCCTGGGCATCTCAGTTGGTTAAGCGTCCAACTCTTGATCTCGGCTCAGGTTATGATCTCAGGGTTAGTGAGTTTAAGCCCAACATGGAGCCTCCGGGGGGGGGGGCGGGGAAGATTCTGGCTGTGAATGGGGCTAAGGGGTTGGAAAGAAGGTGTTAATAAGATGAGAAAGAAGGGGTGCCTGGGTGACTCAGTCAGTGAAGCATCTGCCTTCAGCTCAGGTCATGATCCCATAGTCCTGGGGTTGAGTCCCACGTCGGTCTCCCTGCTCAGCAGGGAGCCTGCTTCTCCCTCACGCCTCCCCCCACCCCCGCCAGCTTGTCCTCTCTTGCTAACTCTCTCTCAAATAAAGTCTTAAAAAAAAATAAGATGAGAGAGACCTGTTAAATGCTGGAGATGGGAAGACTGGGGGAGAAAGAGGCTTAAGATTGAAGAACAGGGTCACAGCAGGGATGATATAGGAGGTCAAGACCCCAGCACAATCAGGAGGGGTCTCCTTGGATAGGAAGAAGGACAGGAGAGCAGGCAAATCTGAGGGGATCAAAAGCAGGAGGTGAAGGGTGGATGCCCAAGTCACAGGGCACGGGAGGGGAAGGGAAACAAAAGATTTCTGGGAGGTCAGCTGGGCTGGGGTACAGACTGGATACGAGAAGCCAACAGCACGAAGGAGGTGACGGTCATCCCTGGATGAGGATGGACACGGCATAGACCCCACCATGGAGGTGGTCAGGAGGGAGCCCTCCCCAACCACTGCGGGGCCTGGAGGCTCCTTGGAGAGGCTGCAGACTGAGGTCCCAGGGAGGACACAGAGGCAGGGGCATGGCTTCTGCTGAAGCCCCGGCTTAGTGACCAGCTGTGTACTTAAACAGGAAGACGCCGGCTGCCTTACCTTGGTCCTCAGAACCCTGTGGTCAGGCATGGGCTCCCAGGCAGCAGACAGGGGAGCCCTCTGTCGGGAAAGTGAGTGACCACAGTGGAAGACCCAGCAGGGTTCTGGCCGTGAAACCCATGCTGGGTGACAGGCCTGAACTCACATGAAGAACCACCACGCCCTGCAAGAAAGAGACTGAGAGAAGCACAGACGTAACCTGGAGGAGCAGAGACAGGGCAGGCCCTCCAGAGCCCGGCAGCCATGGGACAAGAACACACGAAACAGCGCAAACCTGGAAATAGGAAATGCTCTTGAAGATGATGTCAGGAAAACCTGAAAAGATCAGAGAGTAAAGTTGAGACATTCTCCTGGAAAGTATAGCAAAAAATGAGCTGGGACACAAATCAAATCATTCGAGGAAGGTCATTCGAGGAATCTCAGAAGGTGAACCACAGAATGGGAAGAAACTGACCAGAGAGAGTAACACGATGTCCCGGAACTGAAAGGGCCCACCTGGATGGAAAGGCTCCCGCCAAGGCACGTTGTGCTGGGCTGCAGCTCTTGGGGACAGCAGGACACAGGAGGACCCTGGGGCCCGGCTGGACCAGCTTGGAGCAGGGCCCCAGGCTCTTTGGAAAGAGGATTTCCCGTGGCAGTGTGCCCCGCTAACCTGCGGGTCACTGAGAAGGGAGGGCCCGGCTCAGAGGCAGAGCTATGAAGGGTGCCTTCCCTGGGCCTCTTGTCGGCAAGCACCTGCAGGACGTTCTCTGCGGGCTTTAGGAAAGCAGTCCGAGGAGGAGAGTGCAGGAGAGATCCCGGGAGGCAGAGTGGGGGCAGTCCCCAGCGGTGGCCGATGCAGCTCAGTCCTTGGGGAGGCCAGAGGTGGTCCAGGACCAGTGGGCAGAGCTGTGGCCCGACAGGGCTGGGGTCCCTTCACCTCAGTGGGCCTCTGTCTCTAGAGATAGGAAGCAGAAGGGAGGTGGAGTGCAGCTAAAGTCCTGGATCTCTCACAGAAGTAGGTGTCACCAGGGCTCCGGTCACTGTGGGCTGAAGGTGATGGGGATCTGTGTTGGAAAATTGCCTCTGGAGGCTGGGACAGAGTGTGGCCCAGGACATGCTCCCACGAGGGCCCCCAGGTGGGAAGGAGAGGCACCAGGCTGTGGCCTTGGGGGTCTGGGTGTAAGGCCCCTGGGATGGCCAGACGCATGCGGGTGAGGGCGCCCTGGGGAAGGGCACAGCTCTGGGTCCTCAGCTAGCACAACGAGTTAAGTGGGAAGCCGTGGGGGTAGCAGTGAGTACAAAGCAGACTGATGGGGGCTCGGGGCCAGGAGAGGGCTCCAAAGGAGAGAAACTTCACCTTCCACCAACGGGGTGGGACTAGGACCACAGAGGGGCTGCAGGGCCTGACGTCTCAGCCCAGAGGTTCAGAGCTGGGGGTGGAGGGGCCTTCAGAACACAGGACTCTTGATGTGAAGGGGGAGCCATCCCCAGGGGAGACCCAAGCAGGAGCGGGTGCTTCCCCCACCCTGGGGAGAGCTGTGGGACAGGCGCCAGCCATGGCCTCCCTGGTGTGGACCCCAGTAGCCTTCTCTCCAAGCCCTCAGACCAGGACGGGGTGGAGCTCCACGTGGTGGCTCTGGAGCAGCTTGCTTTTTTTCCTTTTTTTTTTCTGTTTGTTGTTGTTGTTGTTTCAAGGTTTATTTGTGTGAGGGAGGGAGGGGAGAGGCAGAGGGGGAGAATCTCAAGCAGACTCCACACTGAGCATGGTGCCCGGCGTGGGGCTCGATCTCACGACCCTGAGATCAAGACCTGAGCTGAAACCAAGAATCGGAGGCTCAATGGACTAAGCCACCCAGGCGCCCCCAGGGCAACTTTTTTTTTTTACGATTTTCTGCCCTTTCCCAATTTTTTTGCCATTGTGATAGAATTTAAAAAAAAAAAAAAAACGGTCTTGTTTTAGTAACAAAGATCTAGAGGAACAGGGTGGGTCCTGGATGCAGCTCCCCCTACCCCCCAGGACCCCAGTGGCCCAGAACAGGGCCTCTAACTTGGCTTCTTCTGGCTGTAGAACTTCTGGAAGTTCATATTCCGGAAGAATCTGCCACCGACCTCTCTCTGCCAGATGGACTTTGCCATCTTGGGCCTCGGGGACTCCTCGTATGCCAAGTGAGTAGGGGCGGGAGGGCTGCTGGCCTGCAGGGACTGTCTTCGGGGTTGAGCACAAAGTGTCCTGGTAGAGGGACAGGTGACTCGGCCCCCAGGGCTCCCTCTGGACCTCGGGCCGTAGCCAGGCTGTGCGCCCTACTTCCACAGGGACCACTGGGGAGCTGCTGGGTTTTGAAGGGCGCACAGGACACAGACCAGAGGCTGGCAGGGCAGCAAAGTGGGGATGTCTTCTAGGACGGGGCGATGTCTGGACCTGGCCAGCATCATAGGTTGACATGGGACCCAGGACAGCAAAGGCCTACCAACTCCCCACTCTTACAAAAGCACATACTCAGGAGATATTTGAGCTTCCAAAGAGCACAGAGAGCGGTGCAGCGGGAACAACCGAGGGGCACAGAAGACCCCCCCTGCCCCTGGGAGCCACCCCCAATGCCCCTATTTCCCTGGGTATGGTGGGTATGTCCTAAGTAAAGAGCACGGTTGCTTTGCTTTATTTTTTGAAGTGCCACAGGCTTTGCATTAAGGGAATGCGAGTCAGCAGGTCACCGAAACGTGGAAACCCTGACTGTGGCCCAGGGGCTGAGGGAGGGCCCGCCGGGTACCACTGCCCCCAGAGTCAGGCGCAGCAGGAGGAGGACTGGGATGGCTCAGGAAAAGAGGACAGGAAACGGGCGGCAGTGTGACTGTCCTCTGCTGGGGAGTTTTGTTCCGCGCCTCAAGTGGACACTTGTGCATGGCAGCGCAAACACAGGCATGAGGGCAGGTGGGTGGTAGGGGGACCCTCCTGCTGACAGTGTTCCCTGGGAGGCGCTGTGGGCTCGTTTGGGGCTGCTTCCCCTTTGCCGCCCTGCGGCCGGGGCTGGGGCACGCTCAGGCCTTGCTGTCCCTCCGAAGGTTCAATTTTGTGGCCAAGAAGCTACACCGCCGGCTGCTACAGCTTGGGGGCCGTGCCCTCCTGCCCGTGTGCCTGGGTGATGACCAGCATGAGCTGGGGTGAGTGGGATGGGGGCGAGCTGTCCCGCAGGGCCTGGCCATGAGCAGGGCCCTGCAGACTAGTGCGCACGTGCTCTCTCTCCAGGCCTGATGCTGCCGTCGACCCCTGGCTACGTGATCTGTGGGACAAGGTGCTGGGGCTGTACCCCGTGCCCGTTGACCTTGGCATGATCCCCGCTGGAGTCCCGTGAGTGTGGGTCGACAGGTGCAGCGGAGCGACCTGAGGTCCTGCCAGCAGCCTGACCAGCGGCTGCCTTCTCCACAGGTTGCCCTCCAAGTTCACCCTGCACTTCCTCCTGGAGGCCCCCAGGATGTGCTCTGAGGAGCAGCGTGTGACTGGCACAGACCCTCATGGTCCCCCTTCAGAGCAGCAGCCCTTCCTGGCACCCATGGTCTCCAACCGGAGAGTCACCAGCCCCTTGCACTTCCAGGACGTTCGGCTGATTGAGTTTGACATCACAGGCTCGGGGCTCAGGTGAGGGGCCTGAGACGCCAGGTGGCTGAGGGCTGAGGCCAGGGGGGCTGTGGCTGGGGGTGCAGAAGGTCTGCCCGCAAAGCTGGAGAACAGGCCCTCAGCAGGGTGGAGGGGTGTGGGCCAGGCGGCAGGGAGACACTTGCATCCAAGGACCCCTCACCCCAGCATCCTCCCCTGCACCCGCAGTGCCCTGTCCACACCCCTCTCACTCTTCCCAGTGGCTTTCCCGCACAGCTTTGCCGCTGGCGACGTGGTGCTGATCCAGCCCGAGAACTCAGCCAGCCACACCCAGCAGTTCTGCCAGGTGCTGGGCCTGGACCCGGACCAGAACTTCACCCTGCTGCCTCGGGAGCCAGGTGAGCACCAGGGGCCAGGGGAGGTCCGGCTGCGGCCACCCGTTCTCCCCGTCCTGCGGGGGTCTGCTGGCGTGCTCAGCCGTCCCCCGTGTGCTACCCCCCACCGTCTCCTGCTTCCCCCTGCAGGCATGTCCTGTCCTGCGCGGCTGCCCCAGCCCTGCTCCGTGAGGCACCTTGTGTCCCACTACCTGGACATCGCCAGCGTGCCCCGCCGTTCATTCTTCGAGCTCCTGGCCTGTCTCTCTCCCCATGAGCTGGAGCGGGAGAAGCTGCTGCACTTCAGTTCCCCCCAAGGTCAGGAGGAGCTGTATTCCTACTGCAGCCGGCCTCGTAGGACCATCCTGGAGGTGTGAGCAGGTGTGGGCAGGTGGGCGAGCCTGGGGCTCCGAGCCACAGCCACACGTGGCCACGTTGGCCGAAGCCCACCGGAGGCTGTCTCTGCTCAGGTATTGTGTGACTTCCCGCACACGGCTGGAGCCATTCCCGCAGACTACCTGTTGGACCTCATCCCCCCGATCCGTCCGCGGGCCTTCTCCATCGCCTCCTCTCTGCTGGTGAGGGCCTGTGGGGCAGAGCCCAGGGCTGGCCTCGATGCTGGGCTATGCTGCATACAGGCATGTAGGTTGGGGGGAGGTTGCTCTGAGCCTCCATATCTACCCCACGTCTGGGGCCAGCCCTGGGTGAAGTGGGTGGAGCCTGAGCCAGGGTGGCAGGCAGGGATAGCCCAGTGGAGCAGGGCACCCACCATCCCACTCCCCAGGCTCACCCCTCGAGGCTGCAGATTCTCATGGCTGTGGTGCAGTACCAGACCCGCCTCAAGGAGCCCCGCCGGGGCCTCTGCTCCTCCTGGCTGGCATCTCTGGATCCTGGGCAAGGTGACCCCTGCTTTCTGGAGGATGGGGAGAGAGGACTGGGCCCGGGGCCTCTTTTCTGCCCCGTGTACCCCAGGGCCCGGGTCTTCTTCATGCCTCCGCTCTCCTGCCATAGGACCTGTCCAGGTGCCGCTGTGGGTGCGGCCCGGGGGCCTGACCTTCCCGGAGACACCGGACACACCTGTAATCATGGTGGGCCCTGGCACTGGCGTGGCCCCTTTCCGAGCAGCTGTGCAGGAGCGCGTGGCCCAGGGTCAGAACGGTGAGCACACAGGATCCGGGCAGGGCAGCCATGGGGGCTGACTGCGCCCAGCCTCAAGGCCACCTTGTGTTTCCCCAGGAAACTTCTTGTTCTTTGGCTGCCGCTGGCGGGACCAGGACTTCTACTGGGAGGCTGAGTGGATGGAGCTGGAGAGGAGGGGCTGTCTGACCCTCTTCACAGCCTTCTCCCGGGAACAGGTGTGCTCAGAGGGGAAGGGAAGGGGCCAGAGTGCAGACTCACCCCCACCCCAACCCCCTGCCACCTCCCTATAGGAGCAGAAGGTGTACGTGCAGCACCGGCTCCGAGAGCTGGGGCCGCTGGTGTGGGAGCTGCTGGACCGCCGGGGCGCCTACTTCTCCCTGGCAGGGTGAGCCTGGGCCACCAGGTGGGGTGCGAGCCGGCCCTCGGGGGGTCCCAGCCACACTGAGGCCTCCTGGCCTGTCCCTCCAGCAACGCCAAGCGCATGCCGGCAGACGTGTCGGAAGCCCTGACATCCATCTTCCAGAAGGAGGGTGGGCTCTCCGGCCCTGATGCAGCCAGCTACCTCGCCAGGCTCCAGCGGACACGGCGTTTCCAGAGTGAGACGTGGGCCTGAGGAGCCATCCTGCCGGCCTCAGCCACTCTAGCCACTGCCTTCAGGGGGGCCACCATCATCTCCCACCCTGTCCCCTGCACAGCCCCCTCCAGTCCACCCTGGGTCCCCTACTCAGCCCCGACGCCGCTGCCCATTCACCACCCCACCCTGCCCCCATCCAGGGCTCCAGGCTCCTGCTGTCCTTTCCCACTGGCCCCAACTTGGGTCCTGGTCAGGGTGGTCCCTGCACTGTACCACCCTGCCTAGGGATGGTGCCCCAGGAAGGAGCAGGCAGCCTGATGGGCATCAGGGGCTCCCCAGACAGCATAGGCACCTGGGGTGCGGGGAGCCCCAGTGAGCCTTCTGAGGTGGTACAGGGTTCCTGGGAGTGCCAAATGCCACTCCCCCCTTGCCCTAGGGGACAGCAGGCTCCCAGTCACCCACTGCCACAAAGCACCCGGTGCTGCCTCGGGGCCTCACAGGGCTCGGGCTCAGGCTGGAAGTCAGTGAGAACCACAGCAGTGGGAGGAGGCCCTTCCCTGCCCCATCTTGGAAAGCCTCAGTAATAAATTGTGGGCTCTGGGTGGCTGATTCTGACCTGCTCTTCCTTATGACTGTCTTGGTGACCCACTCAGGACAGCTCTTGGTGCCTTGGGGGCTGGGTGACCCACCATGGGTCTGGGTGGGGACAGCCGTCCATGGTGGGCACTGTAAGCTGTTGCTCAGCCATCTTTGCTGCCACACTTAGGGGTCTGATTCCGCTGTGTGTGTCGGCTCTTTGCCCCCTTGGCACGAGCTCTGCCCTGGCTCTGTCAAGCAGGGGGCAGTCTTAAGCGGGCCCTGGAAGGAAGGGCGGGTACTGACCGTTCCTCCCCAGTTCCTCCCCAGCCCGCAAAGCAGCAGTCCCGGCAGGGGAGGGAAGGTGAGGGCAGGGCAGCCATTGTCCCCGCCCCTGGGAGGGGCCTTCAGGGTCCCGAGGGGAATTCCTGTAGGAGGAGTCAGGCTGGCTGGCCTACCCACAAGGCTGCTCCCTGGAGTCCGTCTGTCTGTTCATCGCTTGCGAACTCAGGGGTGGGCTGTGGCCACGTCCGGGCCGGGGCAGATCCGGTGAAGACGGCACCCGCGGGCCCAAGAAACTCCCGGAACCCGCACAAGCGCCAGGGCCCAAGCGACGTTGGCTTTCCAGGGTGGGGCAAGGAGCTGGGCGCTGGGACCAGGCTGCGGCCGCTTCGAGGTCAGTGCCAGACCCTGCCCCTGCGCAGAGGGCCACACTGACCTTCACAGCCCCAACCACCCTGGTCGCCACCCTGGGGACCCCGCCCACCCACCCGGACTCCTGTCCCAGGGCCCCCACTCATGGCCCCTGTGACCTTAGCTCTGGACTCACCGGTCTGCCTTCAGCCTCTCTGGGCCCTGAATGCCTAGCTCCCCCACTCCAGGTGCTGGCAGATGAAGAGTTGGACAGCAGGGTTCTTAGGAACCCCCAGGGTGCTGGGGCTCTAGACAGTGAGCCCCTGCTGGGGGCCACAGCCACAGCCTGCCCCTGGGCTGGGCAAGGGAGGGAGGATGAGGCTGGGGAGCAGGCAGGGGAGTGGGGGGGGGAGGAGTGCCCCATTTGCACAGAGCCCTATGGGCCCTGCGAGCACCGCCTGGCCCTGCTGAACTGCGGCCACGGCCTGTGCGTGGGCTGCCTGCACCAGCTGCTGGGCACAGCCCCCAGCACCAGCCTGGGCCAGGTGTGCTGCCCACTGTGTCGCCAGAAGACACCCATGCTCGAGTGGGAGATCTGCCGGCTACAGGAGGAACTGTTGCAGGCAGACGGGCCCCAGGGCCCACGGCCCCCTACCCCCCCTGCTCCGCCCCGCCGGGGCCCTGGGCCCTGGGCCTCCCTAGAGCATCGCTACCAGCTGCGCTTCCTGGCGGGGCCCGTGGGCGGCCAGGGCTGCCTGCCCTTCCTGCCCTGCCCGCCCTGCCTGGGCACCCGGCTCTGGGCCTTGCGGGAACGAGGGCCCTGTGCCCGCCGCCTAGCGCTACTGGGCCTGCTGGCCCTTGAACTGGTGGGCCTGCTGCTCATCTTCGCACCGCTCATGCTGCTGGGGCTGCTCTTCATGCTGCTGGACCGCTCCGGCCACTGAGCAGGGTCTATCACACCCGCCACCAGCACCATGGGGCCCTCAGATGGTGCTGGCCACTGGTGGACCATGAGACCCAGGCTGGCCCCGAGGCCTGAGGACCAAACTGAGCAGCCCAAGATGGAGCCGGGCACTAGCCTTTAGTCCAGACCCAGACCTGGGGCCAGGCCGACCCAGGAGCCAGAGACGTCAAACCACCCTGCCGCCCAGACGCTAACTACTGGTGCCCACGGACAGTGCTGGAGGAGGCCTGCGGCCAGGCCCCACACTGACAGCTGTCTTCACACCCCTCTCCCGGCCCCACCAACCTGTCTGCAAGAGGGACACAGTGGACGTGAAAGTGAACCCAGAAGGCTGTCGTGTTATAGATAAGGGCCAGTGCGTATTCCTTGAAGGTCAGGGCAGCAGAGGGGAGGGGCCCTTGCTGCGCCAGCTCAGGCCACAGTTTCCTCACTGACTGGGTCAGGACCCAAGGGGGTGGCCCGAGTGGCCAGGTATCCAGCACATGTCCCTGAATGACTAGGCCTTGGGGCTGGACGGCACTGACCTGAGGCCCGAGTGCCCTGTAACCTCCTGTCATTGAGCCTGGGGCCTTTATCTAAAGGACAGACACAATCAGCACGACCTCATGGGTTTGTGGGTGACAGGCTGAGTGCTGTGCTTAGCACAAGAAATGGCTCTCAGTACACAGCAGCTGCTACTGAGACCTCGCCACCGTGTTCTTGTCGTCTCTATCCCTTCATCAGCCCCCTGCGGCTCTCCCCAACCCTCCTCTCCTCCCCCCTCCACCACAGAGCTTGCTTCCCAAATCCAGGTAGTGGAGTACAAGATCGAAGGC
>NW_024424119.1:59878909-59889814 GCF_017311325.1 Ursus maritimus
GCCCCAACCACCCTGGTCGCCACCCTGGGGACCCCGCCCACCCACCCGGACTCCTGTCCCAGGGCCCCCACTCATGGCCCCTGTGACCTTAGCTCTGGACTCACCGGTCTGCCTTCAGCCTCTCTGGGCCCTGAATGCCTAGCTCCCCCACTCCAGGTGCTGGCAGATGAAGAGTTGGACAGCAGGGTTCTTAGGAACCCCCAGGGTGCTGGGGCTCTAGACAGTGAGCCCCTGCTGGGGGCCACAGCCACAGCCTGCCCCTGGGCTGGGCAAGGGAGGGAGGATGAGGCTGGGGAGCAGGCAGGGGAGTGGGGGGGGGAGGAGTGCCCCATTTGCACAGAGCCCTATGGGCCCTGCGAGCACCGCCTGGCCCTGCTGAACTGCGGCCACGGCCTGTGCGTGGGCTGCCTGCACCAGCTGCTGGGCACAGCCCCCAGCACCAGCCTGGGCCAGGTGTGCTGCCCACTGTGTCGCCAGAAGACACCCATGCTCGAGTGGGAGATCTGCCGGCTACAGGAGGAACTGTTGCAGGCAGACGGGCCCCAGGGCCCACGGCCCCCTACCCCCCCTGCTCCGCCCCGCCGGGGCCCTGGGCCCTGGGCCTCCCTAGAGCATCGCTACCAGCTGCGCTTCCTGGCGGGGCCCGTGGGCGGCCAGGGCTGCCTGCCCTTCCTGCCCTGCCCGCCCTGCCTGGGCACCCGGCTCTGGGCCTTGCGGGAACGAGGGCCCTGTGCCCGCCGCCTAGCGCTACTGGGCCTGCTGGCCCTTGAACTGGTGGGCCTGCTGCTCATCTTCGCACCGCTCATGCTGCTGGGGCTGCTCTTCATGCTGCTGGACCGCTCCGGCCACTGAGCAGGGTCTATCACACCCGCCACCAGCACCATGGGGCCCTCAGATGGTGCTGGCCACTGGTGGACCATGAGACCCAGGCTGGCCCCGAGGCCTGAGGACCAAACTGAGCAGCCCAAGATGGAGCCGGGCACTAGCCTTTAGTCCAGACCCAGACCTGGGGCCAGGCCGACCCAGGAGCCAGAGACGTCAAACCACCCTGCCGCCCAGACGCTAACTACTGGTGCCCACGGACAGTGCTGGAGGAGGCCTGCGGCCAGGCCCCACACTGACAGCTGTCTTCACACCCCTCTCCCGGCCCCACCAACCTGTCTGCAAGAGGGACACAGTGGACGTGAAAGTGAACCCAGAAGGCTGTCGTGTTATAGATAAGGGCCAGTGCGTATTCCTTGAAGGTCAGGGCAGCAGAGGGGAGGGGCCCTTGCTGCGCCAGCTCAGGCCACAGTTTCCTCACTGACTGGGTCAGGACCCAAGGGGGTGGCCCGAGTGGCCAGGTATCCAGCACATGTCCCTGAATGACTAGGCCTTGGGGCTGGACGGCACTGACCTGAGGCCCGAGTGCCCTGTAACCTCCTGTCATTGAGCCTGGGGCCTTTATCTAAAGGACAGACACAATCAGCACGACCTCATGGGTTTGTGGGTGACAGGCTGAGTGCTGTGCTTAGCACAAGAAATGGCTCTCAGTACACAGCAGCTGCTACTGAGACCTCGCCACCGTGTTCTTGTCGTCTCTATCCCTTCATCAGCCCCCTGCGGCTCTCCCCAACCCTCCTCTCCTCCCCCCTCCACCACAGAGCTTGCTTCCCAAATCCAGGTAGTGGAGTACAAGATCGAAGGCCCCTGGGTCCCCACCATGGTCTCAGCCAGCCTTTGTCTCAACCCTGGCTCAGACTGGTTCAAAAGCCATTCCCGTACAACTTCAGAGGGTCCGGTGGGTACCAGGAGCCTGACAGATGGAGACGTCCCCCATCCAGCTGCCCCCACATCCAGTGGCCAGTGCAGAGGGTACGTCCGCCCTTTGCCCGCACACAGGAGGCTGGCTGGCTCTGCACAGACGTGTGGGGCATTCGTACGCGCGCACACACACACACACAACCAGGCCCAGCCCTCCTGAGCGGTGCGCCTGGCCCCGCCTGGCCCCAGCAAGCAGAGCAAGTGCAACCAGGCCCAGCCCTCCTGAGCAGTGCGCCTGGCCCCGCCTGGCCCCAGCAAGCAGAGCAAGTGGACCCGGCGCAGCACTGGGCCTACCTCTGGTGGCTCCAGGCTGGACCCTGTCTGGGCCGCTGCCCTGGGCACAGGCCACAAGAGCAGGCTTCAGTCCAGGGAACAAGGTGCAAACTTTGGCAAAGAGTTTTAATGGCAGAGCTGGCTGCAGCGACAATGCCACACGGGTAGGGACCAGAAGCTGTGGTGGGCGAGGGGTCAACAGGCGACGGGGCAGGGCCGGATCCCTGAAGAAGCGGCGAGCAAGGACTGGCGGGCAGTGGCGAGCAGGTGGGTGCTACATGATGGAGCAGGCGGACAGCGGGTTCCGAACGTGGCAGGTGCACGCGGCCCCACAGTACTGCCGGAAGGTCTGGTAGCAGCTGCCCTCCGGCTCACCCCCCCACTGGCCACCAGACGGGGCGGTCAGCGCCTCAGGTGGCAGGCGGCTCAGAATGGACGTGTTGACGGCGAGCGCAGCCAGGCCGTAGTCCGTGAAGAGCACCGTCTCGCGGCGGCAGGTGGGACAGGAGATGAACTTGTACTTCGGGCAGGACTCGTAGAGAATCTGCAGGCACTGCTCACACACAGAGTGCAGGCAGGACAGCACTCGGGGCCGCCGCTGGGTGACGTTGTACGTGTGCCCGCAGGTCGGGCACTCCAGGGGCTCACCTGAAGCTGGTGCTGCTGTGGCGGGGGGGCCCGAGGTGGCAGGGCCAGGCCGCACCACGTACTGATTCACGATGACCTCGTCCGCGGGCGCCACTCGGGGAAAGCCCAGCTCCACACTGCCCTTGCGGGGCCGTCGCGGCAAGGGAGGGGTGCGGGGTGCCCCTTCCAAGGCAGGCACGTCCCCCCCACATGCCTGGTTGACGATGATCTCTGTGTCTGAGGGCCAGGCGCGTTTGGGTGCCAGGGCAGGGGTGGGCCGCGGTGCAGGTGGGAAGCAAGGGGCAGCCGCCTGCAGCTCGGGGAACTTCTCAGGGTGAACAATCTTCATGGCCTCCATCTTGAGGATGACATGGGGGCCCTTCAGGCAGGACATGAGGAGGCCTGGCCAGCCACTGCCCACCTCGGGCCCAGGGTCAACCGGCATCCGGCTGTCTCCAGTCAGACTGGGTGTTCGGGTGGGTGGGGGCGTCGGGTGAGGCCGGGGAGGAGGAGAGGGAGCAGCATCCTGGTCCCGCCAGGCCTGGTGGGGACCCCGGCCGCCCCGAGGACTCCTGGGGGCGGCCGGCGAGAGCTGGGGGGGCAGGGCCCCCCCCAGTGGCCACAGTGGCTTCTCTGGTCCAGTCCTAGGAGGAGGAGGAAGGGGTGGGGGAGGAGGAGGGAGGCAGGGGCAGGGGGGTATGGGAGGCTGTCCTGGGCTGCAGGTCTGGCCCAGGGGCTCACCCAGGGTCTCTGGCTGCTGAGGCTGGCGAGGGGGTGTGGGGGGAGCTCCCCCTGCAGCCGAGGTCAGCAGTCCCGGAGCAGGGACATCCGGGCAGGCAGGGGCTAGGTGGGCCCCATGGCTCCAGGACAGGGCGCCCAGGGAAGGCAGCTAGCCTGAGCCCTGGCTGCGGGAGGCCCCAGGCCGCGGGATCGGCGGCGGCGGGAGCAGAGGAGAGGCCTGGACCAGGCCCGAGCTGCAGGTGAGAGACAGTGTGAGGGCAGCGCCCGGGCCCACCCTCACCCTGCACAAAAGACAGGGCGCCCGACCTCTGACCCTAACCCTCGCTGGATTCGGAACCCAGCCCCCTCCCCAGCCTCCGCCCCCAAGGCCCAACCCCTGCCCGGGTGGGAAGGGGCTGCGAGTCGCGACCCCGCGGCCGTCCCGCCCCGCCCGAGCTCACCTGCCCCAGCCTGGCGTCCCCGGGCCGCGCGCCGCCGCCGCCGCAGAGGTTGTCTCAAAGGCAGGCCCGGATGCGACGCCCGCGCCTCGGCCCGGAGGCTCCGGAGGCTCCGGCGGCGACCTCGGGCGATGGAGCGGCACGGCGGCTCTCAGGGGCGCGGGGCGCGGGGCTCCGGGCAGCGCGGCGCGGCGGCAGGTGCGTGCGGAGCGTGGCGCGCTCTGCGGCGGAGGCGCGGGGACCGCAGTGCGCGCGGCGCCCGCCCGCGCCCGCAGCGCCACCCCCCGTCTGGGGACCCGCGCGGGGTCCGCGGGGCGGGGCCTGTCTCTCAGCCGCCCCTCCATCGCCGCGGGCCTGGCGCCCGCTCCCGGGGTTGCCTGGCCTAGCGAGCCAGCCGCGTGTGGATCAGGACCCCCGCGTCGCCCCTTTTCAGTACGCCCCCATCCTGCGTCCTGCCTGGCCGACCCTGGGTCCTAGTCAAGTACCCCCACCTCCAATTCTAGACGGGAAATCCTGTTTTCCGAAGCCTGGGGCCTCACAATGCCAGAGGGAGGAAGGCAAGAGGAGTGGAGAGGTGGTCTCAGGTTCCCAGGACCCCACCCGGAGAATGCCATATGTCCCCCCCAGAGAGTCAGGGTCTCTGCTTGTCCTTCCACTCTGTCCCCACGGCGCATGCCTCCAGCTCACGAGTGCACCCAGGTTGTGCTCAACGAAGAGGACGATGTGACCATGAGGGGTGAGCAAGATACCCGAAGAGTGGAGGGAAGGGAGGGACAGTAGTTGGGAGAAGGCTCCAAGGACAGGAATGCTGGACAGATGGGTGGGGCAAGGTGTAGCAGAAGGTCAGACAGACAACTGGACAGGCCAGTGGGGCAGCCCACTGAGGACACGCACCCAGGGTGGGGTGGCCTTTTCCGGCATCCCATTAGGTCAGCACGTGCCCTGCCGTCACATATTTGTGTGCTGACCTGACCCCACCCAGCACAGAGGCCCCATTCCTTTCTGCTTCCTCCTCAAGCCCGGCTCCCCTAATTCCCTGGGATATACCCTCTGCCTGTGGGGAGCCCTCAGGTGAGAGAAAAGGCAGAGAACATGTTGACAGCTAGTGGGCAGGGGCCACAGCTGCGGGAGGGGGGGGCTCCACGGTGCCACCTCCTGACCTGCTCCAGCTACTACATGGCATGCTAGCATTCGTGTGACCACCACCGGGCCCTGCGCCTGACCCTGGACAATCTCAGCCTCTTCCGGCCACAGCCCCTCTCCTCTGTACAGGCCCGACTACACCTGGCTATAGGCCTTCCCCCCGGGGGGCCTTCAGGGCAGCAGAGCCCAGAGAGGCCGCTGTTCCTGGTGAGGAAGCCCACGCGGGCAAAACAGACCCGAGGCGCGAACCTGTGCCATAGGGGTACTTCGCAGCTGTGTGTGACCTCAGGCTGGTGTGTCTGGGGCTCAGTTTCCAAAGCCATTCAGCGAGAGAGGGTGAGGGATGGGCGCCGGTGAGCAGGTGCGCGGCAGGGTGGGCGTCGAGGGCCTTATGGGTCCTGGCGTGAAGGTGGGGCAACACAGAGAGCCCCGGCCAGGGGAGGGCTAGGATCCCAGCCTCGGCCTCCAGTTCCGCTCAACTTCCCAGCGACCCGCTGGGAGCGCACCCAAGGAGGCACCAGCCACCAGGCCCCACCCCTTGCCCCGAGGCCCCGCCCCTGGGCAGGAGATCCCGCCCCGTGCAGGCGCGCCTCCCCGAGCCCGCCTAAGTCCGCGCTCGCTGAGCCGGAACCCCGCGGGTCAGCGCTGAGCGGCCCAGGTTGAGTTCTGGACTGTCCAAGGCCAGCAGAACCCGAACCGGGTCTTTAGAGAAACCTTTGAGCGCGGAGGCTTCTGGGGAATAAAGTTCTCACCGGCCTCCCGAGGCCTGTTGCGCGCATGCGCCAGCCGCCGCTTCGCAACAGGGGGCGGAGTCTGTTGGGGCAGTGGGCGGGGCTTTTTGAGCCTGCGCAATGAGCATCTGTCCTACACCTGCGAGGTCCGGGGCCCCAGGCCGACTTCCCTGCTCACCCAGAGCCTCATCGGTAGAACTCGTGTCCGGACCGGTCCGACTGGCCTCATGCAGGCCACCCCGGTCACCCTGGCCTCTGGGCCACGTCTGATTTAGTCCCGCCCTTCCTTGGGGGTTCCCTTGGGCACCAAGGATTGGGGGTGCAGGTCCTGGCCCCACCCTACTGCCCAGATCGCTCTGGGGAAGATCCCCAGGGCCGGGCCCAGCCCCAGGTGCTCGCAGCCACTGCCACCCCAAATACGGCGACCCTGTGTGGCAGGTGCTACCGGCCACCTCACAGATGAAGGTGGGGGGAGGCGTGAGTTCCGAGGGTGGAGACGCTGGTGGTGTGGGAAACTCATGGTCTCCGAGCCCACCAAGGAGAGAGAAGCTGCAGTTTCGGAAATGAGCCAGAAGGGACACCTGGGGGGCTCCATTGGTGAAACGTCTGCCTTCAGCTCAGGTCCCGCTCTCAGGGTCCTGGGACCGAGCCCCACCTCGGGCTCCCTGCTCAGCAGGGAGTCCGCCTCTCCTCTGCCTCTCACCCCGCTTGTGCGCGCTCTCTCTCTCAAATAAATAAAATATGAAAAGAAAACAAAAAGAAAGAAATGAGCCAGAAGTGTCACTTGCCAATGAAGCCCCGGTCATCCCCAACTGAGAGATCACTTGTGGCAAAGGGTGTGAATCAGACCTGTTTATGGGTTGAACAACGCAAACCTCCAGGCGGTCTGCACGCTCAAACACCTTCGTCTCTGCCTGCCAGCTAGAGGCTCTGCTCGAAGTGAGGACCTCTGTCCTCTGCCTCAAAGCAGAGGCTTCGAGGTGCGGCAGTGACAGCCGGGGTTCCCCAGACCCCCCGCAGGCAGGGAAGCTGAGGCTGACGTCAGGCTTACCTCGTGCCCTCCTTCCTGGTGACTGCAGGTCTTTGGAGGGCTGCGGACGTGCCCCAGACGCGTGGAGGCTGAGTCACCCAGGCCGTCAGTGCCCCTTTAGCCCCGGTGGGGGCCACCACCCACGAGAGAAGGAAGGGTGGGTGGCTGCTGTGCTGGACGAGCCAGGGCCTCCTGGGATCCTGGGAACCCCATCTTTGAGCTCCACCCCACGGCCCCGCCCCTCCCCAGGAGGGAAAAGGCAGCTAGCTGCCAGTTGCTTACCTCATAGGCACCGGGACCTGGCCCACAGGACAAGAGGGTAGACTGCTGCCATCACCACTCCAGGTGGGTCCTGGGCTGAGGGGCTTCCCTGCACTGGGGCTCAATCACGGGCACAGCCTCCCCAGCCCATTCGCAGTCCCATCACGGGGCACTGCCATGCAGGGAGGGCAGCTGGGAGACACTGGCCCTCACACTCAGCTCACCCCCATGCACAGGCGCGGACACACAGGCCTGGCTTCTCCGCGGGGTGGGTGCTTTCTTGGGCTGCAGCTGTTCCCCTCCCCTGAGCCGATATTGTCTCCTCTGCCTGCCCCCGCCAGGCTGGGCCATGGACCCGCATGAGATGGTCGTCAAGAACCCGTATGCCCAGGTCAGCATCCCCCGGGCTCATCTACGGCCCGACCTGGGGCAGCAGCTGGAGGCGGCTTCCTCTTCCTGGGGGTCACAGCCTCTGCCTGCGGAGTCCTGCCCCTCAGAGCCCACCCGGCTCCTGCAGCCCACCAAGGAGGCCCCAGAGAGCAAGGGCGCCAAGGGGACCAAGGGGGCCACCCAGATCCAGGGCCAACAGGCCCGGCCACAGCCCGGCAACCCCTATGGTAGTGGGCAGCGGCCGGCAGGACTGACCTACGCTGGCCGGCCACCCATCGGGCGTGGTGATGACATCGCCCACCATTGCTGCTGCTGCCCTTGCTGCTCCTGCTGCCACTGCCCTCGCTTCTGCCGCTGCCACAGCTGCTGCTGCGTCGTCTCCTAGCCCAGCCCTGCCAGGCCGCGGGGCCGGCTGCAGGACCCCACCATGGCTCAGGCGGCCATGGCACTGCCCACCCATTTGGGGCAGCCACTGACCATTGTCATGGGCGTTGGCCACTTCCCACCCTGGACAGGAGCACCCACTTGCCAAGAAGGCCAACTGCCCAACTCCAGCCCCTTGCGAGAGAGCCTGGACACCTGCCGTGATGGCAGCCCTGGAGACACCCTCGACCACCTCCCTCGAGGCCCATGGCCCAGGCAATAAAGCAGAGTGAGCTTTGTTGTGGTTGCTCTTCTTTACTGCTGCCCCCTTGAGGAGGGTCCCGGGCTGGCCAACAGCACAGGCTCAGCCTCTGTGGGGCATTCAGGAATGGGGAGGGCACCCGGTGTTGCAGGCCTCAGGTCTGTCCAGAGGGATGGGAGTGCGTCCCCTGCCCTGGCCCAGCCGGGCCTGGGTTCAAGCTGTCTTGCATTCCCTAGGGCTGAGGCCAAGGCTGGGAGACAGGTCAGGCAGTGGGTCAGACAGTAGGAGGATACTATGCATGGAACCCGGGGCGGGGGTGGAGCCCCAGGAAAGGCCTCCAGGAGGAGGGTCATGTTGGCAGGACCGTGGCGGGAGGGACTGGCTCTGGCAAGTTTCTGGGAGTGGGAGCCCTGGCGGCCAGCACCAGGCCCTGCCCATCCATGAGTCACTGCCCTACCTCAGCCGGGGGGTTTTTCTGGTTCCTCGTGAAACGTCAGTTGCTCACCGTCTGCTGTGTGGCACCCAAGCCATGCTGCTCCTCTGCTGTCCTGCCTGCAGGGCCTGGACCTGCTGGAAGAGGGAGCAGGAAAGGAGCTGGCCAGTGGGCCCCACGGAGGACAGATCTCCCATCTGTCTGAGCAGCGTAAAGTGCCTGCCTGAGGGGGCATGTGGGGAGCTAGGCTGCTTAACGCTGGTATCGCCTCACTGCTGGGGTGAGGCTGGGATGCCGGGGTGGGGACTGAATGGTAAGACCCGTGCTGGGCACTCCGCCGTTTCCAGGGCCAGGCAGAGACAGCTGGAAGAGGCAGCTGAGCGGGCCTTGCGGGCTGGACGGGTCCCGGGGCCAGCCCTCCCCTAACCCAGGGTGACCGTCCACAAGGCAAGCCCTGTCTCTGGGCGTGGGTGGACAGGTCATTGGTCTGACTGTGCAGGCCCTCAGGTGGGCCAGCTTCCTGGCCCCTGAGCCATGGCCTGCCACCACAGAGGATGACCCCACCCAGGCCGGCCGCAGACACCTGTCGGACCAGTCAGGGAGGCTGTGGACTGCCAGGTGCTACGACTGAGGAGGAGCCCCTCTGGTTCTTGGCTTCCTCCCAGCTGAGCAGTGAGGGTCCCGATCCCATCCTGACCATTCTTGACACACCCCATTGTGCTGTGCCCACAGTCAAGGTCACCGTGCTGGCCCAGGGGCCACAGCCAGGCAGATGTGAAGGGGGAGGTGGCCTCTACTGGGGGTGACCAGGGAGCCCCAGGGAGCTGCTGGGCAATCCCCGTGTGTGAGTGAGGGTCTCCAGACCTGTGCTGAGCTCCTCCTTGGGACCTTGTGGGGCTGGCTGCTGCCCTGAACGGGGGCACGACAGACCCAGACCAGGCAGGAGGAAGGTGCGGGACAGATCGACATGGACACATGCACACTGTGGGTTGAGCTTCAGAAGAGCAGGACCCTCCGGGCTCTGAGCCAGGGAGGGTCCTGGCAGGTTACCTGGAAGGGGCGATGCTTGAGCTAAGAGTTGAAGCAGCAGCCCCCAGGTCAAGGCCAGAAGGCTTTCCTAGTGCGAAGTGGGGGGAGCATGAGAGTAGGGGTGGTGTGGAGGTGGGCCTGGCTCACCAGGGCGGGGAGAGGGACCCTGGTGAGCTATGAAGCCGAGCCTGGCTGGGGGACTGGTGGAGCTGGGTCCGGGCATGGGGGCGGGAGTGCCTCATCTCCTGCTGGGTTGGTGGTGCTGGTGGATCGAGTTGCAAGTGCTTTGTGGCTGAAAGGGGAACCCACACCTGCCTGCAGCCACCACCCGCCTCCCTGCTGACTCGTCTGTGCTCGGCCAGTAATGCGAGCCCCAGGAAGGGAGCCGCAGGGCGCCCTAGGTCCCCCCCAGCCCCTGGACATCCTCTGGCTGGGCATAGCTGCCCAGTCGAGCGGATGCAGGTAAGAGAGTCCTCGGGCTTAGGAAGGCTGGGGAGTGGGGGGGCCTGGAGCTGAGCAGGGGGGTCAGGGAGAGGGACCAAACAGCGGGACAGGCTGCTGCCCACCCGGCAGCCACAGGAACCCAGGCTGTGCTCAGACTCTGCCGGCCACCACCCACCCTCTGCAGAGGCCCAGGCCCCTGTCCTCTGGGGCAGGCTCCTGTTGCCAGGGCCCAACCATGCACGATAGTCTCAGAGGCAGGCAGGGTGGGCTGCAGCTCCCCTGCACGCCTCCCCCAGGATGCTACAGCCTGAGAGTCCCCGGGTCTCCGAGGAGGGGACAGCCGCTGGGTCCCGGCGGGGTGACTGCATCATCTGCTACTCAGCCTACGACCTCGCCGGGCACCTGCCACGCCGGCTCTACTGCGGCCACACCTTCTGCCAGGCGTGCGTGCAGCGGCTGGACGCTCCGGCTCCCGAGCAGCACTGGATCCCCTGCCCACAGTGCCGCCAGAGCACACCCACACCCCGTGGAGGGGTGGCCATGCTGGACCTCGACCTGGCCGCCTTCCTGGCCGTGAAGGCTGAGCGGGAGCTGTCTCGTGTGGAGCCCCCTGCGCCCCCCAAAGGCGGCACTGCCATCACTCGGCAGCCAGCCAGGCTCTGTCCCACCTTGGGCGCCCAGCCCCACTTCCCCCAGGCCAGGTGCTGCTGCGGCCGCTGCTGGGACGCCCCTGACAGTCCCGAGGTCTGAGTCCCGGCAGGGGAGCTGCTGCCCACCGCATGTCTCTACCTTGGAACCTCCAAGGGCAGCACAGGCAGCCCAGAGCAGCCTGAGGGCCGAGCATCCCGCGGCTGCCCTACACAGACTCCCCCAGACCGCAGCCTGAGCTTGGGGGCTGTGCCCCTGGTACTATGACACTCTTTGAGACGCGGGTGACC
>NW_024424119.1:59889824-59891894 GCF_017311325.1 Ursus maritimus
TGAGGGTCCCGATCCCATCCTGACCATTCTTGACACACCCCATTGTGCTGTGCCCACAGTCAAGGTCACCGTGCTGGCCCAGGGGCCACAGCCAGGCAGATGTGAAGGGGGAGGTGGCCTCTACTGGGGGTGACCAGGGAGCCCCAGGGAGCTGCTGGGCAATCCCCGTGTGTGAGTGAGGGTCTCCAGACCTGTGCTGAGCTCCTCCTTGGGACCTTGTGGGGCTGGCTGCTGCCCTGAACGGGGGCACGACAGACCCAGACCAGGCAGGAGGAAGGTGCGGGACAGATCGACATGGACACATGCACACTGTGGGTTGAGCTTCAGAAGAGCAGGACCCTCCGGGCTCTGAGCCAGGGAGGGTCCTGGCAGGTTACCTGGAAGGGGCGATGCTTGAGCTAAGAGTTGAAGCAGCAGCCCCCAGGTCAAGGCCAGAAGGCTTTCCTAGTGCGAAGTGGGGGGAGCATGAGAGTAGGGGTGGTGTGGAGGTGGGCCTGGCTCACCAGGGCGGGGAGAGGGACCCTGGTGAGCTATGAAGCCGAGCCTGGCTGGGGGACTGGTGGAGCTGGGTCCGGGCATGGGGGCGGGAGTGCCTCATCTCCTGCTGGGTTGGTGGTGCTGGTGGATCGAGTTGCAAGTGCTTTGTGGCTGAAAGGGGAACCCACACCTGCCTGCAGCCACCACCCGCCTCCCTGCTGACTCGTCTGTGCTCGGCCAGTAATGCGAGCCCCAGGAAGGGAGCCGCAGGGCGCCCTAGGTCCCCCCCAGCCCCTGGACATCCTCTGGCTGGGCATAGCTGCCCAGTCGAGCGGATGCAGGTAAGAGAGTCCTCGGGCTTAGGAAGGCTGGGGAGTGGGGGGGCCTGGAGCTGAGCAGGGGGGTCAGGGAGAGGGACCAAACAGCGGGACAGGCTGCTGCCCACCCGGCAGCCACAGGAACCCAGGCTGTGCTCAGACTCTGCCGGCCACCACCCACCCTCTGCAGAGGCCCAGGCCCCTGTCCTCTGGGGCAGGCTCCTGTTGCCAGGGCCCAACCATGCACGATAGTCTCAGAGGCAGGCAGGGTGGGCTGCAGCTCCCCTGCACGCCTCCCCCAGGATGCTACAGCCTGAGAGTCCCCGGGTCTCCGAGGAGGGGACAGCCGCTGGGTCCCGGCGGGGTGACTGCATCATCTGCTACTCAGCCTACGACCTCGCCGGGCACCTGCCACGCCGGCTCTACTGCGGCCACACCTTCTGCCAGGCGTGCGTGCAGCGGCTGGACGCTCCGGCTCCCGAGCAGCACTGGATCCCCTGCCCACAGTGCCGCCAGAGCACACCCACACCCCGTGGAGGGGTGGCCATGCTGGACCTCGACCTGGCCGCCTTCCTGGCCGTGAAGGCTGAGCGGGAGCTGTCTCGTGTGGAGCCCCCTGCGCCCCCCAAAGGCGGCACTGCCATCACTCGGCAGCCAGCCAGGCTCTGTCCCACCTTGGGCGCCCAGCCCCACTTCCCCCAGGCCAGGTGCTGCTGCGGCCGCTGCTGGGACGCCCCTGACAGTCCCGAGGTCTGAGTCCCGGCAGGGGAGCTGCTGCCCACCGCATGTCTCTACCTTGGAACCTCCAAGGGCAGCACAGGCAGCCCAGAGCAGCCTGAGGGCCGAGCATCCCGCGGCTGCCCTACACAGACTCCCCCAGACCGCAGCCTGAGCTTGGGGGCTGTGCCCCTGGTACTATGACACTCTTTGAGACGCGGGTGACCTCCTGCTTGTCTTGGCCAGGATTCCAGGGCCTCAAACTAGCCTGACCGTGTGCAGGGGGAGGGTGCTGCTGTCAGAGTCACCTGCAAGCCCAGCCCAGGCCTGGACTCAGCTCAGAGGATGCCTCCATAGGTCTCCGGCTGCAGGCCAGAGGGTCGGGGCCTGGCCAAGTCTGTACCTGGTCATGCTGGAACCCATCTCCCCTTCCCTGTAAAAAGTCTCAGAGTTGAGAGCCAGAGCAGGGACAGAGCCACCTCCTTCATCCTTGGCTTGCGAAGCATCCCTGTGAAGTTCACTCATTCAACAAAGTGCGCTGAGCACCAACTAGGCCCTG
>NW_024424119.1:59891904-59911404 GCF_017311325.1 Ursus maritimus
TGAGGGTCCCGATCCCATCCTGACCATTCTTGACACACCCCATTGTGCTGTGCCCACAGTCAAGGTCACCGTGCTGGCCCAGGGGCCACAGCCAGGCAGATGTGAAGGGGGAGGTGGCCTCTACTGGGGGTGACCAGGGAGCCCCAGGGAGCTGCTGGGCAATCCCCGTGTGTGAGTGAGGGTCTCCAGACCTGTGCTGAGCTCCTCCTTGGGACCTTGTGGGGCTGGCTGCTGCCCTGAACGGGGGCACGACAGACCCAGACCAGGCAGGAGGAAGGTGCGGGACAGATCGACATGGACACATGCACACTGTGGGTTGAGCTTCAGAAGAGCAGGACCCTCCGGGCTCTGAGCCAGGGAGGGTCCTGGCAGGTTACCTGGAAGGGGCGATGCTTGAGCTAAGAGTTGAAGCAGCAGCCCCCAGGTCAAGGCCAGAAGGCTTTCCTAGTGCGAAGTGGGGGGAGCATGAGAGTAGGGGTGGTGTGGAGGTGGGCCTGGCTCACCAGGGCGGGGAGAGGGACCCTGGTGAGCTATGAAGCCGAGCCTGGCTGGGGGACTGGTGGAGCTGGGTCCGGGCATGGGGGCGGGAGTGCCTCATCTCCTGCTGGGTTGGTGGTGCTGGTGGATCGAGTTGCAAGTGCTTTGTGGCTGAAAGGGGAACCCACACCTGCCTGCAGCCACCACCCGCCTCCCTGCTGACTCGTCTGTGCTCGGCCAGTAATGCGAGCCCCAGGAAGGGAGCCGCAGGGCGCCCTAGGTCCCCCCCAGCCCCTGGACATCCTCTGGCTGGGCATAGCTGCCCAGTCGAGCGGATGCAGGTAAGAGAGTCCTCGGGCTTAGGAAGGCTGGGGAGTGGGGGGGCCTGGAGCTGAGCAGGGGGGTCAGGGAGAGGGACCAAACAGCGGGACAGGCTGCTGCCCACCCGGCAGCCACAGGAACCCAGGCTGTGCTCAGACTCTGCCGGCCACCACCCACCCTCTGCAGAGGCCCAGGCCCCTGTCCTCTGGGGCAGGCTCCTGTTGCCAGGGCCCAACCATGCACGATAGTCTCAGAGGCAGGCAGGGTGGGCTGCAGCTCCCCTGCACGCCTCCCCCAGGATGCTACAGCCTGAGAGTCCCCGGGTCTCCGAGGAGGGGACAGCCGCTGGGTCCCGGCGGGGTGACTGCATCATCTGCTACTCAGCCTACGACCTCGCCGGGCACCTGCCACGCCGGCTCTACTGCGGCCACACCTTCTGCCAGGCGTGCGTGCAGCGGCTGGACGCTCCGGCTCCCGAGCAGCACTGGATCCCCTGCCCACAGTGCCGCCAGAGCACACCCACACCCCGTGGAGGGGTGGCCATGCTGGACCTCGACCTGGCCGCCTTCCTGGCCGTGAAGGCTGAGCGGGAGCTGTCTCGTGTGGAGCCCCCTGCGCCCCCCAAAGGCGGCACTGCCATCACTCGGCAGCCAGCCAGGCTCTGTCCCACCTTGGGCGCCCAGCCCCACTTCCCCCAGGCCAGGTGCTGCTGCGGCCGCTGCTGGGACGCCCCTGACAGTCCCGAGGTCTGAGTCCCGGCAGGGGAGCTGCTGCCCACCGCATGTCTCTACCTTGGAACCTCCAAGGGCAGCACAGGCAGCCCAGAGCAGCCTGAGGGCCGAGCATCCCGCGGCTGCCCTACACAGACTCCCCCAGACCGCAGCCTGAGCTTGGGGGCTGTGCCCCTGGTACTATGACACTCTTTGAGACGCGGGTGACCTCCTGCTTGTCTTGGCCAGGATTCCAGGGCCTCAAACTAGCCTGACCGTGTGCAGGGGGAGGGTGCTGCTGTCAGAGTCACCTGCAAGCCCAGCCCAGGCCTGGACTCAGCTCAGAGGATGCCTCCATAGGTCTCCGGCTGCAGGCCAGAGGGTCGGGGCCTGGCCAAGTCTGTACCTGGTCATGCTGGAACCCATCTCCCCTTCCCTGTAAAAAGTCTCAGAGTTGAGAGCCAGAGCAGGGACAGAGCCACCTCCTTCATCCTTGGCTTGCGAAGCATCCCTGTGAAGTTCACTCATTCAACAAAGTGCGCTGAGCACCAACTAGGCCCTGAGCACTGTTCCCGGAGGGTCTCCTGCAGGCCCAAAGTCCCTGCCATGACAGGTGTCCGGGGAGAGGACCCTGGGTGGGGCTCGCTCTAGGACCAGAGAGGGTGGGGGCCTGCCTGAGGTTGCACAGCTCCGCAGAGCCACTCCCACACGAGGCCTTTTCCTGGCCCTCAGCTTCCTCCTGCCTCACAGGGGTCACCACACAGACCCTTCCCAGGGGCCAGAGCAGGTGCTGGAGGCTATGGACACAGACACTCCCCCAAGTCAGGCTGCAATATCCCCATCACCATCCAGACAGGAGCTGTCACACGGTCACCCAGGAGCCTCTGGGAGGGACTGCTGGGCCTGCCCCGGGCAGTGGGTGCAGGACAGGGAGGGACAAGAAAATTTGCTGAGAGGACAGTCAGGAACCTCCTCGTTCTCTGGGGCAAAGTCCCCCAGGCACACAGCGATTGGTGGGCAGCAGCTAGACCAGGCTGCTGTGGCCAGCAGGCCCCCTGGGGAGACCAGGCCCAAGAGGGAGGGGGAGGAGCATGCCCCAGCAGGGGCAGCAGGAAGGGGGCTGACCCCAAGAGGCACCTCCAGCCATGGGGCCAGTCAGGACCATTGTCCTGGGGGAGTGAACAGGGCGGGCTGAGTCTGCGGGTCCAGGTGGGGTGGGCAGTGGGCTGGGCGGCAGGGCGGCCCGGGGGGTAGGTCCTGCCCCCCCCCCCCAGCTTGCAGATGGAGGTACAACACCCTCCACCGTTCCTGCCCACTGCTGGGGTTGAGCCCGCTGGGAGCATGGCTGGGCCCAGCCCTGCCCTGAACCCGGATCTGAACTGGATGACTTCAGGGACTAGGGCCCTCCCCACCCACCTGGTGCAAAGGGCTTCCCTCCCGCCATCTGATGGGGTAGGGACGACCACAGTACGGTGCGCAGAGCTTGGGGCCTCCAGGCCGACCAGCCAGAGCACCAGCATCCTGCCCTGGGCGGGCAGCGTGCAGTGACTGGTCGCCTCGCACAGGCATCCACTCATGGAAGTCCTGCACGAAGGAGCCCTGGCCTGGCTCAGGGCCTGTGCAGGGAGAAGCCCCACTCTAAGAGGGCTGGGCCGGGGGCCTGGAGCACCTGCCCCAGGGTGATAGTGGAACCGCACAAGGCAGGCACCTGGGGTTACGACAGGTACCCCTCAGGGCCCTCGACTCCTGGGTAAACATTAATGGGGCTCAGTACACAGCAGGTCATGTGTGCGCTCAGCAGATCTTTGACCGGCAGTTGCTCCCGCCCTGTGTCTCCTCCCCGCAGGTGCCCCCTCACTACCCTCACAGGTAGGAGCTTCTAGAACGAGGTGGGGGCCCGGGGACGCCAGGACGAGGGCTGGGTGACCTCCTGGCCCAGGGCTTAGGCCCCACCCTGAGCCTCCCCGAGCCGAAGACGAAAGACAGGAGGGAGGGGTGACAGAAAGCTGCCCAGGACCTGGACCCCGGGGACTGGGAGGGAGCTGGGGGAGAAGACCAGAGAGGGGATCCAGACACAGAGGGTTGAAGAGAGGAGCCTTGGGGGGGGTGGGGGCCCCCAAACCCCTTGCCCTGCCCCCATCACTGGGGGTGCGGCCCTTATCAAGTGGAGACGTCACCGTTTGGTATCAAATACCAAAGTCTAAGCTGGGACCATCTGCAGTGTCCCGATGACACCTGAGAGGAAGGTTGCTGGGTTCCCTGCTCCTAGGCACTTCCAGCACCCGGCACCCTGTGCCCTGGGCCACCCACCAAGTCTTCTTCCAGTCAGGACCAACAAGGGAGCCAGGGAGCCAGGGCCCCCTCGACTCTGCCCCCGAAACTGGACTGGGCTCGCCTGACAACTGCCTGAGGTCACTGTAGCCATCCCCTGTAGACGAAGGAAGCGGGAAGTCTCCAAGGCCAGCAGGGGGTGGGGAGGGAAGACAGATCCCGGGTTAGAGGACCCCAGGAGGACCCGGTGGGGCAGGGGGAGGACACGTGTCTGACCTGCCTTTCCCCCCAGCAGATCCAGGCTTGGGCCTGGGTCTGTCCCTGCCAGAAATCCATGCCGAATTCCCTCACGGGTGGCCAGGTCCCCCCCCTTACTCTGGACACAGTTGGCCTGGTGGACCGGAGTCTGGGAAATGCAGGTACCAGGAGCCCCAGGGCACCAGGCCTCAGCCTGCCTCTCTGCCTACCCATCCAGCCCCTGATCCGTCGCTCTGTGTAAGTGGGGAGGGGGCTCCCGCCCATCTTCTGGAGAGCCCACAGGGGCTCGTGACAATTCTGGTCAGGGCCAGACAAGCTGGAGGTCCCCTTTCCTCTCTGCTTCCTGTTCCTGCCTCTTACCCCAAACCCCTCTACCATAGTCCCCTCCACACCCTCTCGCCCCCACCTGAGAGTATCCTTGGCCCTACTTCACCTTGGCTCCTGCAGGGACCCCCAGTTCTGCCCCAGGCTTGGAAGAGGGGGAAATGGACCCCTGGGCCCTCCCTCAGCTGAAGGACACTGGCCAGTCCTGGAAAGGTAGGTCTGGAGGTGCTGGGGAACTGACCAAATGGGGTTCTGACTCCCCACGGTCTGAGTGTGGAGAGGGTCCTTGGGGAGAGAGAGCAGGAAAGAGGTTTGCCTCAACAGGCCATATAGAAACCTGTCATGCAGACCAGCACCCCACGGATCCTTGTCCCTCAGCTCTGCTGCCTGTCATGTCTGGAGATGAGAGTCACCCCTGCCCAGCCTGCCCCTCCTTCTCCCGCCTAACAACCATTAGGTTTCAGGGAGGTCCCAGGGGCAGTTGGCTTGGCCATTCTGCAAAGGAACAGAGAAGGGACCCAGACCCTGCCCTGGGGGACAAGGAGGCAGACCCAGGCCCTGCCCTGTGCAGGGACTAAGAAGGGGGGGCCCAGTCCCTGCCCTGGAAGGAGACAGAGGAAGGGGACTGGGAGGAGTGCCAGGCAGGGCAGGGCTAGGTGGGGGCTGGCTGAGGAGAACCCTGCCCTGTGTCCTCAGAGCTCAGCGTGGCCGGAAGGGTGCTCCGGGTGGTCACTGGCTTCCTCAAGGCCTGTGGGCTCCTGGGAAACCTCTACCTTTTCATCTGCTCCCTGGACATCCTCAGCTCGGCCTTCCAGCTGCTGAGCGGTGAGTGATCAGAGGTCCGGGGTGGGGCGGGCAGCCAGCCCTGCACAGTCTCAGTGCACCTCTCTCTGGACATAGGCAAAATGACTGGAGACATCTTCAAGGACAACGTGGTGCTGTCCAACCCTGTGGCTGGACTGGTCATCGGTGTGCTGGTCACAGTTCTTGTACAGAGTTCCAGCACGTCCTCCTCCATCGTGGTCAGCATGGTGGCCTCCAAATGTGAGTGCCCCGCCCCCCCGGGCTGGTGGTGGGTGGGCAGAGTACGGGAGGCTCATGCAGCGCCCCCACAGTGCTGACCGTCCAGGTGTGTGTGCCCATCATCATGGGCGTCAACGTGGGCACGTCCATCACCAGCACCCTGGTCTCGATGGCACAGTCAGGGAACCGGGATGAGTTTCGGAGGTGAGTGGGGGGAGGGGAGGGCCGGTGCAGCAAGCAAGCCCCCGGCTGAGGCCACCGACCACTCTGCTCCACGCGGCAGGGCCTTTGGCGGCTCGGCCGTACACGGCATCTTCAACTGGCTCACGGTGCTGATCCTGCTGCCACTGGAGAGCGCCACGGCCCTGCTGGAGAGGCTCAGCGCCCTGGCTCTGGGCGCCAGCAGCCTGCGGCCCGGGGGGCAAGCGCCCGACATCCTCAAGGTGCTCACGAAGCCTCTCACACAGCTCATCGTGCAGGTGAGGACAGCCGCGGCCGGGGGGCGGGGGGGGGGCTCTGTGCCCGCGCGGCTGGGAGTGCCACGGCCCTGGGGGGGGGGGGCGCCGCGCTGGGCGGGGGAGGGCACAGTGGTCTGGGCTGCGGGCATCTGCGTCCCAGGTGAGCCCTGAGGGTCCGGTACACGGTCACAACCCCTCTGTCCCCCAGCTGGACACTGATAGGATTGCAAGCAGTGCCACGGGGAACGCCACCAACAGCAGCCTCATTAAGCGATGGTGTGGCACCAGGGAGGTGATGGTGAGGTGCCTCGGACCCCAGCCTCTGACCTGCTGAACTGCTCAGGCCGCCGGCCCTGAGCCCGTCCTGAGTCTGCCCTGCCTCGCCTCCCCAGACTTCGGGGAACAGCAGCGACTGCGGATCGACCGGCTCCGGCCCCTGCCCTGAGAGCAACAGCTCCACTGTGCTGGAGCAGCTGCCCTGTGAGGCCCCCAGCCCCCCGGCCCGTCCCCGTCCCCGTCCCCGCCTGCCCCCGGAGCTGCTCTGGGCTCACCGACCCTGCCCCGCCCCCAGGCCACCACCTGTTTGTGGGGACCGCACTCACGGACCTGGCCGCGGGCTTCATCCTGCTGGCGGCCTCCCTGCTCCTGCTCTGCACCTGCCTCCTGCTCATCGTCAAGCTGCTCAACTCTGTGCTGCATGGCCGCGTGGCCCAGGCCGTGAGGAAGGTCATCAATGCTGGTGCGGCCAGACCGGGGACACGGGGACGTGGGCTGGGGGGGATGCCGGACAGAGGATGACCCAACCCAACCCCCCGTAGACTTCCCCTTCCCGTTCGGCTGGCTCAGCGGCTACCTGGCTGTCCTCGTGGGCGCCGGCCTGACCTTTGTGCTTCAGAGCAGCAGTGTCTTCACAGCGGCCATCGTGCCGCTCATGGGTGAGCGCGGGGGACAGGCCCAGGGCTCTGGGCCGTGGGGGCAAGAGCTCAGGCCTCGGTACTGACCCCTGGCTCCCCCAGGGGTCGGGGTGATCAGCCTGGAGCGGGCATACCCTCTCTTCCTGGGCTCCAACATTGGCACCACCACCACAGCCCTGCTGGCTGCCCTGGCCAGTCCTGCGGACATGCTGCTCAGTGCCCTCCAGGTACCACCCTTCCTTTCCTCCTCCTGGCCCCCCAGCCCGTCCCACTCTCACCCCTGGCCTGGGCCTTCCCCTTGGGCTCAGTTCCTTCCTGTACAGCCCCGCGTCCAGCTTGGCCATGGCCCAGACTCTCCTGGGACCCACCACTGGCTGCCTGATCAGACCTGCAGCCTCCTCGAACCCTAGGGATCCTTTGGACATCTCTTGGACCTCCAGCCCCACTCTTCCTCTCCTGGGACCAGGTCATCTCAAGGGTCTTGGGGTGCCTGCTCTTCCTTTCTGGCAGCCCCTGCCCAAACGACCTAGAGGAATCCTTGCCCTCCACCCCCACCCCTGTGCTGCTAGCTGCATTCCTTCAAGGCATCCTGGCCCTGGGGGCCTCAGCCCCTCTATTCCACCACCTCTGGGGTGCACCCTCCCCTCAACAGCCATCTAAACCCAACAGGTCCCTACCTGGACAACCTGCCGTCTTCCTGCCAAAGCCCTGCCTCACCTGTGCTGGGTGCTCCAAGCTGCCCTTGCCCACAATTCCGCTTCCAGGATACCTCCCTCTGGTTCCCTAGCTCTGTGCCCCACACCCAGTCCCATTCAGTCCTGCTAATTCCATCTCTAAGTCACCCTTTCTGTGGTCCGCTGCCCTGGCTTGAGTTCCTGCCTAGGTGTCCAGACAGGTGCAGTTCCTGAAAGCCCAGATCTTGCTGGGCTTCTGCTCACAAGCCCTCCCTACCACCCTCCTGCATTTTTGCTTCTGCTCAGTGCACTCAGACCTTCTCAGTGCAGGGCCCTGGTCCATCCCCTCCAGGAAGCCCTCCGGATTGCACCTTCCACACCGACTCCTCGAGGCCAGCAGCCCCTGGAGGGCCTATGTTCCCCGCACGTGTGGCCCTGCACCTCCTCCCCACAGCAGCCAGGCCAGAGCCCAGGACTGAGTGGCCAAGTCCACTCACGGATAAGCAGGAGTGGGGTCACTAGCCATAAGGTGTGGGCAAGCTAAGCCGGCCCAGGGGAGCAGACCCATGTGGTCACTGGTGATGTAGTTACCACTCCGGGGTGCTAGACTGGGCTCCCAACCGCGAAGCGTGTTGGGTGGGGAGTGGGGTGGTACTGGAGAAGCAGACCCATATCTGGCTGGAACCTGCCCTTCTAGGTGGCTCGTTGTGGCCAACAAGCGAACCCCAAACAGGCTTCAGACTTAGTACCCTTTTTGCTGGGGCAGGGGCAGGGGGTGGGGGGTGAGGAGGAGGAAGAGGAGCAGGTGTCCTGGGTGGCCTCGGGGGACCTGTGTGCCATTGCGCCAGGCTCCTAACCCCCGCCTGCCCTCTGGACCTCTAGGTTGCCCTCATCCACTTCTTCTTCAACGTGGCTGGCATCCTGCTGTGGTACGTGGTGCCCGTCCTGCGGCTGCCTATCCCGTTGGCCAAGCGCTTCGGGGACCTGACCGCCAAGTACCGCTGGGTGGCCGTTGCCTATTTGCTGCTCAGCTTCCTGCTGTTGCCCCTGGCTGCCTTTGGGCTCTCCCTGGCAGGAAGCACGGTGCTGGCCGCAGTCGGGGGACCCCTGGTGGGGCTGGGGCTCCTCATCACCCTCATCAGCGTCCTGCAGCGGCACCGGCCGGCCTGGCTGCCCCGCCGTCTGCGGTCCTGGGCCTGGCTCCCACTCTGGCTCCGTTCTCTGGAGCCCTGGGACCACCTGGTCAGCCGCTGCTGCCCCTGCAGGGTCTGCAGCCCCCCTCGGGCCGCTGCCAAGGAGGCCCACTGCTATGAGAACCCTGAGGTCCTGGCCTCCCAGCAGTTGTGAAGGGGGGTACCCCCTCTTCACTGACTCCTGGGTGCCCTGGGGGATCCCCGTAGCAGAAGACCTCGGAGTCACCTGGCTTGCCTTCTTTGCAAATAAACAAGGCTATGACCCAGGTGTGAGTGGTCTTCACTGCCCTGCCTGCAGAGGCCCCCTGACCGGGCCCCGAGGCGGACTGGAGGTGCACAAGCGGTAGCTGTCCCCCAGTTAACACTCAGGACAGACTGAAGCCCGAGTGCGCGCGGGCACACAGCTAACCCCGGAGTTCCAGGCTGTAACTCTGTTTCTCTCCTGAGTCCCTGGGGACAGAAGGCGCCAAGTGGCGGCCAGCCTGGAGCGTGGAGATATCCTTCAGAAAGAATCTGTGGCTGGACGTGGCTGGGACCCTTCACCCTGGGTGAAGGAGGGAGGAGCCACCGGCTCCCACGCCCCACCACCTGCAGAGGATGCACTCTACTGAGCCAGGTGGTGCTGGCAGCCCCTCCAGGGACCGGCCTCATGGGTCCCACAGATGCCCAGGGAATGCGGAGGGGAGGAGTGAGGACCTGGAGGCCCCAGGGCCCCCCCCTGTACTGACCACCCTCCCCCCAATGGGCAGGGCGCAGGGCAGTGTCCAGGTGAGACACAGGCATACGGCTGCCATGGGCCAGCAGAACAGGTACTCAGCGCCCCCCAACCCAGCAAGACCCACCAGGAAGTGGGTCCTGCCGGCCACCCCTAGAGCTGCCCGCACCTGGAGCCCATGCCACCATGCCACCCCAAACCCCTCAGCCGTGAGGCGGACGAAGGTCAGGTGAGGGAGGGTGCGTCCCCCCATGGGGACTCCTGCCCACCCCCTGCCTCTCCCCATGGCGGTAAGTCATGTCTGCCTGCCAGCGGGTAAGGGAACTGCCCCCTTCCAGCCCAGGGCTTCCCACAACACGCCTCCCCCAAAATACCATGAGGAGAAAAGAAAGCTTCTTCAGTAGGATTCAGTGTGCTGCCCAGACCTTATGCGCTGAGGGGCACACACCCACAGACCAGAGGTGGAGGGGACCTGGGCAGGGGTTTGGCTCGCCCCAGTTCTCAGTATGCTGCTATGGGCAGTAACCTCCTTATCCAGGGAATGCTGCCTCCTCCCCAGTCCTCCAGTTTCACCCACCAGACCCAGTGAGGGGAGAGGAGGCCTGGGGCACTCTGGGGCCAATGCTTGCCCCTGGTCCTGCCCTCAGTCCCTTCAGCCGCCCCCCCCCATCTCCCTGCTCCTCTCAGTGCCCTCCCTCTTCATGTTCCCTGTCCCCCCAAACAAGCTTCCAGGCCTCCTAGGCCTGGGGTTCGCTGCCCACCAAGGGTGGTAGCTGCCTGTCTGCGGCTCATGGGAGCACGACCCCGGGGCCGGCTCATACACCCCAGCTTGCCCCCACCAAACTGACTTCTATGACCTCAGGATGCTCCTAGGGGTGGACATCAGCCTCACGCTCCTTCTGATGAAAGTTCTCTGAGGTGGGGCTGGGCCTGGATAGCTCCCTGGGGGGACAGGTGCGGTGCTTTCCCTCCCTACAGTGGGGACACAGAGAGAGGGGAAGAAAGTACTCCATGCACCCCTCCTTCCGGGGCGGGTGAGGCCGCCCACAAAGGCCGACTGCGGGTCCTTTGAGGCCGTGAACGACTGTCTGCCTGCTGCCCCTGCCTGGCGGTAACGCACCCTCCCGCTGGGACCATGGCCACGAGTAAACAGAGCCTTCATTTGTGGATGCCGCCAACAGCTGCAGGCTGGGGCGGGAGGGCCCGGCGCCCAGCACTCCCACAGCCCCTGCCCAGGCTTCCCTGCATGTCTGGCCCTTTCTGCCCTGCATCCCTCCTGGCCACAGACTCCTACTGGGCCCAGGCTACTGGGGCTGGCCTCCTGCCCCATGCAGGCCCACCTCTCCACAGTGTGGCAGGAACACCCTTGGTTCAGGGTGGGGTTCTGTAGGGCCTCCCCCAACCAGCCCTGTACGGCAGCAGCCACTGTGCTCCTTGGGCTCACCCCTGAGAGCCACAGGGAGACGTCCATGGTCTTGTTCTCAGTGTCCATCTCCCTGAGGCCATGGGAGGGTCAAAGTGGACAACCTGGTGTCTCATAGTTCTGGGGCTCACACCCGGGCAGAAAGTGGGAATCTCAGGCCACGGAGCTGGGGGTAGGGGATGAGCAGAGGCGGCTTTGACAAACACCTCATTGACTCACTGGGGGAAACATCCGAGCTTCTCGCTTTCTCACCGGATTGATTCGTGCATTTATGACTGCCGCAGAGCCTGGGCCTTGCCGGCTGCCGCTTGGGCGGCTAAGCTAACTTTGCAGGGCACAGTGAGGAAACCAAGGATGCCCGTGCACACGCTGAGCCTGGAAGACCTGCGGGCCACAGCAGCGAGGCCCACCTTCCTGCACAGGTATGCGGGGGAGGGGGCCGGCTCCCTACGGCCCTGCCCGAAACACTGGCACTCTGCCGTGCTGACTCACCCTCCAGGCCAGGACTGCGGGTCCGGGAGCAGCGCAGCGGCAGACCACTCTCCCAGGGATGGGCATGCTAATAATCTCTACGCCAGCCGCTGCTTGTCCCAACAATTTCATCCACAGATTCGGGGTCGGACGTCGCATCCCACTATACGTTTTAGGGCCGCGTGTGTGCCGTAACACCGTAGTACTGAGTGTGGTACGGTACTATCTGAAGAGAGTGCTTTCCTTTTAGGGAAAAACAGAACCACGTATTGCCCCCAACACCCGTGGGGTAAAAAGCTCACGGAGAAAACTGCAATCTCGAGAGGCTCCTGGGACCAGCAAGGGACACCGTTCGAGGGAGACCCAAGGGCGTGACCGAGTCGTTTGAAAATGTTAACAACACACACCGCAAGTGCGATTTTTAAAGCGATGGATTGAAGGTGCGACCACAGGTCACTTAACTGCTTTTCGTTCATAGACTTTCCCCCTCCGAACATTAGGGAAAAGCCAAAGCGTCTGCCAGCGCAGGTATGGCTGCGGTAGCGGGGGCAGGGAGCCCGCAGGTCGGGGTCGGAAGCCCGCCCGCGTCTCCACGCAGCTCTGCGCGTTCCTGGGGCCGAGGCACCAGGCGACCGGCGCGGGGCCAGCGCCGTCTCCACAACAAGTGCGCGGCAGCCCGGCCGGCCCCCGCCCTCCCCGCCCCTCTCCGGGCCCCGGGGGCAGCGGCCCCACGTGCTCCCTCACCTGACCGCCACCGGGGGCGGGCGTGCGGACCGGGGAGGGCAGCAGGCCGCCCCCTCCTCCGCGCCGAGACCCCGCGTTTCGTACCCCCAGGTCCCCGGCAGCCGCCCCGGAGAAGGCGCTCGGCGGGCCGGGCCCGCGCGCTCGCCCCCCGGGGCTGCAGAGTCTCCCGCTCGCGTGCGCGCCCGGGCCGCGAGGGCACAGCTCCGCGCCGCCGCCCCACCTGCATTTCCCGGGGCGCCGACCCCCGGGCTGCGCAACCCCCGCCCCTCGGCCCGGCCGGGAGACCCTCCCCGGGAGGCCCGCCCCGCCCGCGCGCGTCCCCGCGGCACTGCGGCGGTTACCAGGACGCCGGCCCTCGGTCGGCGTGCTCTCCGGGGCCAGCCAATGAGGGGGCAAATCAATCATTTGAACCAGCCAATGGACGGAGCACTGCAGCGCGAGGGAGGGGGTTTTGATAGGGGGAGCGGAGGCCGAGGCGGACCAATAAAGAGCGAACGGCGTTGGGAAGGTGGGCGTTAGGCGGCCGGATTGACGGGAAAGGCAGCCAATCAAATCAGGACGCTGGCCAGCCTCGTTCTGGCAGCCCAATAGGAGGCTGGCGGGGGCGGGCGCGGCGGATATATAAGCGCTGGCGGAGCGTCGGTTGTAGCACTCTGCGCGCCTGTTCCTCCGGTCTTGCGTCCGTCCTTCCGCCAGCGCCGCCGCCGCCGCCATGAGGGAGATCGTGCACCTGCAGGCCGGCCAGTGCGGCAACCAGATCGGCGCCAAGGTGGGCAGTGGGGCGCCTGGCGCCCGGCGCGGGTGACCCGGGCGGATGGGCGGGCGGCAGAAAAGATGGCGGCAGCGGGCGGGTGGGCGGGCGGCCACCCGCATTGCGGCCCGGCACGGGGTCGGAGCCGGGGCTGCGGCGCGGGCCCCCGGGGACGAACCTGACCTGGCGGCGGCGGCGGCAGCGACAGAGGCGGCGGCGTGGGGGGAGGGGAGGGCCGCGCCCATCCGGGGCGGGGCCGGGTCCGGGCACCGCCGGCGTGACTCAGCCCGGGCCCGGCCCGCCTGCGTCCCTCGCAGTTCTGGGAGGTGATCAGCGACGAGCATGGCATCGATCCTACCGGCACTTACCATGGCGACAGCGACCTGCAGCTGGAGCGGATCAACGTGTACTACAACGAGGCCACCGGTGAGACACCACGCCCCTTCCCCAACTCCTTCCTGCTTTCCCGCGGCCTTCCCCTCGCTGACGGCCTCTTCCCCCCCTCCCTCCACCCGCCCCAGGTGGCAAGTACGTGCCCCGCGCTGTGCTCGTGGACCTGGAGCCGGGCACCATGGACTCCGTGCGCTCGGGGCCCTTCGGGCAAATCTTCAGGCCGGACAACTTCGTTTTCGGTGAGCCGCGGGGTGGGGGCTGGGCGGCGTCCTGATAACCAGGACGGCTCAAAGGTCAAAGGGTGCCCAAGGTCACTGCCGTCAGCACCGCAGAGCTGAGGTCTGATCCGTGTCCCCCCGGGCTGAAGCTCCCACCCCTGCACACCTCCTTTCCCTGGAGTCTCTCAGTCTCCTTCTAAAGCGGCTTTGGGAGGAAGGCCCAGCTGTCCACCCGCAGGGAAGGAGCCGGCAGATGTAATCTCTCTGCTACAGACATTGAGTTGGAGGCAGTGGAAGCTGTGTTTGCAGCTCATCTGTCCTTGAGAATTGGCAGGGGCTGCCTGTGGGAGGGGATGGCCTGTTAAGCCATCTTGGCCGGAGCTCTAATTTAATTTTTAAACGGGTAGGTCATTGCTTTATCAGTTTGGGGGTCCATTTGCTCTACCTGCAGGCTGAGCTCTGTGTGTCCACTGTGTTATTTGGGCTTTTTGGCACGGGTGACCAGTGGAGACCACATGCCCAGCAAAGAGTGACTGGCTGCCCTCTTCCAGGTCAGAGTGGTGCTGGGAACAACTGGGCCAAGGGGCACTACACAGAAGGCGCAGAGCTGGTCGACTCGGTGTTGGATGTTGTGAGAAAGGAAGCTGAAAGCTGTGACTGCCTGCAGGGCTTCCAGCTGACCCACTCCCTGGGTGGGGGGACTGGGTCTGGGATGGGTACCCTCCTCATCAGCAAGATCCGGGAGGAGTACCCAGACAGGATCATGAACACATTCAGTGTGGTGCCCTCGCCCAAAGTGTCGGACACGGTGGTGGAGCCCTACAATGCCACCCTTTCAGTCCACCAGCTCGTAGAAAACACAGATGAAACCTATTGCATTGATAATGAGGCCCTCTATGATATCTGCTTCAGAACCCTAAAACTGACCACACCTACCTATGGGGACCTCAACCACCTGGTGTCAGCCACCATGAGTGGGGTCACCACCTGCCTGCGCTTTCCTGGCCAGCTCAATGCTGACCTGCGCAAGCTGGCCGTGAACATGGTCCCCTTCCCCCGCCTGCACTTCTTCATGCCTGGCTTTGCCCCACTGACCAGCCGAGGCAGCCAGCAGTACCGGGCCCTGACAGTGCCTGAGCTCACCCAGCAGATGTTTGATGCTAAGAACATGATGGCTGCCTGTGACCCCCGCCATGGCCGCTACCTGACTGTGGCTGCAGTATTCAGGGGCCGCATGTCCATGAAGGAGGTGGACGAGCAGATGCTGAACGTGCAGAACAAGAACAGCAGCTACTTCGTGGAATGGATCCCCAACAACGTGAAGACGGCTGTGTGTGACATCCCACCCCGGGGGCTAAAAATGTCTGCCACCTTCATCGGCAACAGCACGGCCATCCAGGAGCTGTTCAAGCGCATCTCGGAGCAGTTCACCGCCATGTTCCGGCGCAAGGCCTTCCTGCACTGGTACACGGGCGAGGGCATGGACGAGATGGAGTTCACCGAGGCCGAGAGCAACATGAACGACCTGGTGTCCGAGTACCAGCAGTACCAGGACGCCACGGCCGAGGAGGAGGGAGAGTTCGAGGAGGAGGCCGAGGAGGAGGTGGCCTAGAGCTGTTACCTGGTAAAGCGCGTGGAAGCTGTGTGAACTCTTTATTCACTCACAACCTGTTCTCTGTGTGCACTTGCTCTCCTTCCTGTCTTGACGTCACATGCTGTACAGACGCCACCATTAAAGCATTTTCATAGTGTCTGGTGTCGCCTCTCCAGTTCCTTCTGATAGGCCTTGCGGGTACTGTTGCCAAACGTCAGCGCATAGTTGTCCTGCATGGCTGCAAGGGGCAGTGCTGCAGCTGAGCCCCTGGCCTTGCCACACACCCCCGTAGGGGTCAGCACAGGCTCGGGGCTGCCCTGGGCACCTGCCTCCTGCCTGGCCTGGCCTGTCCACAGTGAACCTCTGGAGGGCCAGTATGGTCTGGAAGCAGCTGGCCTTGTGTCTGTGGCTTTTTGAGTTCGAGGAGGGGTGAGCCCCTTCTATACTGGGGAAGAGAAGATGAGCGGGAAACCTGGGGCCATATAACTGGCCCTGTGCCAGTGGTACAGCATGGGCAGAGGGCACCCCAGTCACCCAGTTCCTCCCTAGAGTGGCCTGGTCACTGCGATCTTGTCTAGGAAGTAGGTGAGGGACCCACTGTGTACTTACATGGTATGAACCCCATGTAGAAAGGTATCAGGCCCTGGCTTCTGTAGATGGTGTTGCTAGGCCAGTGTGTCTTGGGCAGCCTCTTACCCAGGGCACAGATGGGATTTCTGAACAGGAACTGGAGAAACAGGCAGGTGCTGACATGTGCTGTCTTCCCCAGCTCATAACCAGTAAGCAGTAGGTCATGGTGGGGGCTGGGCTGCTATTCTGACAAGTAGCTAATGCTCAGGGTTCTCTTGGTCTTACTCGTCCCCACAGTGCTTCGGAGCAGGGAACCTAGGCCGGTCAGGAGAACGAGGCGGGTGCAGAGGGGGAGCAGCCTCCTCAGGCCAGGTGGCACCAAGGCTGCCCTTCACAGCCCCCTCCAGGGAAGCCAGCTGAGCCTTGCCCATGATCCTGCCTGCCCAGAGGTGTGGATGCCACTGTGCAGGCCATGCTGGGCATTTGGGAACAGGCCCAGGGGTGTCGTCCTCGTACCTGGTTCTTGTCGAACTCATCCATAGCCTGTGTGACACCATCGCGGTAATTCACCCCCATTACCCAGGCAAACCGAGGGACAAAGCCAGCATAGCCTAGGGGAGGAAGTGGTCAGGGTCCTGCCCCAGGCCCTGTCCACCTTCCCCTGGGCATACCCACCTGCTCCCAGGTGTGTCAGGGAAGTCTGTTCAGGCTCTTTCCTTTCCCTAAACGTTGTCAGCTACCTGCTGGGGCCAGGCGGCTGTGGGTGGACAGGAGTTTCCCAACTTGGGAGAAGCTAAGCTCTAGGAAACAGTTCTCAGGGCAGGGGCAGGGCTGTGGACAGATCCATGGGCAGTTCTCTTCACTTGCTCTCTCATCCTGCCTGGGCCCCTGGAACCTTGGAGTGTGCGTGGGGAGGGGGGGGTGAGTGTTCTCATACCCACGCCCTGGGCACCCACCTGAGATGGCTTTGCGTTGGATCAGGTTGGGGTGGTCCAGCTGAGGTAGCCTGTGGAACCTGCCCACATCCAGTGTCTCCTGCTGGTGAGCTGGGGGTGGGTATTCATCCCTCCTGCAGTGGTACAGCTGAGATGGAAGGAGAGCAAGTCACTGCTTCAGCCCCCACCTGGGTCTGGCTGGGGTGAGGCTTGGTCCCAGCACCTCTCCCAGTTACCTGGTCCTGCCCAGGGGCCTCGTGGACAGGGGTGGTGCTCTTCCAGCCCTCCTCCCCATATGCCAGCCGCAGGCCTGGGTGTCCAAAGTCTCTGGAGTCCCCCTTCCTGCCTGGTGGGCACGGAGGGTACGGGGGGTAGGGCATGAAGCCCGCAGGCAGCAGGACCTGCCTGGATACGTTCTCTATCCCTGGCGGCCCCTTCTGGGCATCCACCTCCTGGGATGGGAGCCGGCCCAGGATCTCAAAGTTCTTGTAGGGCTTCAGACCTGTGCGGACAGGGAGGGTATGAGTGACAACAGGCAGGAGGGGGAGCCTGGGGCAGGCAAGGCTGGTGGGCGGGCGGCTCACCAGTGTAGTGGGGGATGTAGGGCTCAGTCAGGTCACGGCAGGGGATCAAGGGTGGCTTGGACTTGCTGAAGTCCTCGATGAACTTGGGCTTGGATATGGGGGACAGCACGGAGCAGGGGCTCTTCTGCACGCTGGGGTCTGTGAGCAGCTGTGCTGTGGTGCGCCCATAGGTGTTCCCCACCTGGTAGCGCAGCTGCGGATAGAATCCCGCATAGCTGCAGAGGGAAGAGGAGGAGGAGGCGGGGCCCCTCGTGCAGGCTGTGGAGCCAGCCTGCCGGCCGCAGGCAAAGGTCCTTGAGCTCACCTACGGCATGGGAATCCCAGGCGCACCTTCCTCCTGAGGCTCTTGAGGCTTGAATGGCTGGCACAGGCCAAGCACTAAGAACAGGCCTGGCCCGCAGGTGGGATGCGCTGCCTCCTCACCATCAGGTTGCCATCTGCCCTCCACCCAGCCATCCTCAGACCAGGAGCTTAAGGATGAGGGAACGGGGAGCTCTGCCCCCGTGAAGCATTCACAGGGATGGTGACCGGGTCCAGGCCTGGACCGAGGCACAGCGCAATCTACACAAGGTGGTCCCCCCGGGGGGGGGGGTGCGTTGCAGGACTTTTGCCACCCATGAGGCCAGGACTTGAGAGGCAGGTAGGAAGGCTGCTGGTAGGAGGTGATGGCTGAGCTGAGTGTTGTTTAGAGATACAAGGGAAAGTATTGTAGGCCTCACTGTACCCCAAACGGGGTAGCACTGGGGCCAGTGTTATCACCCAAGCAGTGCGAATTGTTTTCTTTCAAAAAAAAAACCTGCCAGAGTGAATGCAGAATTGCTAGTCTGAGAGATAAGCAGGGCTAGGGCACCAAGGGTAAGAGCCCTTCTCTGTGTCGCATGGCCCGGCATTTCCCTTAGAACCACTGTGAGAAGTTGGGCCTGACTCCTTCCGGCCTTCCTTCCTTCCCAGGGATCTGTGTGTATGCACGTAGGTGTGCACATATACTCCACAGAGGGCTCGCTTTTGTTTTAGTTTTTACATGAGAGGAACCTAGCAAGGCAGCCTGGCGTCCCTGCCAGTCCGCCTCCTCTGGAGACTACCTCTTTAAGACACGCGGCGCTCTAGGGGGCATCCGGGGCTTACTTAGCCAGCCTCGGCCAGGCCAGCCGTTGGGCTGTCCCCAGTGTCCTGCTCTTCACAGGCATGTTGGCCATCTGGTGGGGCTCTCAGCACAGAGCGAGCAGGGAGGGTAGGGGTGAGGCCTCAGCAGGCTTGCCTTAGCACTCCTGCCTCAGGCCTCACCCCTACTCCCCAGCTCTGGTATTCTCTTCACAGGTGGCCTTGAGCCCTCAGGCCCCAGCCCCACTCCCCCTCCTCCGCAGACCTCAGCCTCCTCCAGGGCTCCAGCACTTACCCAGGGATATAGTGAGGTTCTGGCGTGAAGAGGTTGTGTTTCTGAGTAGCTGTCATCTTGCCTCAACAGTGCCTTTGATGGCTCCAGCCCCTTCCAGCTATCTGACTCCCCTCCCTCAGGAGTCCCTGTTGCCTGGAAACCATTGTGAAGGGGCCTGCCATTGTTGGGCCCTACCTGGTCCGGGACCCTTCCTTAACCCTGTGAGTGCTCCCGTTTTACAGGTGGAACTCCTAGGCCCAGACAGACAACAGGCTAGGAGTGTCAGCCTGAGGACCTCAGAGCTCAGAGCAGTAGGACAGCCATGTTGGCCCTGCTGGGAAGGGTTGGGTGGGATTGGGCCTGGACCCTTGCTGCCTCCAGGAGGCCAGAAACCAACTGAAAAGTCGCTTTCCCACCTCTGCGGGCATCCTGAGAGGCCTCATCGGGGAGCTGTTTGAGCTGCAGGGTTGTTGGGACTCTGTCCTGGAGAGACTTTCCCCTGGAACTGGGCACTGTTTTCCATTTCAAACAATACCTGACTTTATGTGTTTGTATAGGAATGACGTTCTACCTATAAAAACAAAGGAAAAGATGAGCAGATTCTAGTACACGTCAAAAAACACCAAAAATACTAAAAGGCAGACTACAAGCGGGGAAAAAAGGATTGCAACAAGTGTTGGGGAGAGATACGCTGTCAGTGTGAAAACTTCACAAAAACAAGAAAAAATAACACCGTGGTAGGAAAATGTAACGTGAACGTCTTAAGAACAGAACCCACAGTCAGGGAACAGATAGACACAAGGTGGAACCTCACGCCAGTGCTGCTCATGGAGGTGGCTGGCACTCGCTGCAGCAGGCCACGGGCGCTGTCCGGAAAGCAGCTGGGGGATGCATTTCAGGTCCTCACTGGACATCACCTACTTGGACGGGCCGCTCCTGCTCACAGGAACCTGTCCGAAGGAAACGACATCTAGCTGAGGACATCTGTGTGATGCCAGCCATCATGGTAATATTTGGTACAGGGAGAAATCGGGGCTATCTCAGATGTCCAGTGACGGGGGCTTTGTTACGAGAGCTACGCCTGCAGAACACCAGGGAACAGCG
>NW_024424119.1:59911416-59928987 GCF_017311325.1 Ursus maritimus
GGCCGTGAGCCCCTCACCCTAATGAAACATGTATTTCCTGAAGCAGGTTTCCATCTGTCCCTCTGTCCATCCATCCGGAGTGCCTCCTGAGGCCAGGTAGGGTCAGTGCTGGATGGGAGAGACCTGGAGAGAAAGAGACTTGGTTGGGGTGGGGTAGGCCTGGAGGATGAGCTGTTTTTGACTTGGTCCTGCTTGCATGGATTTGGTCAAGACCAGGGCTAGGGCTGGCAGGCTGGTCAGTTGCAAAGGGCACAGCAAGGACCCTGGTGCCCGAGAGGGCTCTCACTCATTTGGGCTTATTATTCCTTCACACTTCAGCCTGGGCAGCCCCATTCATCTGTGACACCTTACAGCTTCTGTGCAAGTAAGCAGAAGACAGGCCCCTATACCTCAGCCCTGCCTGGGCTACCAGGCAGCTCCAATCCCCAGACTATCTCTATGGTCAGCATGGTCCACCTGGACCCAGCTTCCATTGCTTTGCTTTTGCGAGGGCTGGGTTTGCAGCAGGAGCTCCTCCTCCAGGGAGTTTCCCTGGACCCCTCCCCCCTCCCCTCCTCATTCTGGATGACCCTGCACAGCCGGGCAGGGCAGCCCTTAGCAGCCGCTCTTCTCATCCCTGTGCAGAGGCCCCAGTCCTCCCAGAAGCCCTGCTAAAGTGGACCCTGGACGTCCAAGGGACCCCAGATTCTAGGACAGGAGAGGGATTGGGATAAGGAAGGAGAGAAGAGAGGAAAGGAGGCCAAGCCAGAGGTCACTGGGGCAGGCTAGGGGTCCTCCTGGCCGAGGCCGATGTCAGAATGACCCACCTGGCTGGCCAGGGGAGGGTCCCTCTGAGGGGCCCACTGTAGCAGCCCCTCCAGGGCTGGACAATGCTCCTTCCCCAGGGAGTCCCTGGCAACTGAGGCAGGGGGTGTCCATGGCTGGCTAATGAGGTCACAGAGCTCTGAGGTGTCCCAGGGGAAGGGAGCCAGACACTTTGACAATGAATTTTGACCAGAAAGCTGTGAAATTCCTGGCGAATTTTTACATCAGTGGAGGCCAACCCTGGACCCATGGCTCCCTGAGGCAGAGGCCACTTGTGCCAGCCCGGTAACTTCTCAGGGAGCTGGGTGCGCTGGGGAGCAGTCCAGATGGGGTGGCCATTGGGCTGTGTGGACAGCGCTCCCTCCTCTCCCTTGTAGCCCCAAGGCTAGTGTGTTCTTGTGGGGCCCCCAGCCGGGGACCGCCTGGGAGATGTGGCCCCCAGGAGTGCAGGAGTTCCAGGCTGGCCTCAGTGTGCAAACGGGCCCCCTCCAACAACAGCACCCCCCTATTTGCACCCAGAACCTGAGGGAGCTGTGTGAGTAAGGGTCCTGGCTACCCCATACCTCAGTCTGGTTTGGGCAGGCGGGCAGGAGTGGGGGGCACTTGCTGAGTCCCCAGACCCAGAGCTTGCTTCCCGCCAGGGCTGGAACGACGCCCACCCATCGTGACCGATCTGCAGACCCCCGGCCCTGCCAAGTACCCGGCGCCGGATGCTTCAGTGCGCGAGTCCTCCCCACATCCCCACTTCAGCATCGGCCGCAGGCTCCCCACCCACGGTGCGTGCCCCCTCCCTGCGCCCCGCCGCCCGCCCCCTGCCCTGGGAGTGGGGCTCCGGCCACCAGCCTTCCCTCCTTCCCCAACCACGCCGTTGCTACTGCAGAGGGCGGAGGCCGCAGGGCGTGGCGGACCTTGTGGTTCCAAAGCGAGAACCCCTTCACGCAGAAAGCCGACTTTAACCAAGAGCGCAAGGTGGAGGGCCCGCCCGGCAAGTCCTGCGGGTGCGGGCTGGAGGAGGGGGCCGGGGAGGGGCGGGGCCTGTGAGGGCGGGCTGGAGGAAAGACCCGAGAGGGGCTGGGCTTGCGGGAGGCGGGCTGGAGGAGGGGCCCGGGGAGGGGCTGGTGTGGGGGTGGGCTAGAGAAAAGACCCGAGAGGGGCGGGACCTGCGGGAGGCGGGCTGGAGGAGGGGCCAGGAAGGGGCGGGGCCTATGGGGGCGGGCTGGAGGAAAGACCCGCGAGGGGCGGGGCCTGCGGGAGGCGGGCTGAAGGAGGGGCCAGGGAGGGGCGGGGCCTGTGGGGGCGGGAGGGGCCTGCAGCAGCCTTTTTTCCCGTAGTGGCCATCGCCCGCGGACTATCGGCCCCTCAGCCGGCCTGCCTTCCCGGCCTTCAGCTTTGGGGCCCGCCGCCCCGCCTCCAAGACAGTTGAGCCCCCGGCCCGCCCGTGGCTGCCGCGGGCCGGGGGTGCGGGTTACCGTACCCAGCCCCAGCTTCAGGCCCCTCCGCAGGCCCCGGGGGGCGAGAAGCTCCCCAGCCCCAACACCTACAACATCTTTCCTGGGTGCCGCCTGCAGAGCCGCCGCCCGCCCGCCTTCTCCATGAGCCGCTCACCTGCGTTCGCCTCCTGGGTCAGCTCCTGTAAGGAGACCTCTGAGAGAGCAGGCCAGGCGGGGGGCAGGGGTGGGGACTCAGCCTGTGGGGAGCTGGGAGCTATGCGGCAGCTGGCGCTGTAGCCTAGGTGGGGCTCCCACCTTTTCCCTGCAGCCCGCAGTCCTGGCCCAGCTGCCTACTACGTGGAGGATTGCTATAACTCGCGTTTCCCCTCTGCGCCTGGAGTGGTGATCCAGGGTGTCCGAAGACCCAAGCGCCATGACACGGGACCCTTCTGCACCCTGTAGAGCGTCCTCAGCACAGCCGGCCACCGGTTATCCATGGAACCCTGGTCTCCCTGGGGGCCTTCCCAGTCCTTCCGGTGGAACTAAGGGCCTCCAACTCGGCCTTTTGACTCTCTGGGTGCCTCTTATCCACCTTCCTGGCCGGCCAACCCCTCTGTGAGCTGTGGACATTGAGGAGGGCCCAGCCTGAAGCCCACCTGCCCACCCCCTCCCATACAGAGATGCTGTTGGTTCTTCCCAACTCTGTTGTGTACCTGACTGGTGAGCTGTCCCATAGATGCGGCCTGCTGCGGCCTGCTGCAGACCTGTCACGTTTGGCTTTCCTTGGCCAGGGGTCTCCCTCTGCTTCCCCTTTGGTGCCCTCTTCTCTAGGGTGAGTGGGGTGGCAGCCTGGGACTTCCTGGCTGGGGACAGGATGGGAGGGAGCCCCGTGGGCAATACAGGACACCCCCACCTAGCTGTGCTACCCAGGGGACTGGTCAAGCTGCCAGTCTACCCGAGGGTCAGCTGCCATCTTGAGGTCTCCTCGAGGGCCAGTCTACTCCAGGGCCAGCCTGCCCAGTGACCAGGGAGGGCCCAGAGGACCAGTTGGTCAGGGCCTGGCCCCACTTCTTCAGCTCTTGCCCACAGACCCTATGGTCTTTGGCTTATGAACTTGCCCAGGGCTGTGCAGGCCATGCCACAACCAACAGACTTCCTGGGCCTCCTTCACTGTCCCTCCCCACCGCAGCAGTCTGCCTTTCTACCCAGGGGTTGTTGCCAAGATTGCCTCCCTCCAAGGGCCTCCTGCAGCTGGTGGTGGCACCTGTCACTGTACCAGCTCCTCCAGAGGTCCGTGGGCCTCCATGTCCTGGGCCAGAGCTTGACCCCTTCAAAAATGCACTGCAACAGCTGTGGCTATGGTATGGACATCATTCCATTCTGCAGGGAGACCAAAGCCCAGGGAGTCTAAGTGCAGTGCACCTGGGACGTCCTTTAGGGCTCAACCATTGGGGGGTTGAGCCCCAGCACCCCTGGGAATCAGAGCAGTGGCATGGCAGATGGCCATCCTTAGGTCCTGGGCTGACGAGCTCAGCCAGCAGGCAACAGAGACAGAGCTGTAGAAGCTCTGGCCTTGGGAGCTTGGCTCACGGGGAAGGGGGTGGAAAGCAGGAGCTCTGCTCACAGCTGCACCACTAGCAACCCCTAGAGCTCAAAGTCAGGAGTGGGACCAGCAGGAAGAATGGAGCAATGCCCTCCAGCTGGGGAGGGAGGGCTTCCTGGAGAAGGCAGTGGCAGAAGTGACTTTTAAAGATGAGCAAGAGTTTGCTAGGCTGTAGGAAGGGAATCTCTAGCAGGATAAACCTCGGAAGCAAAGGCACACAAAAAGGAAGAGGGTGTGGTGTTTGTTGTGGCCAAACTTGGGAGGATACAGGGCTGTTTGGATGGAAGGAGGTGAGCTGTTGAGATGAAAGGCTGCAGAGGGTGAATGCTGGGTCCAGGGGCTTGCACACTTAGCAGTGAGGAGCCCATGGAGGGTGCACACCAGGCAGTGCCCACTGACTTTGTATGAGCTTCTTGCACTGCACAGGACAGGGGACACCATGAAACCGGAACCTTGAATTCGCAGCATGTCAGGATGGACAAGTCAGCCCGAGGGCCTACCACCGCGGGTTAGCTTGGGGTTAGATGCTCATGGTGAGCAGAGTGAGGGTACCGGTCCTCGGTCACGATCCCACTTTGTCCCCCCGGTCTCTGCTAGGCTCCTCTGGAAGCACACTTATTTATTTGACAGAGAGCACAAGCAGGGGGAGTGGCAGGCAGAGGGAGAGGGAGAAGCAGGCTCCCCACGGAGCAGGGAGCCCCACGCGGGGCTTGATCCCAGGACGCCCCCTGAGCGGAAGGTAGACGCCTAACCGACTGAGCCACCCAGGCGCCCCTGGAAGCACACTCAGAGTTCAGTCTTCGCAACGACCTTAGGCTGTGAGCTTCATTCCCGTCTCTGTTTGACAAGGAGGGAGTCCGGTTCCAGGGAGAGAGCAGGCCGTGCCCCAGGTGGGGCCCCGGGGCAGGCAGCAGCTAGGGCGGACTGCTGCTTTTCTTGAAGCAAAAATACTCTCAGCGTCAAAAGGCAGCTGGGAGGTCAGCCACGGGATTTCTCATGATTATTAAAAATAAAGTATACTTGGTCAAAATATCAGTTCCTAAATCCAGAAAGCAGGCCGACCCCGCCGGCAGCACCCTTCCCCCGTTCCCCCAGCCCCAGATGCCCCGCAGCACCCCGCCGTGCCCCCAGAAGAACCTTATCCGGAGGATAAGGTCAAGCGCAGCGCACGCCACGGGGTCGGGTCGGAGCCCCGGGGGCGGGTCGCGGCTCAGCGGGGCCGGGTGCGCGTCCACAGCCCGCCGACGTCGGGGCACAGCTCGCGCTCGCGTCCGCTCGGCCGGGCCCCGCTCCCAGGAACCTCTGCGCGGCGGCGGCGTTTCCGGGGGACCGTTTGGCGGGCGGACCCCGCCTTGCAGGACGGAAGTGGGCGGCTGCGGTCCGGGCGGAGCGGCGCTGCGGGCGGGACCTGGCCGAGCTGGAGGGTGCCGGGGAGCGGAGCTCGGGCGGCCCCCGAGGCCCGAGCGAGCGGACTTCGGGGGGGCCTGCGGCGGCGCCGGGGGAGCGCGGCGGGGATGGGGTGTCGAGCCGGGCGGGGGCCGCGGCCTCGGCCATGTTCGCGGGGCTGCAGGACCTGGGCGTGGCCAATGGCGAGGACCTGAAGGAGACGCTGACCAACTGCACGGAGCCGCTCAAGGCCATCGAGCAGTTCCAGGTGGGGCCCGGTGGGGAGCGGGGGCACAGTTGTTCCTGCGGGCGGCTGCCTCTGTTCCCCGGATGGAGGGACCGGGTGCCCCGAGCCAGCGCCCCGCAGACGGACTCTGGCCGGGCCGTGGCCCGGGCTGCCGGGAGCATCCTTGCACCTGCCTCGTTGTGCACCGGGCACGCAGGGTGCCGGCCAGGCGTGGCTGCAATGGAGGTTTCTGTGGTCGCCCCCCGCGCAGGAAGCGAAACCGACCCCCGCGCACGGGGCCCTCTGTTTCCTCAGACAGAGAATGGCGTGCTGCTGCCCTCCCTGCAGTCCGCCTTGCCCTTCTTGGACCTGCACGGGACGCCGCGGCTGGAGTTCCACCAGTCGGTGTTCGACGAGCTCCGGGACAAGCTGCTGGAGCGCGTGTCGGCCATCGCCTCAGAGGGGAAGGCCGAGGAGAGGTAGGTGGGCCGGTGAGATGCGCAGCGCTTCTCTGAGCCGTGGAACTGAGCCCATGGCCACACGCCCCTGCTCCAAGAGGGGCGCCCGCCCGTGGACGGGTCCCCTGATCTGTCAGCTGCTGGGACCAGTAGGCAGCTGCCCCCAGAAAGTGCGACTTTGCAGGTACAAGAAACTGGAAGACCTCCTGGAAAAGAGCTTTTCTCTGGTGAAGATGCCGTCCCTGCAGCCCGTGGTGATGTGCGTCATGAAACATTTGCCCAAGGTAAGAACCCCAGGCCAGCGCGCTCAGGGCGCGCTCTGCACGGCGCCCTCAGTGGGGAGGCAAAGCGAACCCTGGCTCAGGCTGGCAGCTTCACACTGGGGAGGTTTCCTGAGCTGCCGGCCCAAACGAGGGCCACGTTCTCCAAGCCGGGCAGAGACCGAAGCTCCGCGTGTGGTTGGGTTGTGGGACCCGTGGCGGCTTGGCAAGAGCCGTTTGTATTCAGCGTGGCTGCCTGCATCTTCCGGCCCCGAGTCCTCTCACAGGTGCCCCTGCCGGTGGGGCTGGGCTTGCGGTGGTCTCTACTGGGGGACTGAGGCCTCCTGACCTATTTTGAGGGCGTGGCCTATGTGGTCGCGTAGGTTCCAGAGAAGAAGCTGAAGCTGGTGATGGCTGACAAGGAGCTGTACCGGGCCTGTGCCGTGGAGGTGAAGCGGCAGATCTGGCAGGACAACCAGGCCCTGTTCGGGGACGAAGTTTCCCCGCTGCTGAAGCAGTACATCCTGGAGAAGGAGAGTGCGCTTTTCAGCACAGAGCTCTCCGTCCTGCACAACTTCTTCAGTCCTTCCCCGAAGACGAGGCGCCAGGGCGAGGTGAGGCAGGGGGCGCCCTGACCACCCCCTTGCCCAGCACCGTGCATGCTTTAGTTCCTGGGAGGCGTGGGCTTGTATGTGTGGCCGGCCAGGGGGCTTTGTGATGCTGTGCCTAGTGCGGGTCTCTTTGCTGCTATGTGCTTGGCACTTGGTGACGTGGCAGCCTTTCCGGTGAAGTTCATCGTTTCTTCTGTTGGCTCTGGGAAATTGTTTTGTTTTTAAGATTTTATTTTTAAGTAATCTCTACAGTCAACGTGAGGCTCAAACTCAAAACCCCAAGATCAAGAGTCACACACTCTACTGACTGAGCCAGGCAGGCCCCCTTCTTCTGTTTCTTTTTTTTCTTTTTTTTTTAAAGATTATTATTATTTTTTTTTTATTAGAGCACAGAGAGAGAGAGAGCATGAGCAATGGAGAGAGGCAGAGGGAAAGGGAGAAGCAGGCTCCCCGCTGAGCAGGGGGCCCGATGTGGGGCTCTATCCTGGGACCCCGACCGAGATCATGACCTGAGCCTAAGGCAGACGCTTCACCGTCTGAGCCACCCAGGTGCCCCGCCTGTCTTCTGTTTCTCTGTCTGATTCGTTCGCTACTTTGACAAACGTTTCTTGAGTCCTGACTGCCTACCACAGGTGCCTGTACCCTTCACTGACCAGAGGTCAGGGTGTTTGCCTGGGGCACTCACAGTCTGTAGGGGGGCAGACACTACAGAGTAAACGTCACACGCTGGTCACCCAGAGCTCAAGGGGTGGCCGAAGGCTGCAGAGACACGAGGCCACAGAGCAAGGCGAGGCAGGGTTGGGGAGTGAGCACAGGCTCTGAAGGGGAGCAGGCTGACTGGGATGAGGAGGAGGCTGACGCGGCTGGAGCCGAGAGCAAGTGGGTGAGTAGATTGGGGGGTGAGCTCGGGAGGGCTGGAGGCCGCCATGGAGACTTTGGCTCTTCTCAGTGACTTGGGGGTCACTGAAGTCGCCTGAGCTGCTCCAGCATGATGGCTGAACAGAAGAGGGAGGTGATGGTGGCGAGCCACTGGACCCTGGTCGAGTGGTGCCAGGTGTTTTGTTGATTCTTAGCTTTCTTGCTGAGGGGTGTGTGCTGGCGTGAAGTGGGATCCGACGTAATGTTTTTCCCACAACCTGCCCAGTGGTTGCAGTACTACTTCCTGCCTGTGGTCTCTTGCCTCTTGTTCACATTTCTCCTGGGCTGTCAGTGTCCCCCCAGGGGGCCTGGGTCCTTCCTGCTGTGTGGCTGGCACCCATTGCAAGGGGAGAGGGTCTTGCCTATGGTCCTCAGGGTGTGGCTCAGCCACTGGGGCCACGGCTCTGTGCCCACCTGGCTTGCCTGCCAGCAGCTTGTCTCGCCACCTCTTGTTCGCTGGAAGGCCAGGCCTGGGCTGTGGTCAGGGCAGGCACGCGGCTGCTCTCGTCTGTACCAGAGGTGCCCGCCGGGTGGGGCTCCAGGTCTGCTGTGCGCTTCGGGGTCCCTGAAGCCTGCCGGAGAGTCCTTGCCAGGGCCCCTGACACCCCTGCTTGTCTCTGCACTCACTGTGCAGTGGCCGTTGGGGTGCTGTGACGTCTGTTACCCCAGGTTTTCCTGTGTGTTCTTCACAGCGTTAGAGCCAGAGGCTTAGCTCCTGTTCACGGTCAGCGAGCGGTGAGCAGCCCTCCCTCCCGAGGGCTGCGGTGGCGCACAGGAGCCTTCCGCGTGGGGTGTGGGTTGCAGAAGTGGGTGGTCCCTGCCAAGGAATGGGGACTGGTGCTGGATGTGGTTCGGGGTGGCCACAGGGCCTCGAGGTTTGGGACAATGCAGGGAGCCAGGAGGCCCAGGCTGGGCTTCCCTGGGCCCTGTGGCCAGTGTCCCTCACTTGGGCCTGAGTCTCCCTGTGCCAGCAGACTGGGCAGCTCTGAGGGGTCTGGGGTCACAGGTCGACGGCCTTTCAGAGAAGCTGATGTGGGCTTCAGCTCCTTAAACACCAGAACTGCCACCTCTTGCCGCAGAGCTAGCGTCTTGTGAGAGAGGAGACTGTCGGGTGTCAGGACAGGGGCTGTTGGTGACGCTGCCGCGCGGGGCCCCCCACAGGTGGTGCAGAAGCTAACGCAGATGGTGGGCAAGAACGTGAAGCTGTACGACATGGTGCTGCAGTTCCTGCGGACCCTCTTCCTGCGGACCCGCAACGTGCACTACTGTACCCTGCGGGCCGAGCTGCTCATGTCCCTGCACGAGCTGGACGTCGGGGACATCTGCTCTGTGGACCCCTGCCACAAGGTGGTGGCCTCACCGCCCCCCCCGTCCACGCCTGCCCCCCCAGCAGCCGCTGTGTGCCAGCCCCTGTGCCACTTCTGCCGACCAGGCTCGGGCGGGGGCCTCTGCCGGGCACCTGAGTCAGAGCCAGCTGCCCTGCATCTCCCTGGTGTGCCTGCTCTGTGTCTTCCTCTGCTCCAGCTGGGACAGGCCCCGTGGCCGCTCCTGGATGCTTGCTCTGGCTGCATGTGGGATGTCCCGGGCCAGTGGCCCTCCTCTGCTCCAGAGTCCTTGGGGGCCGCTTGTGTACTGTGCTCCGGGGGGGAGGGGGGTTGTGTATCGTCCTTGTCCCCTGCATGGATGCTGTGCACCCTGACATAGTGTCACCTCCTGGGGGGGGCTGTAGTGCACAAAGGGGGCTGCCAGGGAGGCCCCTTGAGAACAGAGCACAAATACTGTCTCCTCCATGCACTGCTTGGCCTGCTGGGGACGTGGGACCTCGGGCCTGTCTGCCTTTGCACTGTACCGGGCCTGGACCGTGGGAGGCAGCGAGTCCTGCTGCTTACGTGAGGCTTGGGTACCGGCCGCGCCTCAGCAGTGAGCACGAGTGATGTCTAGAGGCCGTGGTCTCTGGTCGCGTCCTGACCGTGCTTCCTCCCTGCAGTTTACCTGGTGCCTGGACGCCTGCATTCGAGAGCGGTTTGTGGACAGCAAGAGGGCCCGGGAGCTGCAGGGGTTTCTGGACGGAGTGAAGAAGGGGCAGGAGCAAGTCCTGGGGTAAGGGTCAGCCTTGTGAGGTGCTCCCCGGCGCCGAGGGTCCTATCCGCAGGTTTCCGGACAAGCAGGCTGTGTCTGTAGTTTCTCCCCAGTGTGCTTTAGATGTGCCTGGTACTCATGCTCACGGCTGAGGGGCTCAGCTGCTGGGGCCTGGGCCTCAGAGTTTCGGGGGAGCCCTGGTCTAGGACTCTGCTGTCTGCAGTCATCAGGGCCTGCCTGCAACAGAGGGGTGGGTGGTCAGCCCCATCCCAGGAGCCCACTGTGCGGGTGGGATCTGGCTCCAGCCCTGCCTTCTCTCTGTGACTGTCTCTGGGATCCTGGATGTGCTTACAAAATCAGGGTCAGGTTTTTCAGAACCTAAATGGGAGCTTAGTTTTTTAAAAAACTTTTTTGACTCGTCAGTGTTTTGAGTAAGCTAAAGATAAGTTATGAACGGCAAAGTTGTTTTGGGAAGAAATCCAGAGGAGGTAGGCAGGCTTGCTCGGGGGCGGGGGGGGGCATCTCCCCAGGGCAGTGGCCAAGGCAGCCCAGCCTGCGCCCATGCCACATTAGCGCGGTGTGCTCACCCTCACAGGGATCTGTCCATGATCCTGTGTGACCCCTTTGCCATCAACACACTGTCGCTGAGCACCGTCAGGCACCTGCAGGAGCTGGTCGGCCAGGAGACACTGCCCAGGGTGAGTGCACTGGGCCGGCCGCACGCCGCCTTCTGGGTAGACGTGTGGGTATGGACTGCTGGTGGCCAGGTCCGTGCTGGCCCTTGTGAGAGCACATACTCCTGATGGCTGGTGGGCGTGTGGAGCCTGTGGGCAAAGCTGGTGGTTCTGGCTGTGCCACTAGGCTGCTGGCCTTAGGCCAGGGGGCGTGGGACATGATTGACAGCCAGGTCTTCAAGGAGCCCAAGATGGTAATGGGACTGGGGTGGGGTTGTGTCCGCAGCTTTCTCGATAGGGTCTGTGGGGCCGAGGAAGATCAGCAAGGTGGGGTCTCGGGAGGTGGGAAGGAGGGCCAGGCCTTTAGAGTGACGTCCAGGAAAGATCGACGTGAGGTGGGTGGGCGAGGGGTGGGGTACGGTGCAGGACAAGGGCGGGGCTGTGCGGGACCAGTTCTGGGTTTTCTCCTGGCCTAGGAGGTGGAGCTCATCACCAGGTTCCTGCCCATGCTCATGTCCTTCGTGGTGGACGACCATACCTTCAACGTGGATCAGAAGCTCCCAGCCGAGGAGAAAGCCCCAGTCACGTACCCAAACACGCTTCCAGAGAGTTTCACCAAGTATGGGCTCCAGGGGCATGGGTGGGGGAGCCTCACCCCCCGCCCGCCGGCTCCCCTCGGAAGGCTGTGCAGCGCGTGCGGCTCAGGGGTGGCCCGTCCTTGCTGGTGCAGGTTCCTGCAGGAGCAGCGCATGGCCTGTGAGGTGGGGCTGTACTACGTGCTGCACATCACCAAGCAGAGGAACAAGAACGCGCTCCTGCGCCTGCTGCCGGGTCTCGGTGAGTGTGCGCCCGGCCCCGCCTCCCAGGGGCTAGCTGGGCTCCCTGTCAGGCTTGGTCTTCTGGAAGTTGTCTTCGTACAGGAGCGAGTGGAGCCCGCCCTTTGCCGTGGTCACCGCTTGTGGAAGGATCCTTTCCACTCTGGTGCAAGAGCTGTCTTACTTTTATCCTACCTGGCGAGGCGGGGGGAGCCCCTCCAGTCCTGCGACCATGGAGAGAGCCCACCCCCGGCAGTGTCCGCTACTTGGGGCGGGGCCGGGTTGCTTCCTGGTAGGAAGAAGAGGGCGGGGCCTGAGTGGACCCCTTCCGGAGTCAGCTGCAGGCCGAGCCAGAGAGAAGGGTGTCTGGGGACACCTGGCCTTCCTCTGCCGGCCCCAGGCTCATCTGGGGTGTTGAGGCTGCTTCATAGAGATGCCGCACGTCCCTTGCCAAGCGCGTTTCTGGGTCACGGACAGGTCTGAGGTGGTGCGTTACGTTTCCCGTTCTGTTTGCGGGTCTGAATTTATATCCTGCCTCCATGTAAGTGAACAATATGGACTTACTTTCTTACCGCTCTGGAAGGGGAAGGGTGAAGTGAATCTCCTGGGGCTACAGTCGAGGTGTGGGCGGGGCTGGCTCCTTCTGGAGGCTCCAGGGAGAATCGGCTCCTTGTCTCCAGTGCGTAGAGGCCGCCCACACCCTGGCTCCTGGCTGCATCTTGCAGTTCACCCTCCCAGCTGCTCTCACCCTGCTGTCTCTCTGACTCGGGGCCCTGGGGTGATGTTGGGTCCATCCTGGGGCTTCTGCCGCGTGAGGTAGCATGTTCACCAGCTCCTAGGTAAGGACGGGGACACATCTTGGGGCCATCCTCCTCCTGGCCACAGAGGCTGGAACTTTTGAGTATGTTTCTGGTAACTTCCAGGAGTGCAGTTGCAAATAATTTGCATTTGTCCAATCATTTCTATTCATTTTAGTAGTTTTGTTTCTTTCTCTTGTCTAACGGTGTCGGCGAGACGCAGGGGTGTCCTGCCTGCATCAGGAGCACCCGCGTCTCCCGGCCAAGCGCTGCTGCCCAGGGGGCGGGGATGCAGGCCTTTTCTTGTGTTTAGGAAGAGTACGCTGGTTCCTCTCTGTCATTAGTGGGTGCTAGTAAGAATGGATGCCAATTTAAAAAGTCCTTTCTGTTTATTTTTTAGCTTTTTTTTTTTTTTTAAGATTTTATTTATTTGTCGGAGAGAGTGAGGGGGAAGCGGCAGGCAGAGAGAGAAGCAGACTCCCTGCCGAGCAAGGAGCCCCATGCGGGATTCAATCCCAGGACCCCAGGACCATGACCGGAGCTGAAGGCAGACACTCTACCGAGTGCGCCACAGGCGTCCCTAATTTTTAGCTTTTTATTGTGGGGATTGTTGATGAAATCACAAGTAAAGAGCACAGCATGGCGAAGCCCGGCGCCTATCCGCTGCCTGCCTAGGGGCCCGCGGGGACGGTCTGGACATAAATCCAGACTCGCAGCGTAGGGGCCGTGAGGGACCTAGCAGGTGTCTCTACAAAAGACGGGTGCTGTCAGAAACCACGATGCGGCCATGGTCACATGTGGGGCCAGGTGCTGGCAGTGCTATGGTTCTCTAATTGCCTTGTGACATTCTTCTGTGGGTAGTTTGCTCAAATCAGGGTTAGAACAAGTGTCTCACTTCCAATGTTACCTCTCAGGTTTCGCACAGTCTGTGGGGTTCTGTGGGATTTTGGAACTTTGCGGACAGTGTCCCCTGTTGTGACTGTGGGCCTGCCCGTGTCCTTTCCGCTCCGATGTGCGGCGGGAGCACACCCCGTCTGCGTCTGATGGCTCTGCTGGCGTCGGCTGGCTCCCTCATCACAGAGCACCCTGGCGGCGTTGCTCGAGTGTTACGGCCCTTGTGTCCGCGTGTGTGTCCCCCTGTGGCCTGCTGTCCTCCAGCTGGGGGGTCTGACCCTGTTGGCTGTGCGCACAGGCGTTCCTGTCTCTGCTTATCAGCGAGCTTTCTTGGTAGTCAATTTTGAAGTTTTGGAGTCCGTGGCTTTGAAGCATGAAGTCATTTTCTTTTGTTGTCTTTCTTCCGGAACCGTGCAGATAGCAGTCTGGTCAAACTCACGGGCTGTGCTGTGGCACTTGTCTGGGTTTCTTCTCTGGTTTCTGGTCTGTTCGGGGTTTGTCTTTCTCCTGGAGTCCTCTTAATACAGAGTCCCTTGGCCATGGGCCACGGCCACTGAAGATGGGCTCTTGTGCCCTCTCCAGCCCAGTCCTTGCACTGTAGCCCTGCTTCACTCCCTAGGTCTGGGCCCCTGGCCGCCCGCCTGCCCTGTCCACCTCGCCTGTGCAGGCCCCTGATTCTGGCTTGCAGGAAAACCGGGCCCCCCGTCCTCAGGCGACCTTGCTGCTTCTGCGGCCTCCCCACTGCCCGCCGGTCCAGGGGCGGGGATGGCAGGGCAGGCGGGGCTGACCCCTTCTGTGTTTGCAGTGGAGACCTTTGGCGACCTGGCGTTTGGTGACATCTTCCTGCACCTGCTCATGGGGAACCTGGCGCTGCTGGCCGACGAGTTCGCCCTGGAGGACTTCTGCAGGAGCCTCTTTGACGGCTTCCTCCTCACAGCCTCGCCCAGGTGCCCGCCTTCCGCCTGTGTCCGCGCTGCCCTGACTGGGGGGCCAGGGGCGGGGCGTGCGGCACAGCTGGGCAGGGAGGGGGCGGCTCTGTCACCGCAGTGCTGCTGGGCCTCTTCCAGGAAGGAGAGCGTGCAGCGACACGCGCTGCGGCTCCTCATCCACCTGCACCACCGGGTGGCGCCGTCCAAGCTGGAGGCCCTGCGCAAGGCCCTGGAGCCCACTGGCCAGGTGGGTGCCCCAGCCCTCGCCCGTGCCAGCCCGGTCCTGCCTTGTGTGCGTGTCCCCTGCATGGACGTGTCCTGAGTGACCTCGAAGTCTGCTCCGAGTAGCCCCGGGGCCTGCCCCAAAGCCACACACTTTCCCCACAGAGTGGAGAAGCGGTGAAGGAACTTTACTCTCAGCTCGGGGAGAAACTGGAGCAGCTGGAACACCGAAAGCCCAGCCCGGCCCAGGTCGCAGAGACTCCGGCCCTGGAGCTGCCCCTCCCCACTGTGTCCGCTCCGGCTGGGCTCTGAGGCTTCACTGGGGGCTGCTCGGGACCAGGCGGGGCCCCTGGTGGGTCTGTGGCCTCAGCTGGCCAGAAGGAGCTCCCCTGGACTTGGGAGTGCCAGGGACCCCGTCTCTCCTGAAGGCAGATTGGCTGCTCGTGAGGCTGGGCTGGGTGGCGCTGAGCACCCCCCACCCTCAGATGTCCTACACGTGGGGCACCCTTCTGCTATGCCTCAGCCCCACCCTGGCCTGGATCCTGGGACCTGGGTTCTTGCTCTTCATAGGCCCCTGTCTGTTTCTTTGGAGGACAGCTCTGGGTCTGTTGTGCCCAGCTGGCCTCTTGAACTCACTCCCAGGCTGTGGAAAGCTTCCGGCTCATTCCTGCCTCATGGGTTTCCACTTCTGTAGGGGAGACAGATTGGCGGTAGTTGGGATTAGGAAAAAGCCACCTTTTTTCCATGGGGAGAGAGCAGGGGGACTCAGGCCTGAGGGGAAAGGTCGGGCCCAGCCCTGTTGGCCCAGATTGGCAAAATCATGTGGTTCGCTGGGTCCGATCACCCGCAGACCGAACCTGGCTTCTTCTGAGCAGCTCCTGAGTGTCTCACGGTGGACGGTCTGGCTGACCCGTGGCCCGACAGGCAGGGAATTGTTTTCCCCTGGCTAGCAGCAGCCAGTGTAGCAAACGTGGCTGAGGAATGGCTGCCTCAGTTTACCCTTGGAGTGGTGTGCTCCTTGCTCAGATGCACCGTCTTGGTCAAGTGAGAGCTGTTGCACACGGTGAGACTTTCACTTTTGTAAATAAAAGGTTTTTGGGTAAATCCAGTGGACGAGCTATTCATGGGCATGCTTGAGGGTTGAATGTAGTGCAGGTGGGTGGGTACCTTCTTAAGGGCATTTCTGCCTTTGTGGGCCAGGGTCTGGGTGCTTGGCTCTGCCCTGGGGAGGAGAGATATTCTTAGGGAGGAGACATCTGTGGGTGCAGGTGCTGGGGTGTGGTCCCCTTCCAATTGCCTCCATTTTCCCTAGGAAGCAGACAGCCAGGTAGGACCTCACCTCCGCGCCCCCCATGCTGGGATCACGGGACATGGGCAGGCCCTGGACAACGTCCCTCCCCCCGGTCCCAGGAAGCCTGAGAGTACCGCCCATGCATGTGGTGGGTAAGGTGCCCAAGGCCCCAGGCACCTGCCCCCCGCGCAGAGGAGGGGCAGCGGGTCCTGGGGAGCCAGGCCCCACAGCTGGAGAGGGGGATTCGGAGAAGCAGTGCTTTTCAGTGCGGTAACCCTGCCCGAGGGCACTGAACTGATGGACAAACAGGAGCTCCCACATTTGGGACAATGAGAACTCCCAAGTCTATGACCAACATTTCCTGGATGCAGATTGTGCCGCTGGTCACAGTGAGGGGGAGGGAAGCTACAGAGGCTGTATGCCGGGCAGTGGGGCCAGTGTGGGCAAAGGGAGGCTGAGAGGATGAGGTGGAGGGACCACAGACAGGACAGCCAAGGGACTCTGGGCTGCTGGTGCCAGAGGGACACAGCGCCAGGCTAGCTTGGGCACTCTACGGGTTGACGGACTCAGGACTGCAGACAAGCCTGGGCCAAGACGCAGTGCTTCTGTTGGTCAGAATGAAGAGCAGAGGCTTGGGAAGGCCCATCTGTGCAGAGATGGGAATAGGGCTGGGGGCAGGAACACAGGAACCCCCATCCGCCACGTTTTGGCGTAGGTTCTTCCTAAATTTGCTCCCTGACCAGGATGCTGAGCTATGCATGGCGGTCTTCCCCCAGCTCTAGAATTTCTGTCCCAGTGTGCTAACCTGTCCTTGGGGTGGGAGGGCTCTAGGCCCAGGAGGGGGGAAGAGGGAAGGGGAGGTGGAGGGAATGGAGCCCCAGGCCCTGGAAGAGGAGGAGGGGGAGGAGAAGGAGAAGAAGGAAAGGAACTCTATTCGGGGAGCCCCCCCCCCTTGGGGCCAGGGGAGGGGAAGAAGGGAGGGATTGGGGAGACCCCTCTAGGCACGTGGTCCCCTCTGCTCTTGCCCTACTCCCCTCCCTGTGGGGGTCAGGTACAGGACATGTTCCTGGGAAGATAGGGGTTCCGTGGAGGACAAGCTGAGATACAAGGGGCTATGGGATCCCAGGGGAGGGGATGGCGCCCCCCCGCCCCCAGCCTTACTGGGTGGCAGGGATGAGCCAGGAGGGCTGCAGGGCCAGGGTAGGTGACCCGAGGGCCAGGGCGGGGACCTGGGTGAGCCAGCCAGACCTCCCCCGCTGGCGCCTCCGTCCAGCCTAAGTCCCGCCCTCTTGCCACACCCCTGACTCACTTCCTTTGCCTAGAAGCGGAAACCTCCCCAGAGCTTCCTCCCCTCCTAATGCTCCCCAGGGACCCGCAGGTGTTGCTCCCCCTCCAGGCCGGAGCTGGCCCAGCCAGGCCCCTGACCCCACTGAGACCTTCCCCAGGAAGCTGGTATTTTCCGTGTCCTGAGTTGCACCCCCAGCATCTGGCCTGGGCTGGGGGCTGCCCTTGGTGGGCTGGGGGGCCAGCAGGAGCTTAACCTGACACACTGCAGGTATGGGGCAGGTTGGGGGCTAGGGCCCTCTGTCCTGAGTTTCTTCAGCTCTGTCTCCTTGGTGGCTCTTTTCCTCCTCCGGCTCTTGTCTTTTTGTCCATCTTTCCACCCCACCCCACTAGTGTCGGGGGGCTCCCTGCTGGCCACTCCGTCAGTGTGTTCGCTGGAGGGATGTTGAGAGGTTCCCAGTTTGGGGCTGGGGGGAGCGAGGCCTGGGCCCATTCTCAACAGAAGTTTGGGCCAGGTCCCCCTTCCAATGTCCCTAAGTGTGTGAGGGAGGTCTCTGGAATCTAGGGGTGCTCCGGCCTCTGCTTCTCTTAGTTCCCACTTGGGATTCAGAGGGCCCCTGGCGCCTGGCAGTCGGAGCTGTGGGCGGGGGCAGCGGGGTCGGGCCTTGACCCTTCTTCACCCCTAATCGGCGCCTAGTTGGCACCGACTTCTCCTCCAGGAAGCCGGGTGGCTTCCCGATAAGCGGCGCCCTCCCCCCTCCGCCACTTCCTCAAGGCTCGCGGCTGTTTATGGGAGGACCAGAGAGATTTGCATTGGGGCCCCGCGGGGAGCCGCTTCCTGGTCAGCGGGGCGAGACTCAGGCTCGGCGAGGCCGGCACCAGGACACCCC
>NW_024424119.1:59928997-59948023 GCF_017311325.1 Ursus maritimus
CCCCCCCCCCCGCCCCCTGGCCGCGCTCCCTGGGGACCTCCCAGAGGGGTGAGTCATTCGGGGGAAGGGTCCCAGTTGGCCGGGCGGAAGTCTGGAGACCCTCCCCATCTTCCTGTTCCAGGGAGGGCGACCTGCATGCCGAGCGCCGCCTCTGCGCCATGGACTGCAGCCAGCCCAGCCTGGAGCCGGCGGCCGCGGGCCCCAGCCTCCCCGGCCCGAGCGTGATCGCGCCGCTGCGCGCCGTGGTCCGCCTGCGTCGCCGCGTGTGCCTCCTGCGCAAGCGGCGCCTCCTGCCGCCGGGCACGGGGCCGGCCTCCGGGGCTGGAGCGCCCAGACCCGGCTGTCGCTCCGGGGCGCCCCACGCTCACCTGGACCAGCCGCAGTTCTTCACCTTCGACGGCCCGGCTGAGCAGCCGTCCAGGACGCCGCGCAAGAGGCGCCGGCGCAGCCGCGTGGTGCTCTACCCTGAGACCTCGCGCAAGTGCCGGCCTCACGCCGAGCGCCGCAGCCGCGCGCAGCGCTGCCTGTTGTTGCTTGTGGCCATTGTGGGCTTCCAGGTGCTCAACGCCATCGAGAACCTGGACGATAACGCGCAGCGCTACGACCTCGACGGGCTGGAGAAGGCGCTGCAGCGCGCCGTGTTCGGTCAGCCGGGTGCTGTGGGGCGCATCGTGGCGCTGCTGCGGGACTACCTGGCCACGCACGTGCACAGCCGCCCGCTGCTTCTGGCGCTGCACGGGCCCAGCGGCGTGGGCAAGAGCCACGTGGGCCGCCTGCTGGCACGCCACTTCCGCGCGGTGCTCGAGGACGGCGCGCTCGTGCTGCAGTACCACGCGCGGCACCACTGCCCCGAGCCGCGTGCCGCGCAGGACTGCCGTGAGGAGCTGGCGGGGCTCGTGGCCGACGTGGTGGCGCGGGCCGAGGTGGAGGAGAAGACCCCGCTCGTGGTGCTGGACGAGGCGGAGCTCATGCCCGCGGCCCTGCTGGACGAGCTGCACAGCTTTCTGCAGCCGCAGCGTGCCCACCACTTCCACAACGCCATTTACGTGCTCCTCAGCAGTGCAGGCGGCTCGGAAATCACGCGCTTCGTGCTGCAGAACGCGTCCCGCGCGCTGCCCGCGAGCTCCGACGGTGACCGGGACGGGGTGGCCGCGGTGCAGGCCGAGGAGGACCTGCGCGCCGGCCTGCGCTCGCTCCTGGTCCAAGAGCACCCGCTGTGGCAGGCTGCGGCCATCGTGCCCTTCCTGCTGCTGGATAAGCGGGACGTGGTCAACTGCTTCCGGGACGAGATGGCCGGGGAGGGATTCTTCCCAGAGCAGGCGCGCGCTGAGCTCCTGGCCGCACAGCTCAGCTACTACCGCGTCGCTGGCCGTGAGTTCGCCGTCACTGGCTGCAAGCAGGTGGTGGCCAGGGTCAATCTCTTGTAGCGTAGGCGCAGCCGGACAGGATGGACGCTGGTGGGCACCATGGGGCTTTTGGGTTGTTGGTGGCAGTAGGAGGGAGGGGACCCCGTGGATTTGCCTGAGGCCTCTAATAAATCTGTCGGTAGCCCCCACTGCCCTCCCCCACCCGTGGTTCACCCTGGGACCTGGGGAGGCCTGTGGGGGTGGGTCAGTTCTGCACCCCCCACTTCCAATAACAGTTGCCCTATCCAAGCCCCCAGTCTGCCACCTCCAGGTCCTTAATTCAACCCACATTTGGGAGCACCTACTGTGTGCCCCTTGTTGCAGGCATCCCAGGAGGCAGGCCGTCCCATCTCTATGGTACAGAGGGATGGCCTCTGAGAAGGCGTGTGGCTCCCAGGGTCACATAGTTGGTCCCAGGCAGCTGGATATGATCTCAGCTCTGTGGAGTGCCTGCAGCAGCCATCAGACACACTCACATACACTCCCGTCCAGCCCTTGCTCACCTGCTCACCCCGTGGGCCCCGAAGTCCTGGACGCTTCTCCAGCTGGGAGAACGGTCTGGATGCCGCGGCCCAGGAGCTCCCTGGAAGGCAGGATGGGTGGGAGTCTCCACACAATGAGTTGATCCAGTGGAATCTCCTGGACGCTCTGGAAGGGGGGAGAACTCAGGGGCACTGACTTCTCGGACCCCCTTGCCCTGGTCACCAGCTTGCTTCAGGACCCTGAACTGGGGGCAGCCTCAGCATAGAGACTTGACTCAACTGCAGAGGTTTTCAGGTTTTTGGTCCCCCATTGCTTTTCCGGCCCTGGGGGCGCCTTAGGCGCGTGGCTCCCAGAGGGCGGTGGTCGCTCAGCCCAGCTTCCCCGGAGCCCTGGGGTGCCTCAGTGCTGCCGCCCAGTGGCCGCGCGTGTCAGCTTGGGCCTAGGTGGTCGCGGGGGCGTGTCCCCGGCGCAGGGCCAGCCCACCCTGGCGGAGCATGTGGCCTGGAGGCGGGGAGGGACACGTGCGCGACTCTTCACCACGCCGACCGAGTGGTAATGCCAGCCGGGACCCGCGGGAGAAGCAAAGCTGTAGGACTCTCGGTGCAATGTGCCGGGCGCCCACTCCCCGCATCGAGCGTCAGCACGAGCCTTTAAATTCCGCGCCCCGCAGACCCCTGGCACCAGCGCAGGCCGGCTGGCCGAGGCTCCCACGTGGTGGGAGCACCCGCGCACCATCCATTCTCGTCCTGGCGGTCGTCTGCGGCCCCGGCCCGAGGTCTGCCCTAAGGAGAGGGACGCCCCTGGCCCGGCCGAGCAGGCACGGAGACCCGGGGCCCAGGTGGCAAGGGGGCGCGAAGGCGTCCGGCGGCGTGCGCAGGATGTCTCGCAGAACCCTCCCGCCGACGATGGGAGAGGAGTGCAGCGGACGCTTTGAAGCTTTGTTCTCTGGGGGTTGGGAGGCATGGCCAGCTCTGTCCACCCGACTGCACTTGCTGGGCAGCTGGGGAGAGGAGCCCTAGTCTCAAGGGCGAGTATGTGCCAGAGGGGCCTGTGTCCAGTTCGGAGGCCCCGACACGGCCCCTGCATCCGGGCGTGCTGACCTCTTACACTTCTCTTGTGACTTCGTCTTGTGCCTTTTTATGCTTTTTTATATCTTGCTTTATTTTCCTTTTTATTTTTTGGTAGTGGTCCCCCCCTCAGGGTCCCATCTCTCTCCTTAATCGGTTGGCAGTTATACCCCGAACCCAGGACTTACACCCTCACTTGGAAAGTGAACCGACTTGTGGTCAGCTGAGGGCCAGTCCCCCCCTCTCCCCGCTGAGGGCCGTCTCACCGAGTACTTAAACTCTGTCCTTTTATCCAACCCCACATATCAGACGTTATATTTAATTATTGATTTTTAAATTTTATTTTATTGATGTATTTATAAACTAATTCCCTTTTTTCCCCGACTGTAATTCCCATTCTGCTATCAACCGGATTCCCAGGTTCTCTCTGTGTGGATGGGGCTGTTTCCGGGCTGGGGGTCAGTTTGTTTTCCCTGGGCCAGGGCAGCCGGGCCAGATGACTGCAGCTCCTTAGTCTAGAGGTCAGGACACCTGGCAGGACATCCTTCTTGAAGAGCTCCTTTGGCTCTTCTTGGGCTTTTTTCCTTAGAACTTGATTTTGTCAAATTCTTTTTTTTTTTTTTTTTAAAAGCAGGCTCCACACCCAACGTGGAGCCCAATGCGGGGCTTGAACTCATGACCCTGAGATCAAGACTTGAGCCGAGATCAAGAGTCTGCCGCTTAACTGTCTGAGCCACCCAGGCGCCCCTGATTTTGTCAGATTCTTTGGAAACCCTGTTAGGATTTGAATTGGAACCGCACTGCTCCACGGGACAGTGTGGGGAGTGTGACTCCATCACCCTGCGATGCAGCTGACAAGGCCTGGTCGTGTGTTTGAATTCGCCTGTGTATCGCTCTGCTGACAGGTCTTGCTTACGTTTGTGTGGTTTAATCCCACAAGCCTGTAATGTTTGGTCGGTATTGTGAAGTGTTAATGTTGTCTGATGTAACATACATCTAGGAAAGTGGGTAAAGCAAAGTGGATATTCAGAGTTTTATCACACAGCAGGCACCCATCCAGGTCAGGACACAGGGCATGGGCAGGCTCCTGGAAACTCTCCACGCCCCCCTCGCCGGCTCCTCCTCCCCTCCCCAGGCGCTGATCAGCCAACTTTCCACAGAATTACTGCGTCGTGTCCTTTGTACTTGAGTCACCTCACTTCACAGCTCTAACCAGTCTGGTTTAGTTTGTTTTTCATGTTGTAGCTTTCCTGTTTGTTCAATAATGATGATGATGATGATGATGATGATAATAAACTAGCTTGATTGAAGTAGCATTTACATACCACAAAATTGATTCCTTTTAAGTGGATGATTTAATGATTTTTAGTAAATTCGCAGAGTTGTGCAGATATTGCCACAATTCAGGCTTAGGATCTTTCCATGACCCCAGAAAGATGCATCCTGCTTATTGTCAGTGAATACCTGTTTGCACCCCTTCCTCAGATGTCTGCTTTTTCCAAAAGGCATTTCATATACGTGGACTCTTTGTAGCTTTTCGTGTCTGACTTCTTTCGCTTAGCTTATGGCTTTTGAGGTTTGCCCAAGCCATGGGGCTTTGCTTCCTGGGTGCTTTCCTTTCTGCTGCGGACAAGTGTGTCATTCCGTGGACCAGACTCATTCTGCGGACCGGGCTCATTCCGTGGCAGACCCATTCCGTGGCGCGTTTGGGTTGTTCACACTTGGCTATTACGAATAAATCGTGCAACGAACATTTGCCCCAAATTTCTTTGTGTGGACGCACGTTTTCCTTTATCTTTAATAAACACCAAAGAGTAGAATTGCCGAGTCACATGAAGAACATTCCGTGTGATTTTTAAAGAAACCGCCAAACTGCTCAGCACCGTGGCTGCAGCACTTTGCGCCGCAGGGGCAGTGCGTGGGGAGCACGGCTTCCGCGCAGGCTCGCGAGCACTTGCCGCCGGCGGTCTCTCGCGCGACAGCGGCCCGGTGCGTGGTTCCCGCGTGCGTGGCCCTGACAACCGACGGTGCGGAGCGGGCTTCCCGCGCCGCTCAGGCATTCGCGTGATTTGGGCGGTTGCGCTGACGGTTGACTTGGAGAGGTCCTTACATGCTCCGGCCGTACGGTTTTGACCGGACGGATGTTGCAAATGTCTTCCAGTCTATAGGTTGTTCTTAATTTTCATAATTAAAAATGCATTTCGAAGTGCAAAAGTGTTTAATTTTTATGAAGTCAAATGTCTCCATTTTTTTCTTTCCTGGACCACAACTTGGATGTTTCCAAGAACTCCTCGCTTACTCCCCGATCATAAAGACTTTCCCGAGCTTTATTCCGAATGGTTTTAAGGTGTTAGCTCTTACATTTCGGTCTATGAACCATCTTGAGCTAGTTTTCATCCGTGGTTGAGAGGAGGGTCCAAATCAGTGTGACTGCGCGCGGATGCCCCTCCCTGTCTGCCCAAGAGTCTGTCCTTGCTCCGTCACATCGCCCGAGCAGCGAAGGCACCCCGGGCACGCACATCGCTGGAGGTCTCCGGGAGGGCGAGCGTGGGGGAGGGCGGGCCGGGGCTCAAGCTGCCCGGAGGCGGAGTCGCCGCCGCGGTCGACGAGAGTCAGGCCACGCAGGTCACGTAGGATCGTTTCCTTTACATCAAGTCGACTGATTCCGCGCTTGAATCTCCTCTACGGAATGACGTCACCGCGACACCCAGGTCAGGTTTTGATGGAGTAACGGCCACACACACAGCCTTGTCCGAAGTGAACTGCGCGTGAAGACGAGGGTGCAGCTCTGGGCCTCGGTCACGTGCTGTGGATGTGCGTGTCCGTGCTTACGCCAGAAGCACGTTCTTTAGGTTTCTGCAGCTTACAGTTCGTCTTGAAATTGGAAAGTGTGAGTCATTCCAGTGTGTTCGTCTTCCATGCTGTTCTGGCTGTTCTGGGCCCTTTGCCTTTCTATATAAATTTTAAGATTGATTGCCAATTTCTTTTTTCTTTAAGCGTTTGCTTTTAAGATTTTATTTATTTATTTATTTGAGATAGAGAGGGAGAGAGAACAGGCGTGGTGGGGAGGGGCAGGGGGAGAGAGAAGCAGATTCCTCGCTGAGCGAGGAGCTGGACGTGGGGCTCGATCCCAAGACCCTGAGATCACGACCTGAGCCGAAGACAGGTGCTTCACCGACCGAGCCACCCGGTGCCCCAGATTGCCAATTTCTAAGATGAAAAACAACAACAACAACCCTAACCAACACCCAATTTCTACATTTTGATAGAAATTGCATTGATTCTAGAGAGAGGGATCAGTTTGGGGAGAACTGCCATCTTAATAGTACTGAACTTTCCAGTCCCTGGACTTGAAGCCAAGTGTTCAGTCCCCTTGGAGACGAGGGGTAGCTCCGTGTGCACGCCGCGCACGTCTTGCCCTCAGTGCACTCCTGAGGGCTTCATTCTTTTTGATGCCATTGCAAACGGACTGGTGTCACGGTCATGTTCAAGCTCTTCATGATGGCATATAAAACAATAAAATGGACTTTCGTATATTGATCTTGGATCCTGTGACCCTGTGGAATTTGTCTATCAGTACTTGTTTTGTTTCTTTGGTACGGGTTTCTTAGGGTGCTCGACATACGGGATTGTGTTTCTGCAAAGAAAGGCAGTTTTACTTCTTCCTTCCAATCTCTATGCCTTTTATTTCTGTTTCTTGCCTCATTATACTGGCTGGAACTTCCTAATACAATGTTGACCAGAAGTGGTATTCCTGTTCTTAGGGGCAAAGCTTCAAGTGTTTCACCATTAAGTATGATGTTAGCTGTAGGGCTTTTTGTGCTGTTCTTTGTCAACGTGAGGACGTTTCCTTGTGTTCTTGGAGTGCTCAGAGTTTTATGAATGAGTTGGATTTTGTCAATGATGTTCATCTATTGAGGGGATCGTGTGGTTTACGTTCTTTTCCTCTCTTTCCTCTCCTCTCCTCTCCTTTTCTTTCTCCTTCCTTCCTTCCTTCCTTCCTTCCTTCCTTCCTTCCTTCCTTTCTTTCTTTCTTTCTCTCTCTCTCTCTTTCTTTCTTCTTTCTTTCTTTCTTTCTTTCTTTCTTTCTTTCTTTCTTTCTTTCTTTTTTCTTTCTTTCCTGGTTTCTTTCTTTCTTTTTTGGAGAGAGAGTGTGTGTGTGTGCACATGCAGGGCTCGAACTAATGACCCTGAGATCACAACCTGAGCCAAAATCAAGAGTCGTACCCTTTACCAACTGAGCAACCCAGGTGCCTCTGTTTTATTGATTTTCAGATGTTAAACCAACCTTGAATTCCAGAGATAAATCCCATTTGGTCATGGGGTGTAATCCTTTTTATATGTTGCTTGATTCAGTTTGCTGATATTTTTTTGAGGACTTTTGCATCTGTATTTAGGAGGGATATTGGTCTGAAGTTTTGTTTTCTTGTGATGTCTTTTTCTGGCTTTGGTATCAGGATAGTTGTGCTGGGTTTCTGTTAATGCCCTAACAAGTTGCCACAAATCTAATGACTTAAAACAACACAAATATATCATCTCACTGTTCTTCAGGTCAGAAATCCAAATTGGATTAAAGTGGGCTAAAATCAAGGTGTAGCAGGGCTGCATTTCTTTCTGGAGGCTTTGGGAGAAGTTGGTTTGCCAGTGTTTTCCTTTTTTTTTTTTTTTTTTTAAAGATTTTATTTATTTATTCGACAGAGATAGAGACAGCCAGCGAGAGAGGGAACACAAGCAGGGGGAGTGGGAGAGGAAGAAGCAGGCTCATAGCGGAAGAGCCTGATGTGGGGCTCGATCCCATAACGCCAGGATCACGCCCTGAGCCGAAGGCAGACGCTTAACCGCTGTGCCACCCAGGCGCCCCTGCCAGTGTTTTCCTGCTTCTAGAGGCTGCATTCCTTGGCTCCTCGTCCCCTTTCTGCATTCCCAAAGCCAACAACATTGTGTCTCTCTGACTTTTCTGCCATCGCGTCTCTTTCTGAACACAGTCAAGACTATTTCTTTGCTTTTAAGGACTCATTTGACTAGATTGGTTCCATCTGGATAATCCAGGATACTCTCTCCATCTCAAGGTCTGTATTCTTAATTAAATCTGCAAACTCTGAAAGTCAGTTTTCATAATTTATGTCTTTCTAGGAATTTCTGGGAGTTTATCCAATTCACACAAGTTGTCTAATTTTACTGGCATAAAGTTTTTATAGTATACCCTTCTAGTCTTTGTGAAAAAGATTGTTTCAGTTTGTGTTAATGTTTCATCTAGTATACCCTTCTATATGTACCCTTAGATTCTAGCCTGTCATTTTAGGACTCTTTGTAGGTTGATATACATCCAAATTCTGTCTTTTCCATTTCTGCAAAAACTGTTGGAAGTTTGAATCAGGTAACTTGCCTGTATTGAAGCTGTTTACCTTGGGGCATATTGACATCTTGACAATATTAAGTCTTCCAATCCATGAACATGGGATTTCTTTCCATTTATTTGGGTCTTCTTAATTTCTTTCAGCAGTGTTCTGTACTTTTCAGCATATAAGTTCAATGAGTTTTGCTGTATATGGAATTCTTGGTTGACAGTTCTTTCCTCTTGACTCTTTAAAAAATGTCACCCCACTGCCCATGTTTCCACGTGTCCAACAAGAAGCCGGCTGTCGCCTCACTGAGCGTCCCAGCACAGAAGCCCTTCTTCTCTTTCTGCTTTCAGGTTTTCTCTTTGTCTTTGACTCTCACCATCTTCTCTCTGATAGATCTGGGTGTGGATCTCACCGAGCTTCTTTGATGTAGGGATGAATACTTTGCATCCAGTTTGCTAATTTGGGGTCATTATTTCTTCAGATATATATTTTTTTCTGCTTCTGTTTCTTTTGCCTCTCCTTCTGGGTCTCCCATCATGTGCATTTTTATATATTCCTGATAATGTCTCATGGTTCTCTAAGGCTCTGTTTCTTTTACTTCATTCCTTTTTCGTTTCTTCAGAATGGATAATTTCTATTGATTTGTCTTCAAAGTCAGTGATTATTTCTTATGGCTTTTCAAGTCTGCTGTTGATCCCCTTGAGTGGATTAAAAAAATAGACTATTTTTTTTAGAACAGTTTTAGGTTCACAGCAAAATTGGGAAGGATCTAGAGATTTCCTGTAGATCCCCTGTCCCCCTAACCTCCCCCACTGTGAACATCCCCACCTGAGTAGTGCATTTGTCACATGGGTGAACCTACATTGACAAGTCATTATCACTCAGGCTCCATAGTTTACATTAGAGTTCACTCTTGATGTTGTATATTCTGGGTGTTTGGACAAATTTATGATGACACATATCCACCATTATCGTAAAGAGTATTTTCACTTTTCTCAAAACCCTCTGCACCCCATCTACTTATCCTCTCTCCCTCCTAACTTCTGGAAACCATTGATCTTTTTACTGTTTCCATGGTTTTGCCTTGTCCGGAATGTCATATTATTTGAATCATACAGGCAGTCTGTTGCCTTTTTAAATTGGCTTATTTCACCTACAGATATGCATTTAAGGTTCCTCCATGTCTTCCCATGGCCTGATAGCTCATTTCTGTTTAGTGCTGAGTAAACATCCCGCTGTCGGATGTACCACAGTTTCTCCATTTACCTACTGGAGGATACTTGGTTGCTTTCAGGTTTTAGCAACTCTGAACAATTATGGATCAAGCTGCTAAGTATGTGTGTGGCTTTCGTGTGGACAGAAGTTTTCATCTAGTTTGAGTAAACATGAAGGAGCGCAGTTGCTGACCATATGGTAAGAGTATGTTTAGTTTTGTAAGAAACCAACAAACTGTCTTTCAAAGGGGCTGCGCCATGTTGCAAGCCCACCAGCAGACTTCCTGCTGCCCCACGTGCTCCAGCATTTGACGCCAGTGTTCTGGATTCGGGCCATTCCAATAATGTGTAGTGTATCGCATTTTAATTTGCATGTCCTTGATGACATGGGACATGGAGCATCTTTTCACGAGCTTATTTGCCATCTGTATGTTTTTATTCTTCAGGGGTCAGTTTAGATCTTTTGCTAATTTTTTAATCAGGTTGTTTGTTTTCTTGTTGAGCTTTAAGAAATCTTTGTATATTTTAGATAGCAGGCCTTTATCAGATGTGTCTTCTGCAAATATTTTCTCCAAGTCTGTGGCTTGTCTTCTCATTCTCTTGACGTTGTCTTTCTCAGAGCAGAAGTTGTTAATTTGAATGAAGTTCCACTGATCATTTCTTTCTTTCGTGGATTGTGCCTTCGATTTTGTATCTCGAAGGTCGTCAGACCCAGGCTCATCTGGATCTCCTCCTTGCAGAAGGTTCATAGGTTTGCATTTTACATTTAAGTCTGTGATCTTTTCTCAGTTTTTTAAAAAGATGTTATTTATTTATTTTGAGAGAGAGATAGAGAGAGTACAAGTGGGGGGAGGGGCCGAGGGAGAAGAAGAAGGAGACTCCCTGCTGAGTACGGAGCCCGATGGGTCCAGTCCCAGGACCCCAGGATCGTGACCTGAGCTGAAATCAGGCACTTAACCCACTGAGCCACCCAGGCGCCCCTCAGTTTATTTTTAATGAAGGATATAAGGTCTGTGTCTGGATTAATTTTTTGCATGCGAATGTCCAGTTTTTCCAGCACCAGAATCTCATGGACTTTTCATTTCAGTTATTGTGCTCTTTAACTCCAGCTGTTCCATTTGGGTCTTCTTTCTTCTATCTCCTTCTCCTTCCCTTACCCCTTCCTCCTCCTCCCCTTCTTCCTCTTCTCCTTCTCCTTCTTCTGTCTTCCAATTCTGTATTACAAAAAACTATTGTTTTCAATTTTGGAAGTTTTAGAGCCAAAGCATCTTCTCTTTTTGAAGAATTGAAACATTTTGCAGACAGAATAGAAAGTGATGGAAATCTACAAAAATGTTTGAAGATTCTAACGGAAGGGACCAGCTTGTCTCTGGAAACATCAGTGGCTGAGATGAAGGAAGACACAGCAAAGTTCTCTTCAGAATGTTGGACTGGGATGAGTTCTCGCACTGTCAGAATGGGCACATCTTGTTATACGATCTAGGTCATTGAAACTGTTACCAGACAGAGCACCTTTTCCAAACTCCCGTTTGGCTGCTTGCCACTCAAAAAGCAATACTTGAGAGACAAGTGGGACAGGGAAGGTTGCTGTATTCAGGAAGCAGGCAACCTGGGCAGGTGGCAGACTAACGTCAGAAGACCATCTCTGTCAGTCCAGGGGAAGTTGGAGAGTTTTTAAGGGGAAAGCTTGGGAAATAGGGCTGCATGCAGGAGAAGCTAGTGCTCAGCAGTGAGTCATTTGTCCATACGACCCTGAACGGGCATGCTGGTGGCAGTGGTGAGTGGTTCCAAAAAAGGCCAGGACATATCTTTTGGGAAAGTCTGGTCCTTTGTTCCTCAAGCCCAGAGGTCCACAAAATCTCAAGGGAAATGAGTTCGTTTTGCTACAGACTGTGGGGCTTAGGTCAACAAGCAAGGAGTGCCTAAGCTTGAAGCAAGTTAACCTTCATTTGCAGTGCTGCTAGAAAACCAAAATCAATGACATTGAAGTGAAACCTACGGCACATCTTGGTCTTCCCAGAATGACCTCACAGAGCCTGACCAGGGAAAATAGCACAGAACCAGGCCAAGATCTTTTTTTTTTTTTTTTAAGATTTTATTTATTTGACAGAGAGAGACACAGCGAGAGAGGGAACACAAGCAGGGGGAGTGGGAGAGGGAGAAACAGGCTTCCCGCTGAGCAGGGAGCCCGATGTGGGGCTTGATCCCAGGACCCTGGGGTCGTGACCTGAGTGGAAGGCAGATGCTTGAGGACTGAGCCGACAGGCGCCCCAAGGTCTTTTTTTTTTTTTTTTTTAAGATTTTTTATTTATTTATTTGACAGAGAGAGACAGCCAGCGAGAGAGGGAACACAAGCAGGGGGAGTGGGAGAGGAAGAAGCAGGCTCATAGCGGAGGAGCCTGATGTGGGGCTCGATCCCATAACACTAGGATCACGCCCTGAGCCGAAGGCAAACGCCTAACCACTGTGCCACCCAGGCGCCCCACCCCAAGGTCTTTGATTGTGTGCAGTTGCTGATGGATGATGTGCAGTGATTAGTGGGCAGCTGATACTTTTCTGGATGAACAGATGCCATCCTTCCAGGACAGCTCAGTACCGCTCGGGAGGAAAAGCTCACAGCAGTCAGGCCCCTCAACAGCTCAGAAACTGCCCCAACTTCAGCCGCAAGCCCACTCACCACACGTTGCTTTGGGTCTGGTCAGTGACCTGCAGTTTTCTGCTACAAGTTGCTCGAAGGGAGGCACGGAGGGTGACCTTGCACCCGATGACTACCTGGGTGTCTGAGCTTGGGGTGCCACCCTCTTGCCTGGAGGGGGACTGGGAAGCTGCAGTGCACCTTGATTTTTTTCTAAAAGTGATGGAATTGATGCATCTAAAATAAGGTTGTATGGACACTTTTTTCCAGGAATGGGCAAAATGCCTGGAACTTCTTTTTCAGAATGACCTTCAGAACAAGTGGCCCATTCTTTTAAACACCTGTCAGGGTCAGAAAACTTCATCTTGTGAGGATGTGTTTTGCAAGTGGTGAAATAATGCAAAGTCCCTCAGGACCAAGTTGGATGACACATTTTGGGACCAAGGTGTAAAGTTATGAGACTGATGTTGGTTTCATTTACATCACTGGGATACAGGTATCACTTCTTAAGATGTCCAAAATCAAGGAAGCACCATCCTCTCCATGTCTCGCTATCCACTGTGTGCTGGAGCTTTTTTTTTTTTTTTTTAAGATTTATTTATTTATTTGAGAGAGAGAGAGGCAGAGGGAGAGAGAATCTTAAGCAGACTCCCCACTGAGCACTGAGCACGGAGCTCAACTGGGGGCTTGATCCCACGACCCATGAGATCATGACCTGAACTGAAACCAAGAGTTGGACACTTAACTGACCAAGCCACCCAGCTGCCCCTCTACTTTTCGGCCATTATGAATAATGCTGCTATGACTTTTGCATACAGTTTCTTGTGTGGTCATATGTTTTAATTTATACACTGAGGCTTAGAAGAGAGTGATGCATCCTGGGTCATGTGGAAACTCTACTTTTAACATTTTAAGTAACTGCCAAACTATTTTCCAAAGTAGTCCCATTTTTTTTTCCAGAATAACTTCTCTTTATTGATTGATGTTCCCTATTTAGTGGGTCATTTCCATCATACTTTCCTTTAACTCTTTTCACGTGGTTTCCTTTGTGTCTTTGAAAATACTTATAATGGCTGCTTTGAAGTCTGTCTGCTAAGTCCAACATCTGGGCCCCCTCAGAGACGTTCTTCCTGATGGTCTTCACCTTGCATGTGAATTACACTTTCTTATTTGTTTGCACATCTCCTGATTTTTCTGTTTAAAACTGGACATTTTAGGGGTACCTGGGTGGCTCAGTCAGTGAAGAGTCTTGCCTTCGGCTCAGGTCATGATCTCAAGTCCTGGGATTGAGCCCCACGTCAGGCTCCCTGCTCAGTGGGAGGTCCACTTTTCCCTTCCCCTCTGCGCCAACCCCTGTGCTCCCATGCATGCACTCTCTCTGTCTCAAATAAATTAAATCTTTTTTTTAATGATTTTTTATTATATTATGTTAGTCACCATACAGTACATCCCCGGTTTCCGATGTAAAGCTCGATGATTAATTAGTTGCGTATAACACCCTCAAATAAATTAAATCTTAAAAAAAAAAACTGGACATTTTAGATATATATTGTGTCAACTCTGGTTTTTAATAGGACTTTTCCAGGTCACCTCAAAGGTGGTTGTCCCCTCTGGCTGGCCCTGTCCTGGTATCACTCCTGTGTGATGCAAATTAGGGACAGCCCCATGCAAAATGCCATGGGCTCCCACTGGTCCTCCCTGAGATCTGAATAAATGCTTCTTAATGCTTTTTGCTTTTTTGGGGGGGGGGTAAATATTTTATTTTTAAGTAATCTCTACACCCAGCCTGGGGCCCGAATGAATCTACAACCCCAGATCAAGAGTCGCAGTCTGCACTGACGGAGCCAGCCAGGTGCCCCTGCTTCTCAAAGCTTTTGGTCAATTTCCAGAGTCCAGAACTTTTGTTTTCATTTTGTTGGTTTTTTTAGGGGAAGGATTTTTTGAGCTCTTCAGTCTACCATTCTGGAAGTTTTCCCACCCTCTGCTTTAATTTGCCTGTCGATTGAACTTTACCTAAATGGAATCACACAGCGTATTTTGTTTTGTGTCTGGCTTCTTTGCTCAGCATTGTGTTTGTGAAACGCACTCCAGATACGGCGTGTACTCTAGTTTCTGTGTTCCTTACTGCAAACGCTTTGTTTCAGGAATCTACCACGTTTTGTTTATCCATTCTATTGATGGATATTTGATCTATTTTTATTATTTTATTATTTTTGCTATTGTGAGTAATGCTGCCCTAAATATTCTTGCATACGTCTCTGTGCACAGGTGAATCCACAGCAACTAGGGTCCTATTATGGGTTGAACTGTTGCCCCCAAATTAATATGGTGGAACCTTACCCTCAGTACCTCAGAATATGACCTTATTTGGAGAAAAAGTCTTTACAGAAGTAATCAGGTTATATTGAGCACACGGATGGGCCCCGATCCAACATGGCTGGTGTCCTTATGAAAAGGGGGGATTTGGACACAGACGGACATGCACAGAGGGAGGATGTGTGAAGGCACAGGGAGAAGTTGGCGGTCTCCAGCCCTCTATGGACTTCTGGTCTCCAGAACTGAGAGGTAATACATTTCTGCTGTTTAAGTCACCCGGTTAGTGGTGCTTTGTTAGGGTTAGGCCTAGGAGACTGACACATGGGTGTACCTTGAAGTGGAGTTCTGGGTTTTAGTCAGTCATGCTGTACTGTCTTCCAAAGTCCAGCTCATTCCAGCCTCCAGCCCCCAGCATCCTGGGAAAGCCGCCATCGCCCCACACACTCACCAACATTTGGTGGTGTTCTCGGTTGTTCTCACTGTGATTTTAACTTGCATCTCCTGGATGATTTGTGAAGTGCCGATTTGATTCTCTCACCCATTTCGAAGTGGGTGGTCTTTTTCTTACTCATCTGTGGAAGTGCTTTATAAATTCAGGGCGTGAGCCTGTTGTTCATTATGTGTGTGGCAAATATCTTCTACTCGGTGGCTTGCTTTGCTTCTCTCCTAATGGCGTCCTGATGAAAGATGTCCTCAGTTTTAATGTGTTTGTGTGTATTACTCTTTCCCTTTATGTTTCTTGGGTTTTTTTGTGTTGTCTTTAAGAAATTTTCCTTACCCTCAAGGGCACGTGAGCAGGTGCGGCAGGAGCCACTCCTAGGAAGTGAGCCTGGAGGAGAGGATTCACTTTACACACACATACACACACACGCTGGAATTCTGACTGAGAGTGAGATGAATCTATAGATCAGTTTGGGCGGAACGGACCCTTCACCATTTTGAGTCTTGCAGACCATGAACACGACATAGTTCTTGTCTAATTTAGATGGTTACAAATTTCTCCTAACGACGTTCTATAGTTTTCAGCAGGGAGATCTCACACATCCTTGATTAAGTTTATCCTTAAGTATTTTATGTTTTGTGATGTTACAGTGATGGTGTTATTTATTTATTTGTAATAGTATTTTTAAAGTTTTGTTTTCTGCATGTTAATGAAGGACACAGAAATACACTTGATTTTTGTCTCTTGACTGCATCGCACCACTGGCCGCTCACACATGTGTCCCTGCGAAGTGGCCGGGGACATGCTTACTCTTGTCATCTCTAGCAGACGAGGGGCCTGGGTCTCAGGTGCACCGCCTTCAACACAGTGAGACCGGCATGTTCTCCTGGGGAAGGCTGGCTCTGTGGACACGCTGCGGTCGGATTTCCAGTTCTTAGGGCTCAGTGTCCAGGAGGAGGGGATGGATTGTGACACACGCTGGCAATGCTGGGCCCATGCTGGAAATGAGCAGGTGGGCCAGTGCCTGTACTCCCCAGAGTTTTCCCAGGTGTCCTTGTGATCCCAGCACCTTTATGGAGGATGATAATTCTGTCGAATGAAACATTACCATCGAGAACTAGCCTGTGTTTTGTGTGGTACCAGCCAGATTTTTCTAGTGGAAAAAAAAAAAAAAGGAAAGAAAAAAAAATGACTGACACTGCCCGGAAGTTACTGAAACACGCTGAATTTCAAAGCTTTGTGCTAAATGACAAGAGCAACAGCAAGAAAGTACGTCCCACACAAACCCTTGTATATGTAATTCTGGACTAGGCCCAGCGAATCCAGTCGGCAGTGCTCTGGGCTGGAGATGGAGAGGAATTGACTTGGGGTGGGGGGTCATGGCAGAACTTTCTGGGGGTGATGGAAATATTCTGTATTTTGATTATGGCATTAGTTGTGCAGGCAGACACACCGACCAGTACTTAGCACACGCTAAATGGCTGCATTTTATTGTGTGTAAATTATACCACAATAAAGTTGCTTTTTAGGAATAATGATAAGCCTAACGATTTTCTTTCAGCCTTGAATAAAACGAAAAGAAGCCATCCACAAAAAGACATCACAGGAACCCTCGAGCCTTCTCGAGTACTTTATTGACAACATGACCTTGAGAATTCAAAGTGCTGGGTTACTTATTACTTTCTTCCCCGATAAGGGAGAGGGAGGTTGAGCCGAAGAGAACCAGGCACAGGGGCCTGCGGGGCAAAGGGCTGGTTACACCTGCATACTGTCTGCTGTCTGGGGTGCCGGGAGCAGAGGCTTCCTGAGGCCATTCCAGAGCCTCCTAAAGGAGTTTGATTTCCTGAGGGCTACACAAGCCTTGTATTGTTTGCCTGCTCTTAGCACGGGGTTTACTGTGGAAAACAGGACCAGAGGGCACAACTGACCTATACTCACTAGACTCATCACGCCCCCTGTGCCAGCGACCCCCCCCCATTTCCCTTGGGGCCTGTGCAGTAGGCTGGGTCAGGCTGGGAGCGGGAGATCCCAGTGAGTGCAGCGCAAGGCTGGTTCTCTCCCGTGCTCAGGAGCGCCCCTGTTTTCCTTCTGTTCGGTCCATTGTTGGACAGTTTCAATCCCAAGAAAGGTCTTCAGGACAAACTTCCAAATCTACAGTGCTTAAAGCACAGACGATTCTGCCTGATGATGGAGGAAAGAGGTTGGGGTTTGGAGCAAACGGTCAAGAAAGGATTCCTAAAATGTCTTTGATGCAGAAAGGTGATTTTATTAAAGCACGGGGACAGGCACCTGGGCAGAAAGAGCTGCACCAGGGTCATGAGGCGTGGCCCATTATATACTCTCAAGGTACGAGGGGGGCTGGGGGCAGCACAAGCCTCCCAGGTATTTTGGAAGCAAAGTTTCCGGACCCTGAGGGGACTGGCTGTTGTTAGGAGAAGGTCATTTATTACCGTCTAGTAAGCCCTCAGCCACAGATGCATATCAGGGGGCCATATAGCCAAATACTTGGGGGATGACTGCCAGCACACGTCTTTGGGGATAGAGATAAAGGAAGTTTCCAAAGGAATTTCTATACGTTTAAAGGATGTTCACAGGGTCCTGGGTGGGGAAGGAGGTTGGGCTGAGATCGCCTTTTGCCCTCAGCGAGGTGTCCACACCGAGGCAGCTGAGCTCCCAGACGAAGGTCGCTCTGCCTGTCTCAAGGACTTGTCAATGAGCTGTAGGTAGTAAGGAAGTTGACTTGTTCTTTTGCCTTTGTTTCCCACATCATCTGACAACATGGCCTGGATGATGTCGATGTCACCAAGGCAGGCATAGACTGCTACCCACCTATCCACCTCCGAATTATCAGCCTTTCTTCCTCTTTGACCCCATTTAACCAGGGCACAGCGTTGACTAGAACTACATTTCCCAGCTTCCCTTGCAGCGAGGTTGGTCATGTGACTGAGCCCTAGCCAATGGGATGTGAGCAGATGTGGCAGGAGCCCCTCCTAGGAAGCGAGCCTGGAGGAGAAGATCCCAGCTCCAGTTCTTTCTGTCTAGGGACCGAACCGTGGACTTGGGCCGCCGTCTTAGCCCTGTGGTCAAAAGCGCGCACAGCCACCGGCATCGGAGGAACCTGGCCCCTAGCACCGCGCACCAGCCGTGGACCACCTGCCCTGACTTCGCCGTTGAGGAATACATCATGTCTCGTGGACGCCACTGCTGTTTTGAATTTTGTCCTATCTTGTTGGAACGTTTATGGGACGTTTTGGGCTTGGTTCCCCTGGGGGCTCTTGTCCACAGGGTGCTCATGAGGAGGCCCCCAGACATGCAGAGGTGGGTTTTATCCACTGCGGAGCCCGTGCCAGGTGTGCACCTGGTCTCCAGCCTCCAGCTCTGGGCAGGCAAGAGTTTGAACAGACATTCCTTCTTGCACTCACCCCGCCGCACCACCTCCATGGGAACGGGCCGGGGGGACAGCAAGAAGAGTCTGCAACTCCAGTGCCAGCCTCCGCGAGTGGAGGCGGCAGGCAGCGTCCGCAGCGGGTGGGGGCTCTCGCTAGGGCGGTCCCGCGCTAGCCGCCCCGGGGCGGGCTCAGCCCCAGTGGGGGCGCGAGCCCAGGACCACGCTGGGCGGGCTGTGCTGCCGCCCTGCGGCCGCGAGGCGCAATGCGCCCACAAGCCCCGGCGTCCCAGGGTCCCCGGCAGGCACGACCCCCGCCGGCCCTTCGCCGCGCGCACGCCCGCCCTCCTGGCCTGCTGCGGACATCCTGGAGCCCACCCCAGGAAGGCGCATTGACCCCATGGTCGTTCCTGGCTTCTGCCCTCCCCAGAGGAGACAGGGCCTGGGGAAGTGAGCCCATCACGGTCCTCATCAAGCGATTGGCAGTGGTGTGCTTCTCCCATCTGGCCCAGTAGGGAAGAGAGGGCGTTCCAGGGCCCTGGGGCCACAAAGAATGCATGACCAGCAGGACACGGGATCTGTCGCAGCCCTGTGGACGTGGCTACCTAGCACATGTTACACTTCAGGACCCAGACCACATCTCAGAACCTTCAGGACCAGCTATGGGGGGTGGGCAGGTGGGGGCGCTCCCAGATCACCGCCCGGAGCCTCAGCAGAGGGGGCTGGGGGAGCG
>NW_024424119.1:59948033-59965431 GCF_017311325.1 Ursus maritimus
CCCCCCCCCCCCCAGCCCCCTCTGCTGAGGCTCCGGGCGGTGATCTGGGAGCGCCCCCACCTGCCCACCCCCCATAGCTGGTCCTGAAGGTTCTGAGATGTGGTCTGGGTCCTGAAGTGTAACATGTGCTAGGTAGCCACGTCCACAGGGCTGCGACAGATCCCGTGTCCTGCTGGTCATGCATTCTTTGTGGCCCCAGGGCCCTGGAACGCCCTCTCTTCCCTACTGGGCCAGATGGGAGAAGCACACCACTGCCAATCGCTTGATGAGGACCGTGATGGGCTCACTTCCCCAGGCCCTGTCTCCTCTGGGGAGGGCAGAAGCCAGGAACGACCATGGGGTCAATGCGCCTTCCTGGGGTGGGCTCCAGGATGTCCGCAGCAGGCCAGGAGGGCGGGCGTGCGCGCGGCGAAGGGCCGGCGGGGGTCGTGCCTGCCGGGGACCCTGGGACGCCGGGGCTTGTGGGCGCATTGCGCCTCGCGGCCGCAGGGCGGCAGCACAGCCCGCCCAGCGTGGTCCTGGGCTCGCGCCCCCACTGGGGCTGAGCCCGCCCCGGGGCGGCTAGCGCGGGACCGCCCTAGCGAGAGCCCCCACCCGCTGCGGACGCTGCCTGCCGCCTCCACTCGTGGGTTCTCGTCTGAGCCCGGGGGCGAGGTCGGGAAGGGGCAAGGGCATACCGGGCGCCAAGAGCCAGGCTCGCGGGGGCGGGGGGCCCCTCGGACGCCAGGGCGGGCGGGGGGGGGGGCTGTGGTCAGGGTCACCGTCTCCCGCTCGGTCCCCTCCAGTCCCACTGAGCCCGGGATCCTCAGGCACAGCTCCTGGGGGGCTCCCTTTCCGTACCCCTCTCAGTGTCCAGTTATCCAGGCCTGGGGCGGGCGGGAGTGCCTGACCATCCGTCTCGGCTCAGACCCCCTCCAGTGGAGGGCGTACTGCAGCCCCCAAGCGCAGCAGAGTCTGCGGGGCGCGGTGCGGGGGCGGGGAACCTCCGAACGAGCTGCGCGTCCCAGGCCGTGACCCCAGAACAGAGATGACAGCTGGTTTCTACTCCGGATACCCCGTGCCTGGCGAGTGGGTGCGCAGGACGGGCTTTGAGTCGAGGGCGGCGGGGGCAGCCCCCGTGCCCCCACCCTGCCCCGGCCTTTGTGAGTGCCCGCCCCCCACCCTGGGCCAGGGCCCCCACTGTCCAGCCCATCCCCCATCCCAATGCAGAGGCCCCAGCCTCCCTACGCTGGTTTCCCCGTCCAAGTCCGTTTACTCCCAGTCCGCCCCCCAGCCGCGCCCTCCAGCGGGACTCCCCCACCGGCGCCTCTTTCTTGCGCCTTTGCTGCCCCCCCACCTCCCGAGGGCCCCCCAGCCTCCCCCTGCCCGCCGGTCCCCCACCTCCCTCCGCCCTCATTAGCATAGCAGCTGCTCGCCGAGCGGGGACCCGCGCGGAGGAAAGGGCAGAGGCCTCGAGAATGAATGGGGGCCACGGCTTTGGAGGGGGCAAGAGAAGAAAGACAGACAGACGCGCGGAGGGACGGCCCGACGTACACCCAAGCAGAAGAATGCGCCCGACGGAGGGGAGGAGAGGGGAGGGGAGGGGAGGGGAGGGGAGGGGAGTGTTGGAAGGGGAGCGCGGAGCCCAGGCCACAGAGGCGGAGCGTGCAGTGGGTGGTGGGGGAGGGCGGCCTCCAGAGACCCCAAGCCCCAGGAGGAGGCTGCGCTGGCGGCCTCGCGGAGGAGCTGTCTGGGAGGTTCCCAGACCTCCCACGGCCCCCTCTCGCCTGGTCCCTCACACCCCGGGCTCAGGCTTTGTCCCCCAGCTGCCCCCTGTGTCTGGCACCGTCTCTCTCCAGCTTCCAGGGGGACACCAGCCTCCTTGAGCTGCCAGGCTGCCTATGTGGACCCTGCTCTGTGCCACCCTGTGCTGAGCCCCAGGACCTTTGGGGGACAGAGCCAGAGGGCAGCCCCTTCCCTCTCCTTCTCCTAACACCCCCCACCCCCACCCCCGGCCTTGGCCCTTGGTCTGGCCTCCAAATCCTGCCCCCCGCCCCCAGGCTCTGTCCTGGCTCCCACGCCTGTTGACTTTAGACATCACTCTTTCTGGCTGACCATTTTCCTGCATTTCCTGGTCTCTCTCTGGCATCCATTCCAACAGTAAACACTTCCTGTGTCTGGCTGGGGTCAGGTCAGAGAGACAGTTGGACAGGAGCCGCCATCACTCCTGGCTGGGGGGGTGGGGGAGGCCCTACCCTTGTCCGTTTGGTCTGTCTTCCTTTCTCCTTGGCAGGCACCCCAGGACTTCCCAGCGGTCCAGCCCCTGCCGGCCAGACCCCTCCACCCTGGGTGTCCTCAGTGCCCCTGGCTAGGACCCTCACTTGGCCTCCGCAGCGGCCCTGCAGATCCTGGGGGCCAGACAGAGAGGTCAGCTCTGACTTCATTCTTACCCTGGCCACAAAGAGGCTTGAGAGGAGTCTTGCGCCCCTGAAGGCCCACCTGGGGAGGGACTCCCAGGTGACACCATTGGCCGGTTAGCGCGAGTTCCTGAGCCCAGAGTTTCTGGACGGAGAAGCTGCACTGCCCCTGTTGCTTGCTTGTTCACAGCTCTGACCCCAGATGGCGGAAGGAGAGCTGTAGTTGGCATGTGTCCGTTTCCTAGGGCCCTGCCCAATAAAAGGGCCACGGAATGCCCATGAGTACCCGTCTTTAGACGCACGCAGAGTCCCTCCCCAGCAGCCAGGGCCCAGCCTGGGGGGCGGGGGTTATCTGTGCCCAGAACAGCACCTAGGGAAAAGGGCAGCGAAACCCCACCCGGCGTCCTCCACAGCTGGGGGCTGAGCAGGGCCTTGGCCTCCTTTTTGTCCATGCTGGAGAGAAACTATTCCTCTGCGAGCAGCACAAAGCCCTTCTCAGTCAAATGTGTGTCTCCCAGGGAGGACTTAAGGGAGCTGCTGACGGTCTCCTGTGGTGGCGCCATGTGCCCGGGGGCGTCCGGTGCTCCCACTCCAGCGGCCGGCAGCCCCTCGCAGGGAACCGGACCCTCCCCAGCAGCTGGCGCCGGCAGCAAGCACTGCCCACTAGCTCCGGGCCGGCTTCCTCCGTCTCCTGCGGGCAGCGTGCCGGGTGGGAAATGGAGCTCTGGGCCTGCGTGCCCGCGGGCCACCCGGACAGCACCCAGGCCGCACTTCATTCCCCAGATACCCAAGCGAAGTCCAAGTTCTTGTAGCAACCCTCCCTTTCGAGGCCTGGCACCCCAGCTGGCACCCTCAGCCCACTCGCCTGCCCAGTGGACACCACCTCCCCCGAGAGCTCATTTGCATCAAATATGCCACTCACTTCTGCGGGTGTCTAAGGAGAGAGCCGCACCCCCACCTCCCCCACCCGGTCTCCTGGCCAGCTGAAGGGACAGTAAGTGCCCATTTCACCAACTGGGAAAAGAGCTCAGAAAACCCTCAAGGGCAGAACAGAGCAGGATATGCAAAGTAGGAACATGGAAGGCACGGCCCCAGAAGCTCCCAGTTTGGAAAGGGCAGTACGTCTGCGGGACGAAGCAGAGCTGCCCGACCCGCCGACAGGAAGCGGACACCCTTCTGCTGCAGAGCGGTTACCTGTGCCAGCTCCCCCTCCTCTGGGCAGCCTACTCTTGCTCTGGACCCACTGGTGTCCGCCCCTGCGCCCCCTCTCACAAGGCCGCAGGGCCCCAAGGGCATCTCAGGTATGTGCACCGAGCGTCTCTGCTCTTCTTGTAGGTGCCGGGAACAGACACCCTGCTCTGAGCTCTGCTCACACACAGGGACACTGGACGACACTTGAGTCTACCTTGGGATCTGTGCTCCTCGGGGAGTGGCTGGCTCCGGAAGCCTGCTGGCCTCCCCAGCTCCCGGACGCCACCAGGGGACGAAGAGAAGAAACAGGCCTTTTAGTCGTCAGGAGGCAACAACCGCGATGTTCCCCAGGGTTAGAAAATACCCCTTCTGTCCACAGCCAAGGAAGGCGGTGGTGGGCAGGAGGGGGCCTGGCTCGTCTGAGGACCTGTCGTCTGGGGCTGGCCAGGGGGTGGGAGGAGCTTCCAGAGCTTCCCCTGCAGAGGCCTCAGCTGCTGTGCCAGGGAGCAGAGGAAGCGGCTTGTGGGCTGGTTCTGGGCGCTCTCAGGGTGGCCTAGGTACCCCCCCAGCTGGAAGAGGGTCCTCCCCTGGCACCTCACAAGTCCCATACGTGGCCAACTGAGGCTGGCCCTTGAGTTGAGCCCAGAGCCAGTTTCCCGGGCTCTGTCTTTAGCTGAAAACAAGCCAAGCATTGTGTAGACGGCACCCACAAACAGCGTGTTGCAGCCTGACCCTCCTCCTAGGTGCCAAGACCAAGAAGAACCAACAAACTTTTTTTTTTAATAAAAAAAAATCAATGAAAAATTTATTCATAAATTTTTCATGCTGGGCTACAAGTCTATATCGTACACTCAGGAATGTGCTGCAGACTTTATCCAGTTAGAAGTGACCATACCAGGACCCACACACAGCTTCCATATAAGCCTAGAAAGTCTTAACATTAATTAACATAATTAAAAAGGTATTTGCATCTAGAAAAAATATACAGAAAAACTCCTTTTGGAGTAATCTGTGCCTCAGTTTCAATGTCTGCTTGTCTCACGGACATTATCAATATATTCTTCTCACACAAGGTTTTAGAAAAAGCCACAGATGACTGCCCGAGTCTGACCAGCCACGCACAAAGGGCCTCCACCCACCTGTGTCCTCAAGTGCTCCCCATTTTTGCACGAAGGGTCAGCAGCACTTCTACCCAGGGGAAGCCTCATTTAAATTTGAATAATTCAGCCTCCCTTTTATTTCTCAGGATCAAAACAACAAGGGGTGTGGGGTTGCATAGAAAATTGGAACCTCGGAGACCAGGAAGGGCGCCTTTCGGGACAGAAAGTGACGCAGAGGCACCGCCTCCGGCCCAGGTCCCCGCGCGGCCCCTCCCCCACGACAGGATTTTCGGATTCGAATCGGGTCCTTGAAGCTCCGGGAGACTGAAGAGGGGCAAAACAGTCCTTCAACTCACTCAGCAATTAGCACAAGAGATTCACAGTCTTATAGGTATTTTATAAAAATATAAATATGGGTACACTGTTGCCTTCACAACGCTGGATACAACGCCCTTTAAAATTGGGTTTATAACCAAGATTCAAAAAATACACCTAAAACTTGGCTTAAAATATGTTAATATTTTATATTCTGTCATAAATGTTATGACATTCAATCGTGGCAGATCCATTTACTTTTTTAAAAAAGTGTGCAACCGACTAACTATAATAGAACTCACTAGAAAAGGTATGATCCTCTCCCGCCCCCCACCGCCACACCCGAGCACCCATGCTCCCGAGGAGACTGCAAAGCCAGCAGGTTTGGGGGGATGGCGGCCTCTCACAGGAGAGGGTAGAGGGAGGCCCGGGGCTCCCAAAACTCACTCGGAATTGTGTGTCTGTGTCTAAGAGGGACAGACGGGAGGGGTGGAGGGGGAAGGGGGAGGGGAAAGAGGGAAAGGAGGGAGAGGGACTAGCACGGGAAAACCATCAGGCTGGGCGGTATTTTCAGTGCAACCAAGAAATGACAGACTCAAGTTTTAGTTTTAAGACTAGGAAAAAAAATGCATCTTCCCCCCCTACAACCACATTGACCACGCACAATATTTTCCAAACAAACAAACAAACAAACAAACAAACAAAATCAGGCGCACAAACTTCACCCACAAATATACACACACATGATAAATAGTTTAGAACCCCAGGAACAGCGAAGCGTCTCCACGATCACGCGTCGGGGCCGGAGACGCCCCGCCGTGGCCCCTAGGCGACTGCGGGCTTCGGCCGCGGGTCCTGCGGGCGGCGGGGCGCTCCGAGCCTGGCGACCCCGCCGCCCGCCTTCCACCTTCGGGAGAAAACATTTTGACCGGAGGATCCGGTGTCTCGGGACTCCGAACTTGCTGGTAGCGAGACTCAGATTTCAAAGGGGCTGCAGCCTGCGCCCCGCCCCCACCTCCCGCACAACGCCCCCCCTCCCACCGCGAGGCGGCGGGCGGGGGCCGTGGGAAGCCCTCGGCCGGGTCCAGGCTGCCGCGCGGGGGCGTCGACCCCTGGCAGCGGGCGCCGCGCGGCCCCCGTGGGCGCGGACGCGCGCGCGCCATACTCGTTGTGGCCTCTGGGCTCGCGGGCCCGGTGCGCACCGAGGTAGTTGGCGGGAAGATACAGCAGACGACACGCTCGAGGCCCGCGTCCGGGTCCGGGCGGGCATCACCGGCCGCTGCCCGCGTACTTGGCCTTGGTGATGAGATAGAGCACGATGTCCTGGTGGCCGCCGAACGCGGCGATGTGCAGCGCGCTCCAGCCGTCGCGGTTGGCCAGGCGGATGTCGGCGCCGAACTTGACCAGCAGCTTCACGAGCTCCAGGTTGCCGTCGATGACCGACTGGTGCAGCGCCGTCTGGCCCTCAGGCCCGAACGAGTTCACGTTGAACTCGCAGTTGGTCATGTTCTGCAGCAGCGACTGCAGCTCCTGCGTGTTGCCCTTGCGCACGGCCTCCTGGAAGATGCGCTGCGTCTGCGGCGCCGAGCAGGTGGACAGGTCGGCCTGGCTCATGCTGCCGCCGGGCGCGGGCAGCGGGCCGCGCTGGGGCTCAGCGCGGGCGGCGGCGGCGGCGGCGGCTGCGGCTGCGGCGCGGCCCCCTGGCTGTCTCGGGGCGCGCCTCGGCGCATGGAGGGCGCGGAGCCCCCGGGCCCCGCACGCCGCTCCTGGGCGTTCCGGGCGCTGGGGCCGGGGGGCCGCAGGGGCCCCCGCCGCATCCAGCCGCGCCCGGGCGGGCGGGCGACGGGGGCAGGCACTGCGCTCGCGGGGGCCGGTGGGCCCGGCGGCGGCGCCGCGCGTTCCCGGTCCCTGCTCGCTGCGGCTCCCACGCAGGTCCCAAGCGCCTCCCCACGCGCAGCTGCACTCGCCCGCCCGCCGCGCCGGGGCGCCTTTTACCCCCTTTATATTTGCATAACAATAGGGCGCCGGTGACGCGTGCGCCGGCGGCCCTACGATTGGGCGGTGTCCACGTGGAGGCGGGGCGGGGGTGGTGCCGGGGCGGGGCGTGCCCGGGCAGCAGCGCGCTTCGCGGCAGGGGGCGCTGGTCGCCGGCAGGGGGCCAGGTGGCGGTGGTTGGGGTGGGGGGGTCCTTGCTCCACGCGCCCTGGGGCTCTCCGCATCTCCGCCGTCGTCCCGCCTACTCTCCCTTCGGCCACCCGGGGAATTCCAAGCTCCCTGCTCGGACAGAGCCAGGCCCGATCCCCGGCCGAGCGCGGCCCCGAGGTGGACCCGAGGGCGGCCTCCCCATGGTGGGGGTTCGCGGGCATTTCAGACCCGGGAGGCCCGGGTAGAGATCCCGGTTCTCGCTCCGCGCTCCCGGAGCGCCGGCCGTCGACCCTCCGCGTCCCTAACACGCCGGGTGCGCGGCAACAAGACTGGCCCAGCCTGGCCCCCAGGATACAAGGTCCACGCGGGGGCCAACTCCACGAACAGCTCGGGCGTGTGACCCCAGCCACGCGGTCCTTCCCGCACGCGGGCGGCGCCTCCGGCGGCATGGGTCATCCCGTATTTACTCCCCAACCTGATTGGCTTGAGGAGCCAAACCCTGAGGCCCCGCCCTGACCAAGAAGCCGGGTCTGTACCTGAGGAAGCCCTGGGCTGCGCCCCCCTCCCCGCCATCTCCGGTTCAGAAGCGCCTCCAAGGGGCGGGGAGGAGGTCAGTCAGCGGGACCTCAGGGCCTGCTTCCCTCTGCTGGGCCACCGCCATCAGCACGACTAGGAACAGGCGGGGCCTGGCCAGGTGAGCAGCCCCAGGTAAGGCGCCAAGGGCCGCTCAGAAAGGAAACCCAGAAATGACTCATTTCCAAACTGTAAACCCATTTTTTATTGGTGCTCTCATACTGCCGCCAAATTTCCTCATTAGGGTTTTACAGTTTATAGCTGGGCTGCGGTGGCTGGAAATTGGGCAGGAACGATTCTCGGAGCAGGCGGCCTTGGGCAGCAGGGCCGCGTGCTCTGGCTTCCATTCCTTCAGAAGTCGGCTGGGGGTTCCCACGAGGCAGCTATGGGCCTCATCTGGGGAGACCACCCTGCTAGGCCTTGTTTCAGGATGGACTCCTGTGGGCGTCTGCCTGGTGCCCCCCTGTCTGGACACACACGTGGGTGTGCTCCCATCTTGCTCTGTGCTCTGGAGGCGTTACAGCCAAACCGCAAGAAAAACTGGGTAAGGCCACCCCAGGGCTGGCTGCCTCTGGTCGGCTACCCTCAGACCTGACCGTAGCTGACTAGCCGGGGGTCCTCCTGGAAGCCAGAGCTCCCTGAGTCCCTCACTCTGGTCTCCCTGAAGCTAGCAGTCTGGCTGCTGGTCCGGCTGTTCTGCTCAGACTTGCTCCCACCGGGAGCTCCCCGCCGTGCAAGTGGGTAAGCCTGGGCTCAGTAGAGCCCTGTGCTAGGTTCAGCTGTGATTGTGACCTGGGGGTGCTGCTGGTATCAGGAGCCCCTGCCTTGTCCCGTTCATCTTACCAGGAAGTGTCCCTGGGCCCAGTAAGGGGGCCTGGGAACAGTTGCTGCTGGACCGTGAACACCTCGAGCGCAGGGCCCCTGACCGCCTCCAGCACCCACTTCCCTGCATCTCCCCAGCACCAGGGAAGAAGGCAAAGGCCCTGTCCACTGGGGCCCACAGTCCCTTCTGGACAGTGACCCTCAGAACAGGTGAGCATGCGACCCTGTGCAGGGCTGTGACCTGCTCGGTAGGCACACAGCTAGCTCCCTGCTTCTCCTTGGAACGGGGCTGGGCCAGGACGGCAGGGCGCTCTGAGAACGTGTACCTGGCTCTGGACGGTGCCCAGGGCTGTCCTTGGAAGGCAGTGGGCTCAAAGACAGGCCCCAGCCCAGGTGGGCTCAGGTCCCTAGACCTGAAGGACATCTTGGAGACCCTGTTGAGCCTGGGAGAAAAGTCCCTTTGACACCGCGCAGGCTTCAGGGAGGGCAGACAAAGGGGCCCTGTGAGCTCCGTGTGGGAACGTGCGGCCGCCACCACCGCCATGAAATCGGTAGTTTGGGTGTCCCCCAGCTGGATTAGCGTGGCCAGAGTGGCCCTGAGAGTCTAGCTGGAGGTTGCCTCCTGCCCCACCCAGGGTTCGGTGTGAGGGTCAGACAGGTGTAGCCAGGCCTGCCATCGTGGGGTGCAGGGGATGGTCACGCTGTCCCTGGGGAGCGGATGGAATTCCCGCGGCAGCTTGTGCTTCTCCACCGTGGCTGGGAGGGTAATTTCGTCCTAAGTGGCTCCGCTCCAAACCCTAGGAGCTGCCCCATTCCAGGGCAGGAGGGGAAGAGGGTTTTGCAGGGCACTGGCTCCAAATGTTTGCTGAAGGAACAGTCCAAAAGGAGGACATTTGTTCCAAATGCCTTGGAGGGAGGGGGAGAGGCCCGCCATCAGCCAGGCCTTGCCCCAGGGCTCAGAGAAGCCCCCCTCTGGTGTTTGTGGCTTTCTTGGTGGTGTCACTTCCACAATCAGGCAAGGGGTTCACTGGCTCTGAGGGAGAAACCCCTGACCTGGGATCTGTGGGCACGCCCTGAACCCTGGCTAAACAGCTGGACCCCGTCCTTCTCTGCGTCAGCTCCAAGGATGCTGGCCCAGGGGATGCCACCCTGCAGGGCCATGGTGAGGTGGAGGCCGGGGTCGCAGAGGGCCCCCTTCTTCCTCTGGGGACCCCCTTCCTTTCCAGGTTCAGAGCCGTGGGTGGTGAAGGAGCAACGTGGGCAGGGGTGGGGCAGCCTGGGGAGCATTCTGGGATATGGGCTGGGAAGTTCTGGGTGGGGCCGACTGGGGAGGACAGCACACAAGAGGCGGCTGGCCAGAGCTGGGCCAAGGCCTGCGGCCACCTTAAAGGCACTAGGCAGGGGAGGGAGGGTGAGCAGGCAGGCGGGCAGTGGGGGCGGGGCTTCCAGCTAATTCATTAAAATGTGTCGGGGAGCGTGGGAAAGAGGAGAGTGTTTCTTCCCAGCAGCCCAGACACCTGGTAGAAGGGCCGAGAGAGGATAGAGATCAAATAACAAACACTCAGCCCTCGGCCAGAGCGGAGGAAGGACGCCCGGGGCAGGAACTGTGGCAGACAATCACTGCTCGACTCTTGCCTGCCCTGCTGGCCGCTCAGGGCACGGCCTGGCACTAGGACCACAGCCCACCCTGTGGGCATGGTGCCTGACCCCTGGCCTGAGAAGAGGCCTAAGGCAGCCCTGGGGCCTCAGAAAGCTCTGTGGGCTGACCCCGTGATGGCTCAGGACCAGGGGTTTGCCGTGGAGCCAGGCTGGGCGGGCAGTGAGCATATGAGCCCTGGAGGGTCCCCGGAGGGAGACAGCCAGTCTGGGCAGCAGAGGGGTGGGGAGGTGGGAAGGCAGGCATCACTGTGAGAAGGGGCCCCACTTGGTTGCCCTCTCCTCCCTCTAGAGGGTACGCGGGGTAGAGGGGTGCTGGGACGGGCCTGCCTGGAGGTTCAGGAAGGACACTTCGTCTCCTGTCTCTCCGAGCTTGTCCCTGGCTCTGGCCTCTTTCTGTTGAGGACCAGCTGCAACCAACAGCAGGGCCTTGGGTCAGAGCAGAGTCTCCAGGAAGCAGCTGGCTGGGGCAGCGGGGCCAGCACCCCTGGCGGTTTCCTCCTAACCCTCCCGGGGGAGAGCATGCTCGGGGCTGCTTCCTAGGACAGGACTGGTGGTCTGGCTCCTGGAAGCAGCACACCGACCACAGAGGGTCCCCACGCCTGCGAGGGTCTGGCTTGCCTGCTCACCTTGGCAGCCCTGCCTGGCCCTCAGGCTCAGCAGTGATCATAGGGTGGGGAAGGCCAGTTTGCAGACTTGGCCCTGACACAGTGCCCACTTGGCCTGGCTCTGGCCTCGGAGCCTCTCCCTCTGTCTGTGCGGCTGGCCCCAGAGGTGCTGGGGGCTGAGCCCCTGGCACGCGGTGGGCACTTCCAGGGAAAGAGGATGGGGGATGTGGCAGGATGTCTGTGTGGCCTTTCAGCATGACCCTGCACCTGGGCAGGGGCAGAGGCAGGCCTGGCATGGCCAGTGCCCACCTGTACCTGAGGCCGTCACACCTGGCCCTGCTCCGGACAGAGGCAGCAGCCCCGCCCCAGCCCCCAGGCCCCAGCAGCCCAAGGCTTCCGCCGGGCTCCTCAGCCAAATCTGAGCTGGTTTCCGCTCAAGGCAGGAAGGACAGGAAAGGGATGTTGGCGGGGGGGGGGCACATTCCTGGGGGGTGAGCCAGGAGGAGGCGGCGAGGGCAAGATGCAATCTAGGCTCCTCTCCCCGCCCACCTGGCAACCGGTGCCCGGGGCCCTCGGGGTGCCAGCAATGGGTGCCCGCGCCTCAGTTTCCCTCCGAGTGGGTGGAGAAGCCGCTGCTTCCTGCAGTTGTGAGGGGGGGGCCCTCCTTTATGACTGGGGGTGTGGGGGTGGGGGGAGGAAAAGAGGCTGTGGGGTCAAGCTGCGGCCAGCGAAGGGGCCCAGGCAGCACACACAGAGCTGCCGCCGCCCCTCCAGGCCAATCACAGTGGGTGTCTGCCTAGAGGGGGGCTGCCCTGCCCCTTGCAGCAGGCAGGGCGGGGCCCAGTCCCCAGGAAGATCCCCCCAGCCACATCTGGCCTAGAGAGCCCTGCCCCAGCAGGATCCCACCATCTTACTCTCCGGAATTGGAGGGCCCCGGAGGGTCCTGAGGCCAGCCGGGCTGGGACCTACTTGGGGAAGGCGGGAAGGTCCTGTCCTGCCTGGCCTGGAGGCTTGGCCCTTGGACTGAAAAGGCCAGCAGGGTGGGGTAGTGGGGGTGGGGCTGCCACAGCGAAGGGAGTGGGCCAACACTCACGGGGGGCGGGGGTGCTGTGTGCTCCTACCCACCCCCACCCCCCGCCCGCTGAGCCCCGCGGATGGGGAGCCACTTGGGTCCCACCCTTGGGCCTTTGTGCAATTTCCTCTACCAGGCGTGTCCTTCCCACCTTCCGTCGGCCTCATTCCTGAATGTCAGGCGGTTCTCGGCTCAGGGTCCGAGCACCCTGACTGTGCGGAAAACCTCTCTCTCCTCCACCCGGCTCCAGCAGCTGTGCGGGGGCTGGGACCCTGCTGGCACGTAGGTGGGGGGCACGGACGTGTGTGTGGGGTCCAGGGGGCAAGGCAGGCCAGCGGGCCTGGGGCGCTGTTCCTAAGAGGGCCTGCTGGCTGGGCGGGTGGGGGCTCAGCTCTGCTTCCAGGGGCTGGGGGCACCACCCAGGACTTCGCTGAAGTGTGTGGTGATGCGGCCCAGGTGGGAGCCCTCCCAGAAGACCTTGCCACAGCCAGTGCAGCAGAAGAAGTGCCTCAGGCCCGGCCGCCGCAGCACGCCCTCCGGGACCCCTGCCAGCTGCAGCCGGGTGCCGTTGCCCAGGGTGGCGGGGGCGCTGGTCTGCAGGTCGGCCGCCTCCAGCCAGCGGCAGGGCAGGTCATAGATGTAGCCCCCGGGGGCCTCCTCTGGGGCCGAGCCTGCAGAGGTGGAAGCATGGCTCTGAGTGCTCAGCCTTCGAGCATCCGGCCTCCACCCCACTCTTTCCCGCGGCTCCTCCCTACGTTGCCCCACCCACCCAACTCCGCCTCTTCTTACCCACGGACCCCTGGCCCTCCCCTCGGGTACTGGCCGCCACCCCTCACCTAGGGCACAGGACCATCCTCTGTACTGGGCCAGGACACAAACCCTGGCTTGGGTTGGGGCCCTGTGTCCGGAGACCCACGTGTCCTCGGGGGTGGTCCCACGTGTCCTTGGGGGTGGTCCTGGGGCTTACCTGCCTCCAGTATGTCCTCGCTTGGGGGGGGCTCATCACCTGTTAATCAAAGACACGAGGGACTGTCCTAAGGATGGGGCCTGGTAGCCCCAGTGCCCATGGTGCCCCTCCAGGCGCCCAGCCTCTCCCCCACCCTTAGCAGAAAGGGCAAAGGGCAGGGGGCTGAGGAGCTTTGGTGCCAGCCTGGTCCCCTCCCATGGGAACTCACACCTTGGAATGTTCTTGGGGCTCAAAGGTCCTTGGGAAACAAGTTCTGGGCGTGAGATTGGCCAATTAGGGCACTTGGGGGCCTGAGAACTGGCGGGTGGGGGCGGGGGCATCCCATCTGTGGCGATGAGCAGATAAGCCGCTGCCAGGGGAGCACATTTCATCACAGCCCGCCCCACAGCGGGCGGGCAGGGGCCCAGGGGACCTGCTGGAGCTCAGGGTAGCCAGCAGAGACCCTGGGAAGTGACCTCCGGACTCCGCGAGAGGGTCCCTACCCCCACTAAGAGCGCAGGGAGATGGCCAGGCTGCGGGCTGCCAAGGGGCCAGTGCAGGGCTGAGGCGGTGACGGCTGGGGAGCACCTGCCAGCAGGTGGGAGAAGTGTCCTCCCCGGTTCTGCTGACCTTCGTCCTTGGCTCAGCAGACATTTCTGCACAGATGGCCCCAGATCAGCGGCAGTGGAGGCCTGACTGGAGGAGCCCCTCACCCAAGCCCCACTGCCATCTTGGAACCCAGCTAGGCCACGACCTCCCTCTCCAGCTTGCCCTGGCCCGTCCGGCCTCCGCCTCTGCCTGGAGGCCCCCGAGGTACCAGGCGGCCTTCAGGAGTGCTGCCCACTACCCCAGGACAGGAGTGAGCCTGTGGGTGAGCACTGGGGGCTCAGAGGGGCCCTGCGGGCGGCACCCACATGCTCTGCTCCTCCCCTCCTGGGACCTGAAGGCGTCAAGGTCACCCTTCACAGAGCTGAGAGCTGCTGGGGTTGGGCACAGGCCATCATGTTGGCTCACCTGAAGAATGGGTGGCCCTCACTCTGGTCCCAAATCTCAGAGGGAGGCAGGAAGAACAAGTGGGGATGTCCTTATCCTGGAGAGGCACCCAGGCCTCAGGCTGACCCCCAGAGGGTGTCTCAAGACACTCTTCTATCCATTCCATCCTTGCCCTCCACTGAGGAAGGGCTGGGAGCCTAGGGAGCAGCAGCCAGGCTCCCTCTGGTGCCCCTGCCACAGGGTCCTTCTCTCTAGAGGGTGGAGGCGCCAGTGGTAGGAATGGCCAGGCACACTCACGGCCCTGGCCAGCAACTTCAAAGTCTGTGGGTGCTCTGTACCCTTTTCCTTCTGGTTTTACAAACACGGAAACTGAGGCTGGGCCCCTGCTTGGGGGGCGTGGACCTCTGGGGTTTGCCCTCCTTCCCGTCTGTCTTGGCTCACCTACCTTCAGATGGCTCAGCGAGGGCCAGTGGCACAGAGATGTGCCAGCAGGTGCCCATGTGTGCACACGTGTGTGCAAGTGAGCAGGTGTGCTGGCCTGTGAGCGTGCAGGCGCTTTGCATGCAGGGCCTCCTGGACAGAGGGTGGGGGACACCACCCCAGAGGGGCGAGGAGGGTCAGAGCTGCCCGGTCCTCTGGGCCTGCGACCTTTGCACGTTACACTCTTCCTACCAGCCCCTGGCCATGCGTGCACTTTCATCCTGGGGGTACCCAGTCGTGGGGCCACTGCCACAGACCCCACAGAGCCCGTGGCCAACCCCGTGGGGCACACACACCTGTGCTGCTGGGGCCTTCCTGGTGGCTGTCGAGCCACACCAGCTGCTTCATCATGTCCTTGGAAACCTTCAGGTACTGGTCACAGTTACAGGCCTGGGGACGGAAGGGGTGCCGAGGCCAGGTGAGGCTCCTTCCATCCTCCCACCCACAGCCTCACACTCCTTGCAGCTCTAGGTCTGGCTAGGGAATGACACATCCCTTCCGTCTCTGCAAGACAGGGCACACCACCTCCTGGAAGCCCTCCTTGACTGCTCTGGATCCTAGTGGGCCCTGGGCAGCCTCTTCTGGCTCCCAAGACTCTGTGGCACTCTGCTATCACCTGGGCTGTTTTCCCCAACCCCTGGGATCTTGAGGGCAAAGCCAGGTGTGGGCTGCCCTGGCCTGGCTCGGCATGGTAGGGGACACAGGGCCCAGCATTAAGGGGTCGGTGTAAGCAGCCCTACAGCTGACCCATCGGCTGGTCTTGGGTGAGCCAGGCCATTTCAGTGTCCATGTTTCTTGACGCTGCCTGTGCCTGTCCCCACTGGGCACCACATCTGTGACAGATCAAGAGGGAAGCTCCCACTTTTCCTTCTATTTGGGGTCCTTGTCTAGGACATGCCATGGGCCCCTGTGAGGAGTTCAGCTCAACCCTGCTGACCTTCCGGCGACTCCGGTGGAGACGGGGGCTTCTGGGGCCCACCCTGCCCTCCCCACACAGTTGCCCCAGGCTTGCTTTCTGATGGGCCTGCCTGACAGGGCGAGGGACCCCAGGATCCCCAGGGTGAGGTGGGGAGGGCCCCAAGGGAGAGTGGGAGGGGTCAGGTCTCTAGAGACCTGGCTCGCGGGCAGGTAGGCACGGTACCCATGGAGACGTGCACACCGGTCAGCCTGCAGGGGGAAAGCTGAGCCCAGAGCAGGGCCTGCGGGGTTCCCAGGCCACAGGGAGGAGGGGCCATGATCTGTACTCCCGGGATCACTCTTGGCCCCTCCTGGAGGAGCCTGGCCAGTGCCCTGGGTGACACGGTTCCTGGGGGTGGGTGGGTAGGTGGCAGCCACGGGCCCCTGGAGCCTCAGGGTGTGCCCACGTCAGAGGCGGTGCCCCCCTGCCCCCACACGCCCTTTTCCCACGGGGCTTTCGACACTGTGAGCTTGCTTTACCTATGGCCTCATGGCTCCACATCCAGCATCGGGAGCCAGGGCCTGGGAGTGCTGGGTGGGTGGGGTTGCCTCCGCTGGGAGGCCTAGGTGGGGCTGGGGCAGGGCTGATCCCAGGCAGGACCCTTCTTCCTGCCTCTTTGAGGGGCCTCCTGTCCCCCTGTCCCCCTCTGCCAACCAGACGGCCCAGGCAGTCTGGGGGGAGAGGGGGGCTGGCCGCCTGGTCACGGATCCAGGGACCTTCCCGGGGTGCGGTGCGGGTGGAGCCCTGGCCGCCTGTCTGGCCCGTGGTCATTCCAGGTCCAGCTGGGGAAGGAGCAGAGAATGAGTGGGCAGTAGGGCCCTGGGCTACCCACCACACCCCCGTTCTCCCTGTGCAGGCCACCCGAGAGGTCAGGGCCAGTAGGTGTGAGACGGATGGAGCACGGGCAGGGGGGTGGGGTCCTCTCTGAGGGCTCTGCCTGCCTGGCCGGGACCAGGCCTGGCATCCACACTGGGGCGGAGCTGCCAGGTCATGCTGAGTCACCGCACGCAGACAAACGACCGGTGCCATCCACAAGGACCTGGCCCCACCCTCGGGAACCGCCGGTGCCGCTTTTCCCACGGCGGCTGCCCACAGCCGGGCCCTTGCTGTCACCCCATAGGGCCTGGGAGGCCCTGCCCCACCCCCACCTCCACCTGGAAGAGCCGGTTCTGCACGCTCACCCCCTCTCTGCCCTGCATTCCCCATCTGTAGGAAGGACCAGCACCTAGGGCCTCACTGTCCATCTCCTGTCCACTGTGGGGCCCAGCAACCCTTGCCTGACTGCCTGCTGTGGGGCCGCCTGCTGTGGGCGGGCAGCGGCCACCCCTGGAGTAAGGCTGCGGCCTGCCCTCTGGGGCTCATGGCCTAGCGCCTGCCTGGTCATGGACTTGGTGCCAGTCCAGCAGAGGCCCCCTCCTGACACCAGAGAGGTGCAGCCCTTGCCCTTTCCTTTTGAAGAAAGGGGGCTTCTTGAGGGGCTAACTTGCTCACAGTCACGGGGCCCTCGGCCTGCTAGGGCCCCTCACCAGGGTCCTCACACTGACCCCCAGGAGAGGGGGTGTGTGCCAGTGGGTCTGGGCAGACAGCAGTGGGGGTCCTGGGGGAGGCCCTGGAAAGCGGGGGCTGGCTGGTACGGTCCCGTGCGTCTGGCTTGGTCTCTGTGCACCCTCATTCAGTCTGGGAGCCCAAAGGTAGGGTTGGCTTCCACCCCCAGAGCCAGGCTGGGTGGGAGGGGCCCGGTAAGTTGGGGGCAGGAGGGGCTGGGAAGGCTTCTGGCTTCCCTGTCCCAGGGGTCCACCTGCCTGCCTGTTTCCCACAGCTCCTACAGCTGCTCAGAGCTAACGCCTGCCATGCTGTCCCGACTCAGGGCACTCCGTGGGCCTGGGGACCGCCTCAGGAAGGGGCACGAGCCCACGAGTGGGATGCTGTCTCCTGGGGGCTGGGCCGCCAGCAGGGCCTGGTCCTGAGGACTGGTGGGGCCCATGCACCGGCCGTTAGGCAGGCCTGACCTCTCGGTCCACCCTCGACAGTCCCCTGCCCCTCCCTAGGGCCTGAGGAGGGTGGGAAGGGCCTGCTCTGGTCACTCCCCAGGAGGTTTGGTTCTCTGGGCTTCTTGGGTGTGTGAGGAAAGGGTACAACAGGG
>NW_024424119.1:59965451-59988222 GCF_017311325.1 Ursus maritimus
GGGGGGGTCAGTTCCCAGGTGTGGGGAGCCATGCCCAAGAGTGGGCCTGCTCTCAGCTCTGAGCCCAGGAATCACAGCCATACCCACCCAAGGGAGTGGTCGTGACCAGCAGAACCGGAGCCGAGCAAGAGGCAAGGTCACCGCATCTGTCCTGAACTCTGTCCCTGGAAATGTCTGTGTGCCCAGCTGTCCTGGGCGCCCACCGCTCCTAGATGCTCACCTGCCCCGGGTACACGGGCCTCACATAGGCGGCCCTGGTCTGTGGGCCTGTGGGGGTCTGCTGTGCGCCACCAGTGGACAGCTGGTACACAGGTGTGGAGCGGAGGCGCAGCCCCAGCCAGAGCCACGGAACGTGCAGAGCAGGACCAGGAGGCAACTCCACCCCTGGGCCTAGCAGCCCATCTCAGGGCTGAGAGCAGCACTGAGTTCTGTTGGTTGCCTAGAGGGAGAGAGGGGGGTGGGATAGGAGCCACACCTGGGGCTCACCGGGGCATGAGGCATGACAGACAACCCATGCTCCTCCGGGTGCGGGGCAGCGGGAAGGCACCTGCCTAGGCTGGGAGCCCAGTGGAGGGTGCGGGTGACACTCCACCAGCAGCCAGGCCTGTGACCTGAGCTCCCCACTGCAGGCTGGCCCCATTTTCCCTGTCCAGTGGGCACCTGGCGCAGCTGAGAGCTGTGGCCCCAGCTCCCAGCAGGGCACAGGGCTGGGCCACGCCGGTGTCCTGCTATCAGGGCTTTCCAGTCTTCCGAGTGAGGGGCGGGCTTGTAGAAACCTGGCTCCAGCCTGATGGCAAGTGCTTTTCGGGCTCCAAGCAGCGCCTGCCAGCACCTGCAGCCCCCACCCCCCGTAAGGGATGGGAGGACCCAGACCCTGGAAGGCCACGTGCTGGGATTTTCTGACACCACAGGCAGGGCGGATGGGGGCTTCGGCTCAGAAGCTGTGACATGCTCTAGAGTAATGGGCATTTCTTGCTCCTTTAGAGCAAATTAGGAGAACAGCAGAGCATAAAAAAGCAGAAGAAAATCAACTTCCCCTCAACCCACCACCTGGTGGGAAAAGCCAGCATGGCATTGAGAAGGGTTTTTCGTTTCCGGCACCTTCCCAGAACATACCTACACGCAGCCAGCGTCTCAGATGCTCACGTCAGGGGAGTGGGGGCCCTGGAGAGTCTCAGCCACAGGACACCAGGGTCACTGTTCCCGCAGCATTTTCTGCCCATTTGGTCCCTGCCAAGCGCCACTTCCCCTCACTGTCCACACTTGCTGTCCTGAGATGGGCAGGTCCTAAGGCTTTCCCAGGCTGCCTTATCCACCGTGACCCCTCCACAGCCGCCCCAACAAATGGTGCCGGGTGCAGGGCCAAAGGGCTGGGATGAAAGACCCCTTCCCTGGGGTGTTGGCCTGACACCTCGCTGGACGGGGTGGGACCAAAGCCCCGGCAGGAAGCAATGAGGCCTGGGTCTGCTCCACACCTCGTTCTCCCACACTGTCCCGGCAACACCTCATGAGGCCCTGAACCATCTGCCCCCGACGCTGGGGCTGTGACCCTCCTCCAAGACCAGGGCATCAGCCAGCTTTGCCCACGAAGACCCTGCTGGCCCCCGGCACGGGATGTTGCCCAATTTTGCACTGGAGACGGGCCAGGGGGACTGCAGTTGTGGCTGGCCCACAGCGGAGATGCATGGGGCATCTGTGGGGTGTCAACCCCATCCCACTGGCCAGGGACAAATGCTGGGGACAGAAGGGCCAGGCCCTAGGCCCTGGGCAGGGTGCACGGCTGCAGATGCTGTACTGGCCTTCGTGGGAAGGATTTTTTGTTCTTGTTTTTTAAAACATTTTATTTATTTCAGAGAGAGAGTCAGAGATATCGAGAGAGAGCATGAGCAGGGGGAGAAGTAGAGGCAGAGGGAGAAGCAGGCTCCCCGCCGAGCAGGGAGCCTGATACGGACTCCATCCATGACCCTGGGATCAGGACCTGAACGGAAGGCAGACACTGCACCGACTGAGCCCCCCAGGCGCTCCTTATCATTGGGTTTTAAACCCCCCCCATAGGGGCGCCTGGGTGGCACAGCGGTTAAGCGTCTGCCTTCGGCTCAGGGCGTGATCCCGGCGTTATGGGATCGAGCCCCGCATCAGGCTCCTCTGCTATGAGCCTGCTTCTTCCTCTCCCACTCCCTCTGCTTGTGTTCCCTCTCTTGCTGGCTGTCTCTATCTCTGTCAAATAAATAAATAAAATTTAAAAAATAAAAAAAAAAAAATAAAACCTCCCCATAGGGGCGCCTGGGGGGCTCAGTCCGTGAAGCATCTGCCTTTGGCTCGGGTCAGGATCCCAGGGTCCTGGGATTGGGCCCCACACAGGGCTCTGTGCTCAGCGGGGAGCCTGCTTCTCTCTCTGCCTCTGCTGTACCCCCCCACCCCCCAACTCCTGTGGGTGCACTCTCTCTCAAATAAATAAATAAAATTTAAAAAGCAACAATAATTCTTTTCCATCTGTGAACAGGCTCATGGCCCTCCAGTGGCCTCCACCTCTGATGTCTATGACCTGGGATGGCAGCCTTGCAGGGGCCTTGCTCCAATGCCTGCCCTGCCCCCAGGTCCAGGAAGGTCAGTTCTCACGGGCCCAGCCCTTCGCTGACCTGGCCACTGCCCATCCCCTTTGTGGGGCCGGGACAGTGTCTCCACAGAGTAGGGCATGGGCCCCCGAGGGGGTCAGGGGCCACAGGTGCTGGGGCATGCTGTGCGAGGGCCCGTGTGTGTGTGTGTGTGTGTGTGTGCACGTGTGTGAGCTGGGGCTCCGCAGGTGTGCCCCTCATAAGCACCAGCCCCAGAGTGGCTGAGCGTGTGTCTGCACGTGAGCCATAGTCGGAGGCGTGAACAGGAGTGCATGGGACCGGGCATTCCGCGGTGTGGACACAGGCCTGGTGTGACGGGTGTCTCAGGGTGAGTGGATGGGACTTCGCGTGTTCCCCCGGCCCCAGGAGTGTATCTGTGTGTATGGGCAGCCTGTAGGCAGGAGCCTGTGTGCATCTGGTCGGGCAGTACAGGAGCTCGTTCCTGGGGGGTTCTACGTTTGGGAATAACCACCTCCCCAAGCAGATGGGGAGCAGACAAGACTGGTTCTGAGGGCACGGGGTCAGATGGGAGCAGCCTCAGCAGCCCGGCACCCCAGGTCGGGGACCTTGGCCGCAGAGGGAGGTGTATACCTGGCAGCTGGAGCCAGACCCCCAACCTCCGGCCGGGCTGTCCTCCTGCTGCCAGGACAGGAGGGCCACGTCGACTTCCTGAGGACCTGCCCCAGACTCTCCGGGAGTAGAGCGCCCAGCTCTAGAGCTGCCGTCGTGTGGGCAGAGTGGACGAGGGGCTGACAACCCGCAGGGGCCCTGCAGCCACGGCTGGGGTGAACACCCTAAGACCCCCTGGACATCCCTGGACCCCTTGCTGGTCGCTCTGATGGCGAGGGAAGGAGGAAAGGGCAGTGGATGGAGCGAGGAGCCAGCCTTGGGCAGAAGCTCAGTGTCCAGGACGCAGCATACGTGTCAACCAGGCGTGAATGGGAGGCACTGCCTGCCCAGGTCACCCTGGCCAGGGACATATGGGAGGGTCACAGCCCTTCCCCCAGGCTCCTCGGGGGCTTGCAGGCCTGAGCCCTGGGAAGCAGCCACAAGGATGGGCAGGTGAGCTTCCTGCTGGGTGTCCCCCCACCCTGGGTTTTTGAGCTCCTGAAAGCTCCTCCCCCAACTGCACCAGCCACAGCCCCCACTGTGTGGGGACAGCGGGGCCAACAGTCCAGTCTGGGCTCTCTGAGGCTGGGCAGATGGCACCCCACGTTCCAGCTCACTTGGGTGGACTGGGGCTGACATCCAGGGAGGCCAGCCAAGTGGTGTGAGCCGTGGGGCCCAGATAGGTGGCCAAGTCCTCCTGCCCTGATTCCTGGAGCCTGACATGGGATGGTCACAGCCCCCCCCTCCCCCAGTGGGGGCCAGGGAGAACTGGGGCCCTAATGTGAATTTCAGATAAAGTGTGGGATACACTTCTACGTGAGAAGGTAGCCACTCTTTTCTGAAGTTCACATTTAGCGGGAGTCTGTATTTGCTTTTGTGAAGTCCGCGCCCTAGCCTTTCCAGGCTGTTTGGAGGGAAAGAGGCCCCAGGACCTGCTCCCGTGTCAGGGAGACCCCAGTGACCCAGTGAGGGGTCAGTGCTCACTGTCCCCAGGCACTAGGGAGGCACAGACAGGGCCCCCTAGGTCTCTCCATGAGGTGTGGGGGGCCGTAACCACTTGCCCTGGGTTAAATCAAATAGAATCTGGGCCAGAAGACGTCCTCTAGCCTTAGGCCCTGGGGGTGGGGTGGGACTGTTTTCTGCCCCCCCTTGGGCAACCTCAGCAACCCCTAGGCGGCACCCCCTCCAGGAACCCCCGCTAAGCGCACCGCCCATCCCGGGGCTCCCGGGCACCCCAGTGCAGCGGGCGCAGCGCGGCCGTTCCCAGACGGGGGAGGGGCAGCGGGCCGTGAGAACCAGCCGGCGGCTGGGCCGCGTGGGAAAGCGGGAGGAGGGGCGGGCGGGGAGGGCGGGGCGCGCCTGGGAACGGCCCCCGCCCCCGGCCGGCCTTTGAAAGGGCCACTCAGGACACCCGGCGGAGATTCAAAAGCAAACGGTTGCACGCCTGCCTTCCCGCGCCAGGACCCAGGGCGAGGGGGGCCGGGGGACCCCTCCCACCTAGGGCCGCGGGGTGGGGGGGCAATGGGGGACAGGCTAAGGGCGTTGGGGAGCAGCCTTGGTTGTCCGGCTTCCCCAGACAAGTGGAGCCAGGCCCTCAGACAGCAGGCAGTGGTCTGGGACCCCAAGCGCTGCACCCTGGGGTCTGAAACTGCCTTAAGGTCTGTGGGGCCTGTCTTTCACTCAGAGCAGCTCTGCCCCACTGTGTTCCCAGCCAAGGGAGAGAGGAGCCCCAAAGTACTCCTCCAAAGGGTGATGGTCTAGAAATCGGGCTGGGGGCCTGGAGGCCTTCCTGGAGGCAGTGACAGCCGACCTGGGGCTTGGCAGGCCAGGTGGAGAAGGTGGGAGCTCAAGTGCGGCAGGAGCTACAGTATGGTGGGGAGCCAGCGTGACTGGGGGCTGAGCACAGGGCAGGGGTCCCCTGGCCCTTCTTCCTGCTTCCTCCCAGGGCCACTGAGTCAGGCCAGGACAGGTGGTCCCTTCCACCACCACTTGTGCCTTGAAATGGGTTTTCCAAGATGGGAGGAAGAAGCAGTCCTTGCCAGAGCCTGACTCCCCCCACTTCTCCGAGAGACCCTCCACCACCCACTCCCCCACCTCCAGGGAGGAGTGCAGGGCTTGGTTACGCAGGCCCCTCTCCCTTTGTAGGGTTATTCGGAGGCCCCTCCCTATCTCTGGCTGGCCCTCGCTCATGCTGTTCCGCCCTGGATGCCCCATCTCCCCTCAGAGACCTTTGGGGTCTACACTCGTCCTGAATGTGCTCCACGCACAGGGGCTCTGCCTCAGGGCAGTGGGTGGGCAGCGAACAGGCTGCCCCGGAGCAGGGGGAAGAGGACAGGCCCCACTCCCCAGCGCCAGTAGGGGAGGGAAAAGTGGCTAGGTGCCCCGCAGCACTGGCCATCTACTGGTCCCTGCCCCATCAGGATACGGATGGAGTAGTCACTGCCTGGCGGACCGTCCCCAGACCTGATCCACAGCTGCCCATGGCCACCTTTATCTGCAGCCCCAAGGGGCTCGCTGCCCCTGGCCTTACACTCCTGAGGCCAGCCAGGCCTGTCTTGGCTCCCACATCTAGGGCTGAGTGGACCATGGTCTGACTGCCCCCTGGCTCCCGGGCCCCATTCCTGCTTTGGGGCTGGCAATTGCTCAAAAGGAAGAAGAGTGCCCACCTCCCCCCATCAGAGGCCAGCCAGGCCCCGAGGCATGGGTCAGGCCCCTGAAAGGGCCAGTGGGTCCCTGAGAAAGCAGCTGTGGGCAGTGTAGGAACACAGAGGCGGGGCTGCTGCCAAGAAAACTATTTATGGACGCTGAAATTTGAATTTCATGTTTTAGCCGCGGGCTGCGGTGTGCTGACATCAGGGTGTGTGTCTCAACCTGCCACTAACCCCAACCCCGGCTATGGGGGGCCTCGTGCTACTCTCTCCCTGAGCTTCAGGGTCCCTCAGACTGTTCCGGGGCGGGGGGGGGGTCCGCTCTGCAGCCCTGAGCCTTTCCCTGCCCAGCTGGGAGGCCTCATCAGCATCCAGTGCCCCCCGCCCCATGGAAGGCCCGTCGCCAGGGGCCAGTTCTCACCAGACGCTGGCACGTGGCAGGTTGAGGGGCTGGCCTTTCAAAGGTCTGGCCAGGAGTTCTGGATACTCCATGGCTTGGGGCTTTGGGTAGTGGCACGGTGACAGCAGCCCATGGAGGCACAGAGCAGAGAGGGGGAAGGACCTTGGTCCCCAGAGACACGGCCACACTCCCAGACTTTGTGTTCTGGGTGCCAGGCCTTGTCTTACTGTCAGGGGTGTCTGGGACAGTCATCCAAGAGGACGACGCTGAGGGTGCCCACATGGCCAACTCTGCCCCGCCCAGCCTCTTCCACTCCTGACCTCAGCTGGCCAGCTCAGATGACACCCTGGCCCGGATAGCCAAACCTGTACCGTCCCTCCTGAGGTGGCCAGCGCTGGCTGGGGGAACCTCCCTGCTGTCCTTCCCCCACACTCCCAGGGGCCTGACTTGGGCCATGGTTGTGTCTGCCCAGGCGACCAACACTCCACCCGCATCGTGGGTGTCCGTGCACCTGTGGACACTGGCTGGGCACCTGTGCTCCCGTCCCCTCACACTGTAGCCAGGGCAGCAGGAAGCACCCATTTGGGTGGGTGCACCCATGCTCTCTGAATTTCAACTTTAAGCACATCAACCCCTTCTGAAAGTGGACAGGACATGTGTTCACTCTTCCATCAACATTCAGGGGGTACAGCCCGAGAAGCCCTGTCCAGAGGGGACCCCACACCGCTGATGGGAAGGCCCATGAGAAACACATGATCAATGACTGCTGGGTCCTGGGCCCCCACCACACAGACAGACATGAGAAGGAGAAAGGAGCTGTGTACCTGGGTGGGGGCCTGGCATTAGCGGGGCTGGGGACTCACACCAACCTTCCCAGGTGCTGGCCCAGAGACACCTTGGCAGGTCTCAAGGCCACAGGCGTAGGGCTGGCCCTCAGACCTCCTCTCAGCCCAAGCCACTCCAAGGGATGACACAGCCCAGGGAAGCGTGGGCTGGGGGCAGAGGGCCTGGCGTGGACACATGACACCGGTGCCACTTGTGGGTTAGGATCTCACGTGAAGCTGGCTGCTGGACAGGCTGGCATCCAGAGACAGCCCTGCTTTAGTGTCCAGGATGCAGGTGTGGCTGTCATGCTGGCCCAGGCTCTTTCCTAAAGTGGCCGGGGTCAGATCAGGGCCACCAGAAGCTGAGGGGCCCCCAGGCCAATGGAGTCCAAGTCCTTCGTCCCCCAGGGCCATCTGGTGGGAACAGAAGCTGGGGCTCTGGCTGAGACCCATGCCTTCTCTGGAGGGAGGGAAGCTGTGGGGAGAGCCTGGAGGTGGCCTCATGGGGTGATCACCCCAGGCCCACACTGCTGTCACCCCCGGGGACTGCACCAAGCTTGCTGGTTGGGCCATCACCCTGGCTAGCATCTTGAGTCGGGCGCACACTGGCCTCAGTCCCTGCCAAAACCTACTGGTGGATCCCACTGTCCTTGAGGTCTCAGGACAGCGCGGAAACCCGACGCCAGCTGCTCCCGACCCATCCTCCTCCAGAGCCCCCACAGCCGCTCCTCCTGCAGCCTCAGAGCCAGCGGGCCGGGGTCTCTCCCTGCGCAGGGTGGTGGCCACCCCTCTGCAGCCTTTGTGCCTGTGTGACCCTGGGGGCACCGAGTGTGGGAACGGGCCTGGGGGCAATAGAGCACAAAGGCTGGGGAGGGGCGGGGTCAGCGGCCGTCGCCCCTCTTCCCGTCGGTCCCGGTCTGCAGTTGGTCATCAGCATAGAGGGAGGGTCTGCAGGCCCAGGGACAGGGCCAGGCCCAGGGGCAACAGCCCTGGGCTCCAGGCGTGGGTGCCGGGGGGTCGGCTGCCCTGGAGTCCCCTCACGTCCCTAGGTCCTGGGAGCCCTCTGCTTGCCTCCCTCCCCTGCCAGACATCAGTCTGGGCTGCTGTCCACCTCTGTCCCAGGGCCCCTGCCCAGCCCTTTTGCCTCCCGGGTGCCTGTAACCCTGTAGCCCAAGGTCCGGCCTCCCCTAACTGCAGGCTTCTCTCTGGCCCAACACCCTCTCCCTCCTGGGGATCCTGCAGCCAGCACTGCCTGAGAGCTCCCCAAGGCGGGGTCACCGTCCCGCAGAGGCCTCCCCTCCTGGGTGCCCACTTCCGGAGGCCAACGTCATTGACTCCCAGGACACTCCCCCACTTCCACATGGGGGCCACAGCCTGCTCCCCACCACAGCGGAGGGGGACCAGAGGGACAGTAAAAATAGACATTACGCCTAGCCATGTCAGGGGTTCGTGCTCAGGCTTTTTTTTTTAACTCAAATTTCTTTGATAAAATATTTTCCCATGGTGGACGGCACTGGGAATGTCCTTTCGGCGGATGTTCCTGATGGCCAATCCCAGGCCCAGGTCGCCAGCTTCAGGGGTCACGATCCTGCCCACCACGTGAGACCCGCCGAATCCCTGGTGTGGGCAGGTGGGCAATCTCCCTGCCTGCCACAGGCCTCCACCACCTGGCTCTGGCCCTGGCACGGCTGTCCTCACATGCAGATGCCCCAGAAGGCAGACCCTGTGCCCTGGGCACACGCCACGTGGAACGTCAACACAGCCTGCGGTCAGGGGCTAGGCACTGGGTGAGGTGTGGCCATAGACCCCTGGCCAGGCACCTAACCCAACCTTGGGCCGGGCCTCCTCCCTCCGCATGTCCAGCCTTGTACCCTGATGCGCCCGCCCAGAGAGTGGCCAGGCTCGCTCTGGGAATGCTCTGTGTGTCCAGTGGGTTTTCCCTCTGGGAATGGCACTAAAATAGCACAAGGAAGTGAAGGAAAATGGAAAGTCAGCCTGGCAGTGGGAGGTCTCCAGGGAGGCAGCCCGCTCCAGCTGGGGCCAGGGGCGACAGAGGCTCTGAGCCATCAACCAGGGTGCTCAGGCCCACCGGAGCACGGGACAGGGCCCTGAAGGCCCAGCACTGCACAGAGGCCCTCCCTGGGTCAGTCCTGAATGTGATGCTCTCTGCTGGCCAGTGGACAGCACCTTCTGCTGCGTAGATGGGCTTATGAGCCAACAGCCCTGTGGAGCCCCACGGAGCCCCACGGAGCCAGCCTTGTCGCTGTGTTGAGCCTCAGGCTATCACCCTAGAGCGTCTGTGGGACACCTCTTCTGTGCTTCCTGGTGTTTGCCCTGGTCCACCCTGCCTGGCCCCGAGAACAGCGTCTCCCCCGGCACTGGGCTGGGAGCAGGGGTGGCCAGTGTGCAGGATGGGGCTGAGCTCCTGGGGTTCAGCTGGGAGTGCCACGGTGGATGGGCTCCGGGAGCACTTGGTGGGAACGTGGCCGGAGGCCTGCCCAGACCTGGTCCTCACACATAACTGCCACACATCAGTGAGCCACCTGTCTCACAGTAACTGGGTATTTGGCCTGAGAACCTTGGTGGCGACCCTGGCCTCAGGCCTAGGCACTAACGCTACCAGCTCGCTGACCAGAGTACGCTCAGTCCTCGCACCCTTCCCAAGATGCCTCCCTGGTGCCCACGGCCGGGTCCAAATTTAGAAATCCTGGCTTCTCAGAGACTCCCTTCTCTGCCCACCTGGCCCTATAATGCTGGCCTTTCAGGGTCCTTATGCACATTCATGGGCCCTCCTAAACAGCTATCTGCCACCCGGGGAGGGTCCTGGGTGGACCCTCGGAGCTGAGCTCAGCTGGAGGCCACTGGCCACCCTGGGACCAGAGGGCTCCCTGGGCCCTTTCTTGACAAAGGCCCATCAGGTGTTGATACAGAGCCTTTTACCTGCGCCCCCACTTGCTGCCCACGCAGTGGCCAGCCCTTGAGTGCGGCCACACACACAGCTCTCTGCCTGGGACCCCACCCCATCCCCTCCAGCCCGGTACACCCTTTGGTACTGGGGTGGCTGCCCTCTGCTTCTTGGCCAGTGCGGCTGCATGGTCCCAAGTCGCGGACCCTATCTCTGTCTTCCTCACCAGCTGGCCTCGTGCGGGTGCACGCCTACCGCAAATACGGACAGTGCCAGGCAGGGCCCCCAGACGAGCAGTGAGCAGGGGGCTGAGGCTTCCCCTTCCCCACGCCTCGCCCCAGCCTGGATGGGCTGGTGCACCTGCCTCCAGACCAGACCCCAGGGAGCCCAGACCCACCAGCTACGGGCAAAGCCTAAAACCCAGGAACCCAGCCATAGCCCTAAATTGTATTCTGAGTCCGCTCTTGCTCATCTGCTCAGGGGCAAGCCCCCTCTCCTCTGGGCAGGCCCAGCAGCTGCTCCCAGGTCTCCCACCCCCCACCCGATGGTCACAACCCTCCGAATGTGTCCCACCTGCGGCAGCACATACATAGCACCCCCCCCCACTGTCCCCCCATGGGCCGTCTTCTGTCCTGGGTGGCCGAGCGCCCACCTCTCCGGCCTGGGCACCGGATAGTCCCCTATCAGGGCCGGTGCAGCTCTGCCTCCCAGCCTCTGAACTGGCTCCACGAGGCCCCGCAGGCGTGCGCGCACAGCCTGCGGCCTGCCCCTCCCACCTGGCAGGGCAGGGGGGCCCTCGGCTTGCAGGCTGCCAACTGCGGGGACAGGAGGCAGAGCACGCACAGGACGGACGGGGCCAGGGAGGCCGTGGATGCTCTTCCCCGTGCAGGGGTGTGGTGGCTCAGTGCCCTCGCAGGCCTGAAGGATGTCAGGCTGCTCCCCAGCACGAGGCTTCCCGGGGCGCCAGTGGGGGTTTCCTCCCAGCTACCCAACTTCCTGTTTTCTCAAGAAAACTTAGCAGCAGAGGCTCTGAAAAGCTCATTAAAATGCCTCCCAGGCGTCCCGGACGTCCTGGGGTCTTTACAACACTTGTCGGCTTGAGCACAAAGAGAGGCAGCAGACAGGGTTCCTGTCCTCCCAGAGCTCACTGAAGGAAAAGGCCCCATGGAGCACTTCCCGCCACTGGGTCAGCCACTGTCAGTGCCGGCAGGGCAGGGGGCCCGGGGGTCTGCACAGACTGCACCTGAGGCCTGGCGGTGGGGGTCCAGGCCCTCCTCCCTCCCTCCCACTCTGCTGCGTGCACGCCCTCGGGTGCACAGTCTCCTGACTCGGCCTGTGGGTTGAGGTCCCATGTGCCTGGCGGGAGGCCACCCCTCCCCTGGCACCGTGGATATGAGGCCCACTGTCCACCGAGCAACTGGGCTTAGGGAGGTGCTCCTGACGGAGCTTTGTCGTGGCTCCAACTACAAGATATCCTGGGAACAGCCAGCACTCTGCACCAGGAGCCATGGAAGCGTGAGAGGACTGGCCCCGAGGCCCTCTCTGTCCACTGTACCCCGTGGAGGCCCCACATGGAGCACGGACATGCAGCAGCTCCCCCTCAGCCAGACGGCATGGGGCTGGAGGAACTCAATGCGCCCAGGCACCCCCTCCCTGGCCCAATCAGCAGACGGTACCCAGGCCCCAGACCCCTCTCCGATCTTAACCCTGGATATGGCTGCCCTGACCTGGCAATTTCTTCACCTAGACCTTTCTAGATGTCAGGATGGACCCAGTGGCCATCTGTGGCTGTGGACATTGCCCTCCAAAAATGGGACTCCCCCCAAGCCAGATGCAACGTCAGTGGACTAGAAGCCCTGTGGGAGGCCAGCCCTGGACACGGGAGGAAATGCCTGGATTGAACAGGTATCCCATGTGAGCTGCTCCCTTGGCCATGCCAGTCCCAGCACTCTGCCACCCCTGGCCCCAGTGGGGGTGGGAGGAAGAGGAGGAAATGCCACAAATGGGGCAGTGGCGGCTGCTGCTTGCAGGAGCACAGACCCCAAGGCACATGGCCTCTGTTGTCCTGCCATCAGCCAGAGACGTGCTGGTCTTGCCCATCACGGAAGTGGCTTCCTGACAGCCGGGGGCTCACACATCAGCCCAAGGCAGGCCTGGACACATGGGACCCACCTGGCAGCGGCTGAAGATGTCTGCATGGGTGACACGCACGTTGAAATGCTTGAGCACGGCCTTCGCCTGCTGCTGGGCTTTGAGGGAGCAGTCCACCGAGAGGCAGCGCCCAGCCCCGACCTGGGCCCGGAGCTGCACAGAAGTGTGGCTGCTGAGCTGCAGCCATGGAACCCAAACCTCTCCAGGCCCGCCTCCCCTCCCCCCGCTCCGGGGCCAAGAGCCCGCCCTCAGCCCACCCAGGGTGGGACAGCAGTGTCGGGTCAGCCCCCACTCCCATCAGCCCCATGGTAAGACCCCGGGGTGGGGGTGGCCCAAGGGCCGGGCTGAGGCTCCCTTGGAAAGGTGAGGGGCCCTCACCTTGTGGTACGGCAGCCCTGATGTCAAGATGATCCTTCCCTCCTGCCTGGCAACCTGTGCAGGACGCAGATGGACAGGTGAGGGGCACACCGGTGCTGGCGCCAGGGCTGCTTCTGCCCCCATCTTCCCTGGGCGCCTCCCTGTCCCCCAGGGCTGCCTCTGTCTGGGGCCTGGGCAGCCAGTAGCGTCCCGCAGCCGGAGTCCTGGGCATTGCCTTGTGGTAGAGATTTGGTCTTAGAATCTGATGGACATTTTACATAATTGCAAACAAAACTAAAATTTAAAAAGCAATGTCTAAAAATCCAAAGAAGATGGAACAGATGAACGGCACAGAAAGGTGTTCTAAGTGACACGAAAGCCCAGTGCGTTGGATGCACATCTCCGGGGAGCTCCACCACAGAGCAGAAACGGAGGACAAGTCTACTGCTGGTGAGAGCACCAGCGTCGCCCCTCGGGAACATTCACGTGTCAACTGTGACTACAACAGATGCGTCATGCGGTGTTGGGCCGGCTTCAGCGGACAGAGGGGTGTGAAGGAAAATGAAGGACATTACAGCACGGCTTCAGGCCCGAATAGAAAGCTTCACTGTGCATTTCTTATACACACATACTGAGAAGTATTTCACCACTCCGGCTACCATCAAGGCCTAGAACTAAGAACCAACCCTACAGCCAGGAGCAGCCTGTGCCCAGACTTGGTTTCCCCATGGGTGGAAAGGCAATCAGGGCTTTTTTGAGACATAGCTGATTCCAGGTCTGAGGCAGAAAATTCACACAACGAAGCTGGGCATCTCGTCGCGTCGGAAAACGAAGACGCTCTCAAAGCCCACAGGTGTCCTAGCCAAGGGCTCAGGGTGCCGTGAAAGCGCCCAAACACCGTGGTGCCTCCCGATGGGGCGACAGCAGCAGCGTACAGAAAGGCCAGGCATGGCTCTCGCAATGTGTTCGGCACGTTTCTAAACAATCGTTACTTATCTCTGGAGAACGCAAGAGGCCACCCAAAAGCGTAAGGGCTAAAATGATAAAAATCTTAAAAGAAAACACGGTGGGGGAAATGTCATGGCATTGGACTGGGCAGTGATTTCTTGGATATGGCACCCAAACACAGACAACAAAATTAAAAATAGAAAAATTGGGCTTCATGAAAATCATAAACTCTTGTACATCAGAGGGCACCATCAAGACAGTGAGAAGACAGCCCACAGAGTGAGTGAGAATATTTGCAAATTGTGTGTCTGTTCAGGGATTAATATCCAGAATATATAAAGAACTCCTACAACCCGACAACAAAAAAGCAAATAGCCCAATTAAATATGGGCAAGGGACTTAAATAGATGTTTCTCTGAAGACGACGTACGCATGGCCAACAAGCACAGAAGAAGTGCTCAACATCACTCATTATTAGAGAAAGACAAATCAAAAACACAATGAGATACAAATTCACTAGGATGGCTTTTTTTTTTTTTTTAAAGGAAAATAAGTGTTGGTAAGGATGTAGAGAAATTGGAGCCCTCGTGCATTGCTGGTTGTAATAAAATGGTATATTCACGGTGGAAAACAGTATGGCAGTTTCTCAAAAAGTTAAACACAGAATGACCATATGATCCGGCAGTTCTACTGCTAGGTCTATGTCCAAAAGAACTGAAAGCAGAAACTTAAACAGACACCTGTATACCAAGGTGCATAGTAGCATTATTCGCAATAGCCAAAAGGTGGAAAGAACCCAGGTGTTCCAGGTGTTCATCAACAGATGAATGGGTAAACACCCCCCTCCAACACACACACACACGAATCTATTCAGCTTTAAAAAGGAAGGAAATTCGGACACATGCCACAACGTGGACGAACTCTGAAGACATCATGCTGAGTGCAACAATCTAGACACAAAGACAAAGAGCCTGTGATCCCATACATGTGAGGTATCTAGAGAAGTCAAATCCATAGAGACAGGAAGTAGAATGGTGGATGCCAGGGGTGGGGGTGGGGGATGCAGAATGATGGTTTAGGGTGGACAAAGCCTTTGTTTGGGATGATGAAAAAGTTTTGGAACCCATAGTGGGTACACATCACTGTGAGTACCCTTAATGTTACTAAACTGCATACTTAAATATGGCTAAAATGATCAATATTTTGTATATTTTACTACAAAAAGTAAGAAAAAAAGCAATAAAGCAAGTGGTTACTTTGTAGTGATAACAAATATACATCTATGTGACGAATAAAAAACCAAAAAAACCAAAACAAAAACAAACAAACACAACTGAAGCAAATGTGAGGAAAGAACCAAATGAACGGACAGTCAAGAGAAAATACGACTAGCTACGCAGAAGTGACCAAGGAATGATGGCAAATGTCTCAACAGCAATGATGGACACCAAAAAACAAGGCATTACTTTCAAAGTTTTGTCAAACTACAATTATAAATCCAGAAACATTCTCTTTCAGAAGAGAAAAGACATAGAGGTTTTCCAGGGAAAAACAGCCCCAATGAAAGGATGTAGCAAAAGACATTCTTTTAGCAAGAAAGAGCTTGCTTTTTCCTGGAGCAAGGTCTGTTGCGCATATGCGCATCCACACATCATGAATTCTAAAAACCATCAAGTAGATAAAACAAATACGATAATGTCTAATTTGTAGAATTAAGAAAAACCACATTATGTTAAAATACTGGAAAATACTAGTAGGTAAGTTGGAAAAGGAATAAGAAAGCTGACTTGTTCTAAGATCGCTGTATTAACTTTAACTTCAGACAATGTTAACCCAAATATAAATGTTAAAAATTCATAGATAATTTCTAAAAGAACGGAAATAGAACTTATAACTTCCAAGTTAATAGAGAGAAAAATAGAAAAAGGATAAAAAAGCTAAAAGAATGTTAAGAAACAAAGGGAAAAAATAACAGAAAAAGTAGGACCAAGAGAAAACCCAAGTCAGGGTAGTACAAATGAACCCAAAGTACATCAGCAGTTACATTAAGTGTAAACAGACTAAACTAATAATTTGAAAAGCAAAGATTGTCAGACTAGACATTTTTTTACATTCAGCTAAAAGCAGCTTATAAGAAATACATCTTTTTTTTTTTTTTTTTTTTTTTTTTTTTTTTCAGGGGGAGTGGGAGAGGAAGAAGCAGGCTCACAGCGGAAGAGCCCGATGTGGGACTCGATCCCGGATCGCCAGGATCACGCCCTGAGCCGAAGGCAGACGCTTTAACGACTGCGCCACCCAGGCGCCCCAAGAAATACATCTAATATATAAGAGTAAAGGCAGGTTGAAGGTAAAAAGCAAGGGATGATATACAAACCCTAACCAAAGAATGTTGGAGAAATGATATGAATATTTGTTAAAATAGACTTCATGGCAAAGAGCATTATTAGAGTCAAAGAGGTTTACCTCATAATTGTAAAATATTTCACTTAACAGGAAGATATAAGGATTCTAAAAAATATATATGCATATGCACCTAATAACACAATTTAAAAACATATAAAGCAAATTCTGACACAACTACAAGATGAACCCACCATCTTCAGGAAACTTCAGCCCAGAGAATTAAGCAGGAAAATAATCAAACAAGATACAGATGATTTGAGCAACACATTAATTAAGCTTGATCTACTGTGTGTGTGTGAGAGAGAGAGAGAGATGGAAATGAACATAACTGGAGAATATGTATCCTTTTAAAACCCATGTGGAACATTTATAAAAAGGGTCATCTACTTGGCTATGAAGCAAGTCTTCACAAATAGCGAAATCGGTAGTGTATAGACTATGCTCCTTGACTACTATACAGTTAGGTAGAAACCCATTTGTAGAAAGGTAACGAAAAAGCTCCAAAACTCCAAGCCTTCTGAAACTGAAAAACAGCCTTCTAAGGAACTCTTAAGTCAAGTAACTAATTATAATGGGCACTCAAAAATTGTGAGAACTATAAAATAATAAAAGTATCACACATTAAAACTGATGGAATGCAGTGAAAACAGTACTTCAAGAAAAAATTTATGATCTTGAATGTTTACATTATAAAATTTAAAAGGCTAAAAATTAAGGAGCTAAGCACTCCCCTTGGAAATAACCCCAAGAAAGCAAAAGGAAGGAAACAATAAAGATAAGAATAGAAATTAATGAGATAGAAAACAAAAATGCAATAGGATCAACAAACCAAATACTAGTAATTTGAGAAGACTTGTTAAATAGACAAATCTCTGCAAGATCAAGAAAAAAGCAGCAGCACAAGTGTGCACCAGTGAGGCTGGAAGTGTGAACAAACTACAGACATGGTGGGACTTGCACAAGGAGTACCAACAAGTGTATGTATCTGGAATGTTGGGCGGGATGGACACGTTCCAGAGAAAGACAGAAGTTACCCAAAGTGAGTCACGAAGACGCAGACAACTAAATACTCCTACAATTATTAAATGAAAAAGAATCATCAGTAGACCCTCCCTCCCCTAAAACGTCAGGCCAGGAAGCCTTGCAGAAAGCCCACATTTGAGAAGATAGTTCAAATATTACTCAAAGTTGCAGAAAGACGAAAAGCTCCTCAACTTCTTCACGAGGAAGCCCGGGTAATGAGAAAGAACAGTTCGACGTCAGACATGCTCCTCGAGGGCCATCCAAACGTCCCAAACAAGAACTTCAAACCAAAGCAATGTCAGAAAAGGGTCACATGCTTGACCAAGATGGGTTCAACCCAGGAGTGCAAGGTTGGTCCCAGATGAAAAATGTCCCCCACCCCATTGAGACAGTAAAGGGAACAAGCCTCTGTGGTTATCTCAGTAGCCGCGAAGATCGATGGCAGGACGGCTTCCTTGGCCGGCCCGGCCCTGCAGCGGCTGCCTTGCTTCGGCCCAAGGACACATGGCGAGGATGGCACCCCCACCGCTCCTGGGTGACCATCTTGGAGGTCTGAGTGACAGGAAAAGGGAAAAACCAGAAACTGGAAGGTTTGGGAAGGAAGGAAGAAGAGCNTCACTGTTCGTGGGTGGTACGTCCACGAGGAGAGCCCCGAGGAGCTGACAGCCTGTTCGGCAGAACGGAGGACACTTTCCTCAGGTTTCTGGGTGTGACATCAACTGTTAGGGCAAGTCCCTGGGTGAGCTCTGGCCAACAAGGCACAGGGGCTTGTGGAGAAGGTCGCTGCCCGTGTCTGAAGCACATGGGAGAAGAGGCAGGCAAACACTCACGGGCAGAAGACTGGATATTATCAACATGCCACTTCCTCCCACCCGATTCACGGTCAACGCCGTTCTGAGCAAAGCCTTACTGACGCTGCTTCTACAGGACAGGCCAAAGCCTCGCCCCGCTGGATGCCAAGAGGGAGAGTAAAGCCAGAGGGGAGACCAGGAAAGACTCGGGGAGACATGTGTCGAGGGTCCCCAAACCACCCCCAGGTCCACTGACTGGCCAGAAGGACCCAGCACAGAGACATGCTCACGGCAAAGATTCTTCATGGGGAAAGGATACGGAGCAAAATCAGCACGTGGAAAAGGCACGTGGGCAAGACGCAGGGGCACGAGGAGCCCCCAGGGGAGCTGTGCTGCAAGGACAGGTGGCGGGGAGCGCCATCTCTCCGGAGGTCTGCACCTGGCCTGGGCACACAGGCACCCCTGCCTGGCACGCACCAGGACTGCTGACTCCCAGACAGAAACCCTGTGCGCATGACTTGGGCGCGTGAGCCACCGCCACCAGCCAGGGGCCGGCCTCGCGGGCAGGCCTGGCCAAGGACCGCGTCGGGCTTGCTCAGTAACTTCCTCACAAAGCACCGTACAGGACCAAAGGCACCAGCAGCCAATGAACATAGGAAAAGATGCTCAACGTTGTCGATAACCAGAGGAAGGGGAATTAAAATACATGAAATATGATCTCACGCCGACAGGCCTAGCAAGGTGGGCAGGTTGGCACCAGTGGTGAACGTGATTTGTCATTCCGCCGTCCACAGCGGGAGAGCCCGGGCCGCGTGCGGAGGCTGCTCTTGGGGCAGATACAGAAGCTCTCCAGTCCCTTATGCGACTGCGAGTGGGAAATGCGGCGCCCACGCCCGTTCCTTCCTTTGCCACTTTGCCTGGCACAGAGCAGCCAGCTGATCCCACATCCTTGTTACTTGGACGAAAATGTCCTGAGGTAGCAGACGCACGTTCACCCGGAATCTCTCCTTCCACGGGTACTGGACCGTGGGCATCCGAGGGCAGGCCACAGACTACTGGTGACCTCTCCCCCGTGGGAGACGGTGCTTTTCAATCTCATCAGACTGGAGGACCAAGCCAGAGATCCCAGACCCCAGCCAGAGAACTCATCCCGAAGGCCGTCCTCGGCAACCTCTTCTGGCCCCGCTGCAGCGAGGTCACCCAGGGAAGCAGCACCCGTCCGAGGTGTAAGCGAGGAGCTGGCCAGGCGCACCAGAAGTCCGCCGGGCAGCCCATTGGGCAGTTCATGAGCCGTGAGAACGCTATGGGCTGGACTTTCTCTGCCAGTTCTGGCTTCTGCTGAGGGACTGAGGGCCTGGGCTTGGTGGAGACCCTCAGGGCCCTCCCCAGCCTTTTGTAAACTCATACTCTGGCCTCTGTGTAGCTGTCACACCCAGCCTCCTCCAGCCACGCTGCTGAAATCAAGCTCTTGGTTTAAGCGTCTTTCACCGTCCCACCACACTGAGAATCCCCCCATCGCCTGACGAGACCCCCCCCCCCCCCCGACCCCTGTCCTCTCCCGCTTGACCCCAGGTGCGGAGGCCTCCTCAGTTCTGGGCAGTCTGCCCAGCAAGCACCCCACGCCGCCCCACTGTGCTCTCTGAGCACTCGCCTCCCTGCAGGGAGCACACGCCCAGTGTCCCGGGGCCCTCAGCAGCCGAGCGTCCTTTCTTCTCAAGAACATGTGTGTTAACATGCACGAGATGGAAGGTAGAGAAGGTGGAACCTTCTTCTGTACCACCCGCTTTGTTTGTTTGTTTGTTTTAGAGACAGAGCTGTGTGCATGGGGAGGGGGCAGGGCAGAGGAAGAGAGAGTCCTAAGCAGGTTCCACTCGGTGCCAAGTCAGACGTGGGGCTGGACCTCCCAACCCTGAGATCCTGACCTGAGCCAAACTCAGGTCAGACACATAACCGACTGAGCCACCCTGGGCAACCTGTTTTTGTACAAAACACACAGTTCGTCGACTCAGGAGTTTTGATGGGGACACATGATCTGGAAAGGTCCACAGAGGAGGACGCCAAACAGCCAAAGGGCTGACGGAGCTCCCACTGCTGGACGGTGCCCGAGGGCCCTGCGCCAGGAGGACACACACCTGCTCGCCCGTCCAGAGTGTCTACACCAGCAAACGGGGGGAGCGGCGTGAAGCCTCCCACTCTGGAAACATGTACTGAACACGCAGAATTCCTTAAAAGCTTGGATCAAAAGGCCTACTAGAACCAAGTTTGAAGGGATTCTGGAAACTATGGCTGACATCAGTCCATGACGTAGGTCCAAGAAACCACAGGGAGGGTCCGGGTCTGGCTCACGCCTCCCCCGACGTGCGGCCCCAAGAATGGCCACCCACCAACGCCGCTTCCCGGGCCCCCGGGCACTGTGAGGTCCGTGTGTTTTTGTCCTGTGTGGTTTGGCTGCACTTTCCAGACCCTGCCTCTGTCTCATACCTTCAACGCCTCCCACTCACAGTCCTCCAAGGCCGGCCAGGCTTCTCTCGGGATGCCCCCAACCCCCCGAGCCTCCAGCCGCTCTTGCTTTCAGAGCTTCCGTGTCTGCAGCCATCTGCTACAAGCCCAGATACTGCTCTGCGGGAGGCTGGTCCCACTGGCTCCACAGGCTCCCTGCTCAGGGCTCACGCCAAAATGTGGGCACTGGCGGCTGTGCTGTGGGAAGAACCCACTTCCAGGCTCACAAGGTGCTGGCAGGATCCAGGCCCCTGCTTGATGTGCGGCCTCAGGCAGCACCCGCACACCGGCTCCCTCCTGTGCTTTGAAGCCAACTCCTGCCTTCTGTTTCTGCTTGAAAGGCTCATGGGATGACACTGGGCCCACCTGGGTCATTTGAAATAATCTCTCTATTTTAAGGTCAATAGATGAGTAAATTATATCTTTAAATCCCATTTGTCATGCAATGTAAAAAGTCACCGGTGCAACACGTTGGGGTAAGGAGCAGGGGAGCCAAAGCCTGCCCCTCATTTGCTGGGGACCCTGTGCACTCTTGGGGGCCAGTGCGAAGGCAGCTCCTCCCTGGCTCCTGAATTCCTTGACCGAAGAGGCCTGGTCTTGAGTCCCCAAGCAGCCAGGCTGGCCACCTTAGTCTCAGCACCCCCCCCCCCAGGCTAAAAACAGCCTTGGTTGGGAAACAGGTGTTTTGTACAGGGACAGTGGCCAGGGCCAACCTTGGCACAACCACCTGCTCTCCTGGACGCCAGGACCAGGCCTCTGGGAGAGGCGGCTCACGAGGGGCCAGAGATGGGGGAGAGAGCCAACATCCTGTCATGAATGCCAGGGGCCGCCACAGGAAGTGGAGCTCCAACCGGGCAAGGCCTGTTCTCTCCCAGCTCTGCCCCTCCCTCCTGCAGCCTCGGCACGGGGGGTGGGGGGGCGGGGGGGCAGGCAGCACAGGGCAGGTCCCCTCTATTCTTCTGGCTTCAGCTTCCTCATTAGTGGGGGGTGGCACGAAGAATACCCACCCACATGTGCTGGAGGGATCGGGAAGCCTGGGCCCCGTGCACACGGTGCAGGGAGCTGGGGCGGCTTCTTGCCGCAGGCCCTGGCCAACAGACAAACCCCACTGCTCCGCAGTCTTGGGGCTGCGGCCAGCCAGCTGGTGAGCCGGGGGACCCTTTCTCAGAAGAATGTTTGCAACTGCATAAAAGAAACCACATATTAACAATAAAGATGACAGGTCTCATTCACAGCAGCGTCACTGGAAACAGCCCAGGTGACGCTTCATCGCGGTGGGGGGCGGGGGGGCACTGCTGCGGTCCACCCGTGACCGGAACACTACTGGCTCACCAAAGGGAGGGAAGCCCTAACACACCACGACGACGATGAACCCGGAAAGCAGGCGCCCAGTGCACGTGGCCAGCCGTCCAGGACAGAGCCCCGATGTGGACAGAGCCCCGACCGCCAGGGGCCGGGGCACGGGCGGCAACGGCGACATCCTCGGACGGCTGTGGTTGTGGTCGCACAGCACTGTGAGTGTAGGAAAGCCAGTGAACGGTACACTTGGGCGGGTGAGTTGTGTGTGGTTCTGTGTCCACGTGCCTGTGGGGGAGCGACCCACCCACATTCAAAACCCCTGAATTCTGAGACCCCCCACTCAGATTTTCTCCGTGGCCCCGGGGGCTGGTGTCCCCACAGGCAGGGCCCTGCCGCGGCCGTGAGCAGAGCCTCTTTCTGCACAGTGTCTCCAGGGCCCACAGGACAAGGGGCTGAGGGTGGGGGCAGGCCAAAGGAGCCGAGAGGGTTCCCGGCGGCAGGCCCCAGGTGCCGGGCAGCCATAAACATCTCTGTCCTTGGACCCAGGGGAGCCCTGTCCTCTGCCCCGGCAACCTCAGACATGGCCCTGCAACCAAAGGACAGGGACCCAGAAGGCCCCGAGCCCCCGGTGGGTGGGCACAAAGCCCCAGAACACTCACCTCAGCCGCCCTGCGGTGGTCCTCGCCGGCACCCAGCACGAGCACATCCGCGCCCACACAGCGGAGGCTCCGTGCCAGCCCTTGCAACATGTTGTCACACACCACGCGGAAGGCCCTGGCCGGGACCTCGGGGGCGGCGTCCTCGTTCTCCGCCACAGGCACCTGCAACAAGGCTTGGCTCAGCAGCACGCGGCCCCCTCGCCCCCAAACTGGACTTGATGGGGAGTGAGAGCCCTGAGGGCCGAACTTGAAAAAGAATCAGGAGCAGTATGTGCTCGACGTGGAAAACGGCAGGAAACAGACTAACGAAGTGACACACGGTCACTCACACTGGGGCTAAGCAGGGTCTCCACACATGGGGGTGGGGGGTGGGGTCTGTGCACAGGGAGTGGGGCAAGGCGCCCAGGGGCCACATGGTTCATGACAGATACTGCCCTGGACCTCGGTGGGAGCATGTCAGGCCTGGTGTCAGCAGAGGGCTGGGGACTCACGCTCCTCCAGGACACTAACCTGTGGCCCTGCTTCCCTTCTCTCCAGGCGGAGGGACCCAGGCCCTCTTGGAAGCTGCTGACCACCCCAGCCCGGGCCTCGTCCCTTGTAAGGTCCTAGTTTTAAGGACAGTGATCCTCCTTCCTGAGGA
>NW_024424119.1:59988232-59991296 GCF_017311325.1 Ursus maritimus
GGGGACCCTTTCTCAGAAGAATGTTTGCAACTGCATAAAAGAAACCACATATTAACAATAAAGATGACAGGTCTCATTCACAGCAGCGTCACTGGAAACAGCCCAGGTGACGCTTCATCGCGGTGGGGGGCGGGGGGGCACTGCTGCGGTCCACCCGTGACCGGAACACTACTGGCTCACCAAAGGGAGGGAAGCCCTAACACACCACGACGACGATGAACCCGGAAAGCAGGCGCCCAGTGCACGTGGCCAGCCGTCCAGGACAGAGCCCCGATGTGGACAGAGCCCCGACCGCCAGGGGCCGGGGCACGGGCGGCAACGGCGACATCCTCGGACGGCTGTGGTTGTGGTCGCACAGCACTGTGAGTGTAGGAAAGCCAGTGAACGGTACACTTGGGCGGGTGAGTTGTGTGTGGTTCTGTGTCCACGTGCCTGTGGGGGAGCGACCCACCCACATTCAAAACCCCTGAATTCTGAGACCCCCCACTCAGATTTTCTCCGTGGCCCCGGGGGCTGGTGTCCCCACAGGCAGGGCCCTGCCGCGGCCGTGAGCAGAGCCTCTTTCTGCACAGTGTCTCCAGGGCCCACAGGACAAGGGGCTGAGGGTGGGGGCAGGCCAAAGGAGCCGAGAGGGTTCCCGGCGGCAGGCCCCAGGTGCCGGGCAGCCATAAACATCTCTGTCCTTGGACCCAGGGGAGCCCTGTCCTCTGCCCCGGCAACCTCAGACATGGCCCTGCAACCAAAGGACAGGGACCCAGAAGGCCCCGAGCCCCCGGTGGGTGGGCACAAAGCCCCAGAACACTCACCTCAGCCGCCCTGCGGTGGTCCTCGCCGGCACCCAGCACGAGCACATCCGCGCCCACACAGCGGAGGCTCCGTGCCAGCCCTTGCAACATGTTGTCACACACCACGCGGAAGGCCCTGGCCGGGACCTCGGGGGCGGCGTCCTCGTTCTCCGCCACAGGCACCTGCAACAAGGCTTGGCTCAGCAGCACGCGGCCCCCTCGCCCCCAAACTGGACTTGATGGGGAGTGAGAGCCCTGAGGGCCGAACTTGAAAAAGAATCAGGAGCAGTATGTGCTCGACGTGGAAAACGGCAGGAAACAGACTAACGAAGTGACACACGGTCACTCACACTGGGGCTAAGCAGGGTCTCCACACATGGGGGTGGGGGGTGGGGTCTGTGCACAGGGAGTGGGGCAAGGCGCCCAGGGGCCACATGGTTCATGACAGATACTGCCCTGGACCTCGGTGGGAGCATGTCAGGCCTGGTGTCAGCAGAGGGCTGGGGACTCACGCTCCTCCAGGACACTAACCTGTGGCCCTGCTTCCCTTCTCTCCAGGCGGAGGGACCCAGGCCCTCTTGGAAGCTGCTGACCACCCCAGCCCGGGCCTCGTCCCTTGTAAGGTCCTAGTTTTAAGGACAGTGATCCTCCTTCCTGAGGACTGGAGTGAAGGGACCCCGAGGGGCTTCACTCACCTGCCAAGCCAAGGCTGAGGCCTCCTGCAGGCCGGGCAGCTCCTGAGCCCCTGATCTCTCGCTGCACCCTGGCCTCAGGCTCCGGGCCAGGTCCTCAGGCAGGGAGAAGCTGGCAGGTTCCCTGCACAGAGCCTGGTACACCCCCAGCAGGCAGTAGGCGTCGGCAGCTGGGGGGGGCATGGGTCAGCCTCAGCCTCCAGGGTGGGGGCACGGGAGATGTGGGGCACGGGGGTGTGGGGGAAGGGAGGGGGTGCACACCTGCGTAGACCAGCTGCCCCTCGCTCAGCGGCCGCCGGTCCCAGTTAGAGAGCTGCTGTGACTTGTCCAGGGGCTTGCCCAGCACCTGCTGCACCAGGAGGCTGAGGCCCCGCAGCCCCCTGGCCTCACCCCTGCCTAGAGCTGGCTTGTCCACTGCCCGCATCTGCAGAGACAGAGCCCCTTAGGGGGAGGGGCCTGCCCTGGAGAAAGGGTGGCCACCACTCACGCCATCACTGTCTCACATGGGGGCCCTGCCCTGGGGAAGGCCCTTCACCCTCCACAGCCACCTGTGCACAGGAAGAGGGGCACAGATGGCCTAGGCAGGCAGGGGCGGGGGGACTCAGGGTCACGGTGACCTGCCCACAGGTCAGCTCTGGGGCTAGCATCTTAGCCCCTAGAGGTGTGTTCTGAGAACTCAGAGGGACCCAAAGCAGGGCTGGTTCTGGGGAAAGTGTGGGGACACACGGTGACACTCCCTCCCTGGGGGGGTCCTAGTGACCTGAGCAACCCAGAGGTGCTCTGAGGCTATGTGCACATCCTGACCCATAGACATCAGCCAGTCTTTGGTGAAGACCCCTGGCTGGCAGGGGGCATCACTGTGCTGGCGGCTCAGCAGAGAAGGGAGGGTCCCTATCCCCGACCCTGTTCCTCTCGAGCTGACCTGCCTGTGCACCTGCAGCAGGTCTAGACTGCCCCGCAGCTGCTTCTCCACGTGAGCCAGCTCAGGGCAGGAAGCACCCAGGCTCCGAAGGTCCCCTGCCATCCCATAACCTGCAGGGAGGGCCATCAGCGTGACAGGCACTTGAGGAAGGGGCCCTGGCCTCGCCCCAGCACCCTCCCCCTGGGTGGGCAGGGGCTTTGCTCACCCAACTTAGTGATGGAGGGGTCCGAGAGCAGCTGGGACACCATCCTGGAGAAGGCCTGGGACACTTGCCCTCCTGCTGGCCGTGAGAGCACAGGCACGTCCAGCAGGAACACACGGCCCTCCACCGCCACTTGCATGATGGATGCCTGGGGCCGGCCCCCTGTGCCAAACGAGGGTCGCCACTCCAGGTCCACACCGACCACCTGGCCGGGCTGTAGAGAGCTGGGATGAGCAGGGGAGGACCCCCCAGGGCGCCGCAGGGCTGCGGCCAAGGCCACAGTCCCCCGGGACCCCTGAGGGTGAAGTCGAGGGGAGGCAGTCTCTGTTGGGGGGGCCTGACTAGCCCTGTGGGCTTGTATAGGACCGGGGCTGGGCCTGGCCCTTGGTTGCCCGTCGGTCTGCATAGAGGGGAAGACCAGCCACAGTGCAGGTGTGCAGTGCTGCGGGGGGGGGGGGGGGGG
>NW_024424119.1:59991306-60004376 GCF_017311325.1 Ursus maritimus
GCGCCAAATGCCTGTGGGCAGGTGCCCGATGCTTGTGCTTTAGGCCCGGAGTCTTCAGAATGGGCTGGTATGGGTGCCTTGCTCTGCGGGGGTGTCTGGGGTGGGATGGGATGGAGAGTCAAGCCTGGTGGGTCCTGGTGTGGACAGAGCCCCCAGAGCCAGCCACCCACCCGCAGAAGCTCCTCCTCGTGCCTGGCCAGGTCCTCCCAGGAGGCCAGGAAGTGGATATCCTCCCTGGCGATGGGCAGCTGGTAGTAATCAACCCTCCGGTCTTCGAAAGGCATCTCAGGCGTCCTGGAAGGAGTGGAGCTGTGGCACCCCCCGCCACCCTGGGTCCCTGGTGACCTACCTCAGCCCAACACTTTCCAACCTGGCCAGGCCCAGAGCAGACCTCAGAGAGGCAGGGGAGCTCTGAGAGTGCTTGGTGGGCTGGTGTCTGCAGGGTCCTTGCTGCTCACTCCACTTTGCCCAAACTGCTGACATATGTGACTCATGGGGCCACTTCCCAAGGACGGGGGCGGGGGGGGGGCAAGAGCCTGTTCCCCTCACCAGCCTCCCGAGCCTGGGGGTGCTCACCGCTCCTGGAGTTTGAGCTGGCGGAGCTCTGCGGCCACCGCGGCTGGCAGCCGCTCCTCGGGCAGCGAGAGGTCCAGGGCGCATCGGGCAGCCATGGCCTCGTTGTCAGAAGAGGCCAGCAGCCGCAGCAGCTCCTCCCGTAGCCACTCGTCCTGTCCCACCAGGCCCTGTGGGCACACAGGATGGGATGGGCTGTGCTGCCTGACTGCCCTGAGGGGTCGCGGACAGTCCTGGCAGCCCCCAGGCCCGCGACTCCCCCCAGCAGACCTCACAAACCCCAGAGCAGGAAGCTGTTCCCTGGAGGAAGGCCACAGAATCTCCCGGGTTGAAGGGCCGCTGTCCTGTGTCCACAAGCCCAGCCTGACGGCCCTGCCCCCATCTCCCGTCTCCAAGCCCTGGCTCCCTACCAGTCCTGCCCCCAGACCCGAGACCAGCCTTGCCCTTCTAGAATGTTGCCTGGCTCCGCTCCTTCTCCACTCTGGTGTGGTAGGGCCTGCTCCTGACCGTTGGGCTGTCCGGGTCTGCCCCTCGGATCTCCTCACCCCCGCCTGTGGGCTGGCCAACGTTCTCAGGGGAAGGTGGGGCCGTGGGACACTCCTGAATCCACAGTTCAGAGAGTGGACACAGGCGAGCAGCCCTCGGAGAGGCAATGAACGTGGGGTCTCACGAGGCTGTCTCTCCCACACCATGCCCAGCACAGGAGCAGAGGGACCCATGCGACCCATAGGTGTCCCACCTGAGTCAGCTCAGCCTCAGGACACCCAGGGCAAGGCCCGGCCACCTGCACCACCAGGGTCCCAAAGGAGGGTTTCCATCGTGGCTGAGTCCTTGAGCCCATAAGGTCACAGGTTGCTGTAACTTGGGGGGGGGGATAGGACCCCGCCCTCCAGGAGTCTGAGCCTCTTGCCCCTGAGGCCTCTGTGCGCTCCGAGGAGCCCCTGCTGGCTGACAGGCAGGGCCCCTCCCAGATGACTCTGTCCCCCCAGTAGCCTCAGGCCATCCGCTTCCCGCAGGCCGCGGTTCCCACGTGGACGACAATATGTGGAAGCCCCTCCACATTCTTCAGGATGTCCGCTGCCCTTCCGGCTGCCTCGGCCTTGGCACCCAGGGGGGACCAGCCTTCCGGGCCTTCCCCGGGGGTCCACGTTCCTCTCCAGTGACTCACCACCCACCCCACACACCCATCCCTCCAGGGGTGGCTCAGCGCTGCCCCCCGCTGGATGCCACTCCGGACACCAGATGTCAGACTACTCATCAGGGAGGGAAGGGCCCCCCACTCCACGAACTGGCCCACACCTCCATGCGTGCTGCACCTGGGACCCCACACACCCCCACTGTTCCAAGACTGCTTCACCCAGGGCTGGGGACAGCTGTGTGCCCACAATGAGGCACACCTCCAGCTCAGGCCTGAGGGACAGAAGCTACTAGATGGTCCTGTCCAGGCTGCCATCCTGGTGGGGTCTGCAGCCCCAGGGCCCAGGAGTGGCCTTGCAGTTTCACCCCTTCTATGCCCCTCTATCACACCGAGAGGCAGCTGCCTCCTTCTAGAGGTCTGGGCGCACCCCCCACCAGGCCTCAGGGGACACAGAGCCATGGGCAAGGACAGTGCCCAAAGATGATCTACAATATTCCCTTGGTGAACACTGTGGGACCTCCAGCAAACCTCACCTCCTCCATCGCCTGGGGGCTCCATGCACTACGGGCTGAAGGAGGGTCCAGGACCTCTAGTCGCTCTGGCCCTGCCTCACCTGGGGGGGCCTCACACAAAGCCTACCCTCGTCATCTGGCTCTCATGCCTTCTGAGAGGGGTGGGCAGACCTGAGGCCCCGTGTCTGGTTCCTCATCAAGGGGGGGCAGCTCTGCCAGGAGGGGAGAAGCCCTTTCTCTACACCATCTGCTCAGGTGTAGGGACAACCTGCCAGGGACACCAGCGGAGCTGACCCAGCTTGGGGGCCAACGTGAAAGCTGTCTGGGCCTGCACAGACACGTGAGCTACGCGCCTCGTGCCTCGTCCACATGTGAGCACGCACTCTCTTGGGGCCTAGTCCTCACCCAGGTCTCCAGGGAACACCCACACCACACAGGGCCCTCCAGACTCACCTGCACATGGTCAGTCCAGTTCTCCTGAGACATGCTTCTCTGCAAAAGTGAGCACCAAGGGGACCTTTTCTAGCGACAACTCTAGCAGCTGGAGAGAGAGCCTCACCGGGAGCACCCCCCAGGCCCAGGCTCGGGGCTCCAACCGGGGCACACGCACCTCTACGAACCGCTTACAGTACAGGTAGCGCAGGGCAGCCAGGCGCTGCTGAGTGACAGCGTTGGGACACAGCGCTGTGGAAAGACACCAGAGCTCAGAGCGGGGCAGGGGCTCCACCCCACCCTCCCCCCGTGGGTGTCCTGCCCTCCCAGCCTCGAGCCTCTTTTGGGGTCTCCCGGAGCCCCTCCCTCAGCACTGGGGACAAGGGACAGCAGCCCCGTCCCTCCCGGTGCCATTCCACATTCTCTCCAGGCAGGACCCTGCGGATGGTGTATTTGCTTCCTGTCCTTCTCCCACTGGCATGCGGATCCTTCAGGAAGAGTCCACCCTGCTCCCATGGTCACAGACTGATGCTCACTCGCGGGCTGCACTCCCAGGAAGGGCACCCAGCTGTCCACCCGTCCAGCCATCTGGCTGCTGCTCCTCCCTCCTGGGGCCAGCGGTCCTTGAAGCCTGGCAGTGCAGATGGGATGCTGGCCACAGGACAGTTAGGGGCCTGGTCTTCTAAGGACCTGGCCAGGTCCCTGCACTCCCCGCAAGTGCGGCTGCTCCGTGAGCACCGCATCCAGCACCGGGGAGCGCCCTCGCTGCAGGGTCACTGTCCTCCCACAGCGGAGGTCAGTGCTGCCCAGAGGCTGGCCAGCGACTCTGGGGCACTCTTCCTCCTCCTTCCTGCCTGGGAACTCCTGAGGCCGCTCAGGAATCTGGGACAACACTGCAGGGCGAGGCGGACAAAGCCTGAGGGAGGGAGGGCCGAGTGAGGGACTACTCGGGGAGGAAGGGGCTTCGGGCCCTCCCAGGCCAGGGCACAAAGCGGCCAGGCCAACGTGTTCTTGTCACAGCAGGTCACACCCAGATCTGCAGACAGAAACCAGCTTCCCGACATTTCTAGCTTTGAAGCATCACTTTGCCAGTGGGATACTTTGTCCAAAAGTCTCGAGGATATGGTATCGCCCCCACAGATGGAGCTCAGCGGCAGCCTGACTGGCTGGTCAGACCCGAGGGCAAACCCTCAACGGAAAAGGCACAGGAAAAGCAGGCTCAGCCACTCGACACACGCTCAACACCGGAAATGCCACAAATGCAAACACAGCCCAAACAGCATCCCGCAGACTCTGCGGCGCTTGGGGGGCTCCACCCGGGACCCAGGCTTGCGGGGCGCTCAGGCTGGAGAGGCAAGCGGAACTCCCCGGCCCTCCTTCTGGTCTAACGTCGGCCCGTGGAGGACCTGCGGTCAGGCCACGTGGAGGCCCCCAGCTGTGGTGGATGCAAGGTGAGGCTGCAGGGGAGCAGAGGGACAGTTCTGTGACCCCGAGGCCTCCCGGCTAGGACAGACCCCTACACCAGCCAGGGAAGCTGCAGCTGGGGCCTGGCAGCACATGGGCATGCCGAACGGGAGGCTGAGGTGGGTGGCCGTCCTCCCCGCTCCCAAGCAGGGCTAAGGGGCTATTTGCCCTGAGAAAGCACCTGCCCCCCCCCCCTTGTCCAACAGCCCGGCAGACTTTGCACACAGCTGGGGGGATGTCCCCATTGTTCTGGGGTGTCTGGACACCAGAACTGCCCCTGGTGACACTCAGCTGAGACCTGTGGGGTGGGGTGGACCCTCAAGGGGGACATACCCTGAACTGGGGGGTGCTGGGTGAAGGTTGGCCCAGCACCCCCAAAGACTCCTCTGGCCCCAAGCCCTGGGCCCTCCACAGCCATGACCTGACCCTGAAGTAGGGACCCTGGGGGTCAACGAATGGCACGGCAGGGCTGCTGGAAGGAAAGACGGCCCCATCCACAGCCCGCATCCTCAGACCACCCTCCTCGCGGCCTGCCCACCACCCCTGGCTTTGTGGGCCTCACACCCACCTTCCCCCACTCTGCTCTTCACGGTCCTGAGTCCCGGGTGGGGGGAGCCTCACAGCAGCCACCACTGACTCGGGGAGTGATTCTGTGCTGAGAGCCCCGGGGAGCCTCACCTGCAGGCAGCCTGAACTGCGTGCCCACCCCATGTTCCCACTGGGTGATGCCAGCAGGGCTCCCCCACTCAGCACCCACAGCTGGCATGCAGATGGCCTCAGAGGCCCTGTGCCAGGAATGGGGGTCCCCACGCGGGTCCCCATGGTGTCGACACAGTGCTCTAGTTCTCCAAATGCAGGGGCAGGGGACCTACACTCCAGACCTCCCAGTCCCTCGGACCCTGGCACCCCCAGACGTCTTTGCTGCTGGGACCCTCCTTGGAGCTTCTGCACCTCAAACTCCACTCTTGGTTTCCTCTGCAGCTGAGGCGGCCCTTCCTACAGCTGCTTCCCCGGGGCCTCGGGGGTCCCACCAGCGGGCCGGTCCTCTTAGACCTGGCCCATACCCTTCGGGTGGAGACCCCGGCCACCGTCAGCACAGCCAGCAGCTCCTTGCTCCTCGCTGACCCTGTCTGACCTGCACACCAGCCTGCAGGCGTCTGCGTACTTTCTTGCTTTTCCCAACGATGCACCTAGTGCCACCAGACGGGCTGTTTAAAATCATGAATTGAGGGGCGCCTGGGTGGCACAAGGGTTAAGCATCTGCCTTCAGCTCAGGGCATGATCCCGGCGTTGTGGGATCGAGCCCCACATCGGGCTCCTCCGCTGGGAGCCTGCTTCTTCCTCTCCCACTCCCCCTGCTTGTGTTCCCTCTCTTGCTGGCTGTCTCTCTCTCTGTCGAATAAATAAATAAAATCTTTTAAAAAAAATCATGAATTGAAGCCTCTTGGTGATGTGCTTCTATCTCTGCAAGAGCCCCAGATATTGGCCTCCTTTCTGGGGCAGACACCTTCATCCAAGGGCCTGAGAATCTGCGTCATTTCTCAAGGGTGGCGGAACAAACCTGATGACAATTACGCCTCCAAGTGACAGAGACACAGATGCTGACCAGAGCTGGTGCTGAAATGTGGGCACAGACCGTAAGACAACAGTGGGCAAGACATTCAGAGAAAGAAGACAGAATCAGAAACACGTTCAAGCATCAAGAAGCCGCACAAAGTGAGACAGCAGATCTGGAAAAGAACCACATTACAGCTCTGAGGGCCGAAGACACAACAATCAAAACGTAAATGATGGGCGTGTTTTGCAGTTTGTTGGACACGGACGCCGACAGGCTTCAGTGAAGTGGGAAAGAGCAGGAGCCACCTGAACACAGGACGAAGACGACGTTGGAAGGTAGGGGAGAAGATCAACACACTCAGGGCCCAGAGAACAGGGGAGGAAAGCAGGAGAGGCGATGTGTGAGGAGGCCATGACTTAAGAATTTTCCAGAACTGACAGAAGACAGCAATCAACAGATTCAAAAAGCCCAACAAATACCAAGCAAGATAAACACAAAGAAATCTATAACTAGTCTCCTCACAGTGAGACCACACAACATCAAAGACAAAGAGATTACCCTAAAAATAGCCAAACGGAAAAAAAGAGATTGCTTTCAGGGACAAGAAGGTAGATTTCTTCCTAACACACTTCAACCCGAAGGACTGACATCACACAATGCATGGTCTCTGACCACAATGAGATTGAGCTCACACCAAAACAAAAACAAAAACAAAAACAAAAAACCCCCCAAAATGTCACATACCTTGGAAATTAAGAAATACATTTCTAATTAGCCCACGAGTAAAGAAAAACTTAAAATAGAAATTAGAAAATATCATGAGCTGCATGATAATAGAAATAATATATATTGAATAATATACATTGAAACTTGGGAAATATTTTAAGAAGAAAGAAGGCTTAAAATTTAGTTTGGTGGGCTAGGGAGGGCAAAAAACAGAGGAACAAAAAGCCGAAAGCAGGTAACAAAAGCAAAAATCAACAAGTGGCATTCTTTCAAACCACAAATTAGTTTCTGCACAACAAAGAAACAACAAAAATGAAAAGGTGACCTATGGAGTGAGAGAAAACACCTGCAAACCACATATCTGATAAGGATTGAATATTCAAAATATATAAGGAACTCATACAACTCAATAGAAAAAAAAATCCCGAATAACCTAATTTAAAAATGGGCAGAGAAACTGAATAGACATTTTCCAAAGAAAACATCCAGATGGCCAGCAGGTTATGAAATGGTCCAAGACATCACTAATTATCAGGGAGGTGTAAATCCGAACGGCTGTCATTCAACAAAAGACGTGAAATGAGAGGCAGGGGGAGGGGGCACGGGAAGGGAGAAGGGAGCAGCACCGGCCCCTACTCCCAGGGGTCACTGCAGGTGAGCAGAAGGGCTTGCCGACCTCAGTCCGTTGCTCAGTGCCCAGGAAGGGCGGTTGGTGGGTCCTGGTCAGCCCCGGCATCCCCGGGGGTGTCCAGGTTGCGGGGGCCCTGCTCACCTGGGTCCAGGCCCTGCCGCTCCACCAGGCTCAGGGCCTGCCGACTTAGCACTCTGGGACTCAGCCTCTCCAGCCTCAAGCAGGTCACCTGTGGGTGCTGTCTGCAGGGAGAGAGATACGTCTCCTGCCTGGTGCTGCTCTCTTCTTAAATTAATACATTTAAGGGGCGACTGGGTGGCTCAGTCGTTAAGCGTCTGCCTTCGGCTCAGGTCATGATCCCAGAGTCCTGGGATCGAGCCCCGCATCGGGCTCCCTGCTCCACCGGAGCCTGCTTCTTCCTCTCCCACTCCCCCTGCTTGTGTTCCCTCTCTTGCTGCCTCTCTTTCTGTCAAATAAATAAAATCTTTAAAAAAACCAAATTAATACATTTAAGACTTTCATTTCCGTCAAAGTCACACAGAGTTTAAAACTCGGGTAATGTACAAGGCCTACAGAGAGGGCAGCATGTCGCCGTGTCCCAGCACACTCCACACGCTCACACACGATTCCGTCATGTCAGTATTTGTCCTCGTGTTTCCAACATGTACTCGTACGTGATCTCTTGGTCGCTCAGTTTCAGGTGTTCCCTACGGACATCTCGCCGTGGAAGGTGCTCTGCCCCCACCCCCATCCCCGAACACGGTATCCGAGTTCCCACCTGAGTCAGGACACACTGTGTTTCGTTATCACCACCAGGCCCGCACGGCCAGTGTAGACCACACCCCTTCTCTTCAGGGTTAGTACTTGTCTGGTTCTACCGCCTCCTTAGTTTCCAGACCTGAGGACCCGACTGGCCTCACCCTGAGAGAATGAGGAGGTGAGCGGGCCTCCTCACTGCCCCCGGCTGACGGCTGCTCCCAGCACATGTGCAGACGTAGCCGGCGATGGTGGCTGCCCGAGGTTTGTACTCTGCCTCATGCGGCCGTGAGGGTTCGGCCGAGCTGAGAATTTGGGGTTGAAACAGTCCTCCCTCAGCACACAGCAGGCGACGGTCCCAGAGTCCCGTCTGATCCCCGCTCTGCCCTGGGTCTGCAGGGTGGGTCTCACCCACTCTGGCTGCCCCCCAGACCTGCTGCCCGACGCAGGCACCTCAGGAATGAGTGCTGTCCTCTCTTCTTTCTTTCTGGGGTTCCCGTTAGTCAGATGTTGGGCCTTCTTGACAGGATCTCTAATTTTTCTTTTAATCTTTTCTCTCCGATATTCATTATTTATCTGTTTTGTACTCTTTGGAAGACATCTTCAAATTTATCCTCCAAAACTTTACTGAGCTTTTCACTTTGCCATTGTATTTTTTCTTAACAAGAGTTCTTCTGAAAGCTTACCCGACTCTGGCACAGAGCCTCGGATCTGTCCTCAGCTGTGCCCTGACGCCACGGCTCAGGGTCCCCAGGGTGTGGCTGACCGCCAAGCTGTCTGGGGCCTCAGCTCCTGGGCCCTCCTCGGGCTCTGTGCCGGACCCCACATGCTCCCGGTGGCCACGGGCTCAGCTTCCCAGCCTGCTAAGCACCACTGCCCAACCACCTGCCTCCAGCATCCAGACTCGCCTGCTGCCACTGCCTCGCTCATCCCCCTAAAATGTCTCTGCGTTTTAAAGCAGAGCAACAATAATGCGTGCTTCTGTTTCTCTCAGCAGCACTTTGCAAAACCCAGTGTTTATCGAGGTGTGACTGACACGGTGAGGAGTGGGGATCGTAGGTGTACTTGCACCGGAGAACCCGCCACCCATAGCTCAACACGGGATGCGCAGCACTCGTGCTGCCCCTGCCCCCTTAGCCACACTTCTGACCAGCGGAGACCGGGTGCCAGCTTGTGAACTTCCTACAGATGGAATCATGGAGTCTGGACGCTTGGGTCTGGACCATCTCACACAATGCAGACTCTGGGACACCCCCATGCTATGTGTGTAACACGTGTGGACCAGCTGTGGCTGCGGACAGACCTCTGGATCCGTCCACTGGGAACAAAGCTGCTGTGAACATACTCGTCTCTTCACAGACAATGCACCCATGTCTCCTGGGTTTGTTCCAATGGTGGATTTGCTGAGGCAGTCCTAGCACATGTGTCACTGTGGTCAGAAGCGCCGCACAACTTCCTTGAGTGGCCGTGCCGCGTTAGCTCCCCCCAGCAGGGCACGGGAGTTCCAGGTCCTCCACGTCCTCGCTAACATTTGGTATGCCAGACTTTTCCATTTTAGCCATTATGAAGGAAGCCACTGTCTTTTACAAACATTTTCTTCCACTCTAACCTTGTCTTCCCATTAAAAAAAAATTATTTATTTATTTGTTTGTTTATTTATTTATCAGAGAGAGAGAGAAAGAGCGAGCGCACAAGCAGGGGGAGCAGCAGGCAGAGGGAGAGCCGACTCCCTGCTGATCATGCAGCCTGACACAGGACTGGATTCCAGGACCTGGGATCATGACCTGAGCCGAAGGCAGATGCTTAACCACCTGAGCCACCAGGCTCCCCTTGTCTTCTCATTTTTTGAAATACTTTAAGTAATCTCCACACCCAACCTGGGGCTCGGACCCCAGACCCCAAGATCAACAGCCCCATGCTATGCTAACTGAGGCAGTCAGGTGCCGTCCTGTGTCCCTTTCCAAGGACACAGTAACAGTGACAACAGCCAACACCAGATGTGCCTGGCTGGGAGCCACGCGGGCTTTGTCTGCTCCGGGGCACGTTCAGTCACACAACCCCGTGGCACAGGCAAAATTAGTCCCATTTTAGGGCTGAGGAAATAGAGCCGGAAAGTGGAAGTGACTTGCTCCTGGCTCCAGGAGAGGTGGGTCCAGGGAGGTCTGCCCCAGAGCCCAAGGTCTGCCCCCCTGGGGGTGGTCCCAGGGCTGGGTAGCTCATGGCGCCGGGATCCAGCCACCACTGCCTGCAGATGGGCAGGAGGCTCGAGGAGCCTCCAGAGCCCTCCACGTGCTGCTGCTTTACCCCGTGGCCACCCCCAGCTACGTGTCACACCAGATGCCCTCCCCACAGCCCACACTCGGCGACACCCGCACATCACACACGTACGTGGCTTAAACGAGCCCACGTGGGCTCCACGTGTGTCACAGATGAGATTTACTAGGTGACGGGATGAAGGGATGAGTGAACGGATAGGCAGCGTGACTTCCGGAACCGTGCAACAAATTGTTCACGCCACGCAGAGAGTTATTTTTGTTCATTTAAGAGACCTAACTGTCTCTCATCTGGTTCCTGCCAGGTGCAGCCTCTGGGCTCCAGAAACAGGTCCCTCTCTGGCTGACCCAGCTGCGATGTGCGAGGGCCACGGAGGTGGCTCTCCCATGTGCCTGCTGCCCTTTGCCCCACCTGGGCCCCCACGGGGCTTACCTGGCCACGGCTCTGATGTCAAAGCCGGGCTGGCACCAGGAATCCAGGAGGGCCAGCAGTCTTCTCTGGAGGTCCGGGAAGCCAGCTACATAACGCTCCACGAGGGTCACCTTGTCCTGAAGGAGCAGCGGGGTGCTCATCTGCGAGGGGGCACATCCTCAGGTTACAGCCTTGCAGGCGCCTGCCCCCCCCCCCCAGAAGACCCCAGACTCACCTCCGACCCAGAGGAGGGAGGAGCCAGAGCATCAGACCTGAGAGGGCCAGAGGCCCATCCATGTGACCTGGCTCCCTCAGGGAGTGCAGAGGCCCAAAGTGTCTGAGTACATCCGTGAAACAGCCCCATGCTGGCTCCCAGGGCACGGTGCACTCACCCCATGCTACGCCCTGTGCTTGCACTCTCACACATATGCACGCAAACACGTGCAGGCCCCGCTGCTCCCCGGGCCTGGTCCTGGGGCTCTGTGGTCATCCCCATCTCCATTATGAGGCTCCCAGGGCACGGTGCACTCAGCTCCCAGGGCACGGTGCACTCACCCCATGCTGGCTCCCAGGGCACGGTGCACTCACCCCATGCTGGCTCCCAGGGCACGGTGCACTCACCCCAGCCTACGCCCTGTGCTTGCACTCTCACACATATGCACGCAAACACGTGCAGGCCCCGCTGCTCCCCGGGCCTGGTCCTGGGGCTCTGTGGTCATCCCCATCTCCATTATGAAGGACTGGAGGCCCAAGAGGCAAGGGGAATCCTGGGGAAGATCAGCTGTCCCCTGGTCTCCACTGAGCCGTGGTGGGAGGCAGGAGGGGGACCACCCACGGGCAGCAGCCCCGATGGCCCGGAAATGCCTCCTCACGCGCATGTGGTGCCTACGCATGGTGCCCACAAGAGCCCCGAGCTGCCCAAGCCCGCCAGGGAGCTCTGAGGAAGCCCCTGGTGGTGGCACTGGGCCTTGGGACACTCGGGCCACTTCTACCACAAGAGCCAGGCCTCCACAAAGCCCCCTCCCAGTGGTCCCAACAGTAGACCCCTCCTCACCTCCCTTCCTCTCCTGGAGCCCAGACTGAACAGCGACCCGTCTGCCAGGTTGGAACCTCAGGGGTGGTCCTCGTGGGGAGCCCCACTCCTGACAGCCCCTCTGGCCATGGCCTCCCCAGCATGTTACACCTAAGTCCTGGGCCCCACCCCCTTGGGCCCTCCTCGCAGGGTCATGTGGTCACACGTGACCCCTGCTCTCCAGCAGCCCCAGCCAGCCCCACCCTGCGAGGGTCAGAGGCCAGGCCTCAGTGGTAGGAGAACCACCCCCACGCCCCCAGTCGTGCTTCTGGAGACCCAGGCTCTACCCAAGTCTTGTGAGAACGACACTTACCTTTTCGACACTGAGTTCTGGCTGCAGCCTCAGCTTCAAGCCCAGCATAGCGGCCTGCCAATCACAAACGGAGTGGGTCATACCGGGCCTGGTGGGAGCAGGCAGGGCCATGGTGCGGGGTTCCCACCCTTCTACACCTCCCAGGCACTGTGGGCACAGGACAGGGCTTATTCAGGTCCAAGGGTCTGGAATCCAGAAGCCTCCCGGCAGATAAGCCAGGACCCACAGGAGGCGGGGCAGGTGGGAATGACCCGGCCAGGTGGGCCTTGCCAGGCTGGGGTGTGGCCTGGAGGGGGTATCAGGGTGGGTGCTGGGCCCAGGTGGCTCTGGTCAGGGCTTGCTGATGAGTGGACAGAGGACCCAAGAGGGAGGGGCAGACAAGAGGCACAAGCTCTGTCACCTACCCCCCGACACTGGCACACTGTGCTTTCCCCACACCTGCTCTCCCCTGCCCCATACCTCCCAGAGTGTGTCCTCCACTTGCAAGGGCCCAGCATGGCCAGGCATGGTGCTCACAGCCAGGGGCCAGGGCTGGTGACCCTGCCTCTGTGCACCCTGGGGGCTCGAGGGGCTGTGGCCTTCAAGGGCAGGGGCCTCTGCACCACTTTACACAAGGGATACTCTGCGTGCACCCCAAAACGACTCATGCGTGCATAGCTGTCTGTCCAAAAGGGTGGGCCGGCCCCAGGGGGGAGAGGCTGGAGTAGGATGCGGTGCGGTCTGTGTGTGTGTGTGGGGGGGGTCCACAGAGAAAATCGCTCTGCACCCAGCTTCGTCCTGGTGAGGCGGGGAGCGCAGCGGTGCTAGGAACGGGGAAGTGGCCACCCCGCTGAGAGCCCCGACCCCTGCCGCCCTCCTCCAACTCAGCATGGAGAGCGCCCGGGGCCCTGAGTGCCCGCACGTAGTGCAGGCCCGGCTACTATTAATAATTTCCATACATCGCGCTCCCATTATGAGCAAAAATAACCGGCAGAGCAGCCGGGCGCCCCGCCCCACGCAGCTCGCACAAAGGACCAAAATAGCGGCCTGGGAAAGGCTCGCTCCGGCCTCCGGCCCCGGATCGTGCGGGGCGGGGGTGCAGGGCCAGGGGCCTTTCCCTGCGCGGAGCTGACCCGGCGCCTCCACAGCCTGGCTGAGGTCCAGGAGCCCGGCCGCCGCCAGGCCCCGCGGGGCCGGGGGGGGGGGGGGGGGGGGGGGGGGGGGGGGGGGG
>NW_024424119.1:60004386-60004773 GCF_017311325.1 Ursus maritimus
CCAGGGAGGGTGCAGAGGGCCAGGGACTGGGGAGGGGCCAGGGCTGGAGGAGGGGGGACCTTATCATTTCTGGATGGGAGACCCCCTGAGAAGCTGAGGGAGCACCAGGCCCCCATCCAGGAAGGGCCCCCGCACACCATGTTCAGAAACTGGGGTGGTTGGAACCCGTGTCCTGCATCTGTCATGTCCGGTCAGCTTGCTGGCTCCTGGTCAGACCAGGGCACCAGCAGAAGGGGCTGTGGGAGGGATACCTGGGAAGGCTGGGGACCCTCCCACCCTTCAGACCAGGCCATGGGCCAATGACCCTGGGAGAGATGAAGCAGGGGAAGCCACAAGGCAAGGGGTAGGAGGGAGGAGGTGGCAGAGAGGCCGGGGGGGGGGGGGGGG
>NW_024424119.1:60004783-60018697 GCF_017311325.1 Ursus maritimus
GGGGGGGGGGGGGGGGGGGGGGGCTGGACCTCCCCTCCCCCACTACCTCTGCTGGGGTATCAGCCTCTACCATCCTCTACCTCTGCTAAGCTAGAGACTAAGGACAAGACTTCATCTGTGCTCTAGGCCCCAGCCCTCAGTGGGGTGTGGGGGGGACACTTGGCCCCCCACCGATCCAGCAACCCCTCTGAATCCTGGGTGAGGCCTCAGGCTTGGGGTGTGGGGTATCCTGGAATGGTGGTCTGGGTGGAAGGGGCAGGGTAGGGCTGAGGGCAGCATGCAGCCCAGTCACCAGCCTCCCTGAGGATCCCCTCCCTCTGCTCACAGGGACTGCCTCTCTCTCAAGAAGCCCTCTGCCAATCCCAACCCTTCATCTGCTGCCCTGCCCTCAGGGCCCTGGTCAGTCAGTGGTGCCCACTGGCTGGGGGACTGTGGTGGCCCGGGGTGGAGGCACAGGCTCAGAGCCCAGGCCTACCCACCCCAGGCGGGCAGCTCAGGCTTCACCTGTGTGCACCCCACCTGGGCACACAATGACTGTCGTCATGGGGGTCAGCGTGCTCAGCATGGCCCTTCTCTTCTCCCTGGTTCCTCCAAAGCAATCAGCTTTCCCGCCACCCAGCACTCAGGGTGACCTCTCTCCGCCCCTCGGCCTGCGTGGGTGCTGCAGGGCGTGGCCGGCGTGCCCAGAGCTGGATGACCACAGGCGCCCCCAGGGACGCCCCAGGAGGAGCTGCCTTCATCCTGCACCTGCAGCCTGGGTTGGGGTGGGCAGGGCGGCACAGGACAAGGAAGGTGGTAGCCAGGGAGGGTGCCCGGCTCTCCAGGGGGTGGTCCTGTGACCCTTGGCCTGTTTTTGTCTTGTGGGAGAAGGTGCTCCCCGTAGTTCTACCATGGTCACCAGGCCTGGCTTAGGATCCGTCTCTGGTCCTTTTTCTGCCTGAGCTTCTGCTGAGGTGGCAGACCAAGCTGCCCTCTACCCACTGCCTGGTCACACGAGGGACCCAGCAGGTGTAGGAAGATCACCTGCCCACTCAGGCACCTGTGATAGGCAGGGAAGGTGGGAGGGGCTCAGACCCCACAAAAGGAAACTGCAGAGGAATGGGCCTCCCTGGCACCTCCCAGGCCTTCCTGACCTCTGCGTGGAGGCCACTGAGAAGAGGGACACTGGGCTGCCCAGCAGCTGGGTCAGAGCAAAGCTGAGGACCCCTCTGGCCTGACAGGAACCAGAGCTGCTGCCTTTGGGGAAAATAACTAAGAACACCCAGAGGGGCCGGGGTAGCCACTGTGGGAAGAGCATTCATGGACCCCCTGGCTGCCCACTCTGCTGGGCAGGAGCGCTGGGCAGGTGCCCAGGCAGCCAAACCAGACTCCGCAGCCTCAGACCCAGGACGGGCCTGCCTCCCACCTCCACAGCTCAGCTCGGGCCTGGAGCCAAGGGGCCTTCCCCCCCACCCTGAAGCAAAGCTATCTTTTTACCTTGATAAGCTGTTTAAAAAATGTAAATAAAATAACTCAGTAGACAAAAGCGGGCATTCATCCTGCCCGGAGCCAGCCGCCGTCCTCAACATGAAATATCGGCGCACATTAAGTCGTGAGCCCCCGCTAATCCGGGCGGACAGGCCTGAATGCGGCCCCTTTCGCCGGGCGCGGCGGTGGGCACTGGAGCGTGCATCGCCTGCCGGGCCGCCCCGCTTGGGGACAATGGCTTTTCTTCGCAGAAGGGGCCTGTGCGGGACAAGAGCCCCCTTTGTGTTGGGATTCCTGCCTTGGAGAGCAAGGGAGGTGCATTCAGCCGGCCCTAGACACTCTTTGAAAGGCTCGGGTGTAACAGAAGACGCCGAAACACTAGCCTGCCTTCTGCCTCCCGCATTCTTGCAAGCCCAGCCGCCCATTCAGCCTGCGGAGAATGGCCCTGCGCCACAGGAGCGGAGCCCCAGCCACATTGTCCCCGGCGTGGTCATCCTGGTTTCTCAGCGCCCTTCACCAGCCTCGAGACAAGAGCCTGGGCCGGGGCATGACAGCCACCAGCACATGACCCACACCTCCACGGACCGGGGACTGGCGGTCCAGGTGAGGCCTAGGNNGCAATGAGCCTCCTGGCTGGGACGGGCCCCTCAGGGAAGAAGGCCCCCCGTGGGGCGGGCCTGGGATCCTGCCTCAGTGCCCGCCGAGCCCTGAGCCACCCCAGGTGTGGGGAGGAGTGTCCGTGAGCAGCGCTGTCCTCGGATTAGGCTCAACTTTGGGTCCGACAAGGCAGTGGGCAGAGGTGAGCCAGGAGCGAGCCTCTGGATACTCCTGGAACACTGGACCGTGACTCGGTGAGAGCGTGCCCTGAGCTGGGCGCCCCAGGACCTCTTCACCACCTGCCTCCCCACGTGGTGATCTTCACTCTCAGGGTAGAGATGGCGTGGGGACCCCTATGCCTGCAGCAACCGCTCAGAGCCACCCCACACAGAGCCGCCCTACCCTACTCACGGCAGACCCCTGGTCCCTTCTGCCTCACACAGACCCAGGCCACTCCTGGTGCTCCTGGCCCGCCTCCATCTTCTCTCGGAAAATTCTGGACTTAAATGAGAGCTGGTCACAAAGGAGACTCAACAAACCCACCGAGACCTCCAGAGCCCCAGAAGCTCTAACCCAAAGACCTGTAGCTATTAAATCCACGTGTCCACATTTGCCCTTTCTGACCCAGGCCTTCCCAGGACAAGGGAGCCACATGACCTGTTCCCCCATGTCCAAGAGCATTGCACGCACTGGAGGGCTCTCTGCTGTCATGACCAGTGATCTGGGCCCCACGGTGAACTTCTGCAAACAAACATGGGCTTCATGCCGAGGGGCTGGTCCTGGGGATCACTGGTACAGGTAGGATGGGGGTCCGGCCCAGCCTGGTAGAGCAAGGAGCCAACAGGACCCTTAGGGTGTCTGACCCTCACAGGGGCACCCCCACTGGTCAGATCTGACCCAAGTGAGCCACCAGATAGCAGGAGTTGGCGCCACCCCAAGTGAGGCCCCTTCACTCCAGTGCAGGGCCTCATGATGGGTCCAGGGTGGTGGCAGGAATTGCATTCAGGGCTATCGAGGGGCTGTTCTTGTAGGCCAGACCCTGCTGTCGGAACAGGAGCAAATCGGCCAGTCCCCAGGCCTGGGGTGGGTGTGGCTGCAGGGCCCCCCACAAGGACACAAAGGGATGGTTCTGTCCTCAGCCAGCAGCAGCTGGAAGCAGCTGGGCCCAGAGGGAACTGGGCTGCTGGCCCCCAGGTCATGCCAACACAGAGGCCGAATGACCTTGTGAGTGGGCCTGAGCAGAGGCAGGAGGGAGAAGGGGGCCTCCAACCCCATAGAGTCATGTGGGTGCTCCCTGGCAAAGCTCCCCTGGCTTGGGAGGCTCTGGGCTGGGAGGGTGTGGGTGGTCAGCTGTCTGATCGAGGCCCGAGGGGGGCAACTGTGGGCAGAGGGACCCCCACATCCTTGATCCTCTTAGCCTCCTACAAGCGTTTCTGGGAATCGACAAATGAGGCTGGACAGCAGCATCTCAGGTGAGCAGCTGGGCCACAGGGCTTCCAGGCCAGAGCCAGGGTGTCTTGGGCCACTGACCCCATTTGAGGACCCAGGAGCACCTCAAGAGGAAGGACCCCAGGGGCTGGGCCAGAGAGCCAGGCATGGTGCGGGGGGCTGCTCCCAGACTTTTTCAGCTTGGTGAGTATGGGAATCTCTTAGGACCCCAACGTCTGGCACAGCTCTGAGCCGGGTCCCTGGGGTGGCTGGTCCCTGAAACCCTCTGCACCAGACCTGAAGCCCCCCACCCCCGTATAGCCCCCCACAGTGGAGGTACAGAGAGGACACTGCCAGGGTGGACCCCATGAGCCCCTCAGTCCAGTCCTTGCCTGCCCGACTGACCCCACATGCAGACCCAGCCCACGGCCCACGACCCACGTGGGGGTCACACTCACTTCTTTGAACTTGCCTTCCTGGTAGAGCCGGTGGATGTGAGTCAGGAGGGGGCTCCGGTCTGCGTCCTGCATCTGGAAGATGCTGACCAGCGGCTCCACGAGGCTAGGCGGGCTCTCAGCGAGGACCCTGACTGCACGGGCCTGCAGCTGCTTCAGCCTCGAGCTGCACTGGGAGACCAGAGAGCCAGCCTCAGCTGGGGAGTGGGGGTGGTGCTGCAGCTGGGGTCATGGTGCCGGGGGCAGACCTGGCCGGGGAATCCGGCAACCCTGTGCCCACGGTGGACATTCCAGGCAGGCAAGGCCTAGAGGGCAGAGGCACAGGTGAGGGAGATGTGTGGTTGTGGGGAGGCTGAGGGTCAAGCCCACAGACCCAGAAGCACAGGCAACCCTAAGGCGCCACCCACCCACCAGGGGTGAACGAGCTCAGCGGCTACAGAGGCCAGGTCAAGCAGGCGTGGAGCCCACGGTGCTGAGAGGGACATGGCCGCTGGGGCTGTGGGCGGGGCTCACCTGGGCCGGCCCTGGGAGTGGCCGTGCCTGCAGCCAGCGCTGCAGCTCACAGGTGACCCAGGCCTCCAGGGAGGGGCCCTTCCGCCGCCAGCCCCGGCTGCTCTCCAGCATGTCCAGGAGTGCCGTCAGCGGGTCGTCCAGGGCAGCAAAGCCCCGCCAGGCCTCCTCCCGGAGCTGTGGAGACACAGAACCTCACCGTCGCTCTGTCATGCTCAAATCCCCCTGACAAAGCCTCCCCCACCTGCACGGTCCAGAGCGTGGTCTGCTCAGAGAGGGAACTGGGGCTAGTCAGCACCATCCTCCCCTCCTCGGGGCTCTGGTCTCATCTGACCCGCCGTGCCCTGGGTCCCAGGCGGCAGCCGCTGTCCGCAGTTATGGTCCCGTGAAGACGGGGGGCCTGTTGCCAAGGCAGACTAAGGGCGGGAGCCCTCTGAGAGGCTCTGGTCATTCCGCCTCGCCCCACGACCCGTGTGGTGCCCAGGACACGTGCTGGTCCTTAGACACAGTGACGTGGTTGTGGGGCCTAGCAAGCAATGGGAAACAGAAAAAAGAAGGAAAAAACACCTTTGATTGACTTTTCTGCTTCTTGGCTGCAGAAGATTTGTAAACACATGGGAGCTGGAGGAAGAAAACCCTCTACCTAGAGGGAGTGGAGTGTCGTCCGAGTGCTACCCCGGCCCCCGGTGCACGGCTGGCCCTGGCTGCGCTGTCCCTGACTCTGCTACTCCCCGAAACACCCTGCACTCACGGACCTGCTCGGACCCCGGGCCCTCCTCCCGACCACGCTCAGGGCAGAGCTGCAGGGTCTGGGCTGTAAGCTCGGAAACAGACACCCTGACGCCCAAGGCCACTCTGTGGGGGCGAGGAGGTGAGGGCAGCTGACCTGCAGACAGGGCGGACCCTGAGGACAGTCTCCGACGCTGTGACGCTGCCACCCTCTGGGATGGGTGGGCAGAGGCCACACACGTGTCTCCGGGGCCACGGGGCCACCGTCCCCCATCTCCACCAGCTGCTCCTGGCCTTCCAGGAAGGTGTGAGAAAAGACACTTGAGGCCGAACCACCACCGCCTTCTTGCTGGTGGAAGGAAAGATCTAGAAAGAGGCTGCTCCAGTCTTTGGTCCTGATGTGTGCATGTACAGTTCCTGTTCAGGGCCTCTGAAGAGCGGCTCTGAGAGGCTCACAGAGCAGAGTGGGGAGGCCGTGTGGTTGGGACCTGCAGCTCCCACTCACCGGCCAGCCAGCCCTTCTCCCGGGAAGGTGAGCTCAGGTAAACACCTGTCTCCTTTCTGGGCAGTCTCCACCTGCCCAGCTCCTGGCCACCAGCTGCACAGAGGGTGTGCAGCAAGCCATGGTCCAGAACGGGGGGCTGGAAGAGGGAATCCTACCCAGGACAGACCCTCCAGCCCTGGGCTCAGTGGCCACAAAAAACGAACCCTTTTCCAAAAGAGCTACCACCCTTCCTGTGACAGTGTCGGCGGCCAGGCCTGGCTGCACCGCCAGAAGGGAGGGTGCCCAGGAAGGCCCCAGAAGGCCACACAGACCCCTTCCCAGTAGGACGGCCCCTGCAGCCCCTAGATCCACACCATGGTCAGCTGTGGGGCCAGCTCCTTCCGCTGGGGCTGTCCAGCTGCCCTCCAGGGTGGGAACCCTCTGTGGTGGCCAGCAGAAAGGGAGCGAGTGGGCATGTCCTTCCAAGATGGCCACTGCCCATTCCTGGCTCTGTCCCGTCCCGTGAGAAGGCTGGGGAGGGGGGCAGCTGAAGGGGACCAGCAGTGTAGCCAGATGGCTGTCAGCTTTCAGGGGCCCCCAGGAAGCTGGATGGTCACCCTCTGTGTGCACAGAGAGCAGGGGGCTTGCCCTGACCTACCTGACACAGCCAAGCCTCCTCTCCTGCCGCTGGAGGCTTCTCAGCCCAGGGCTTGAGGTGCCCGGAGCAAAGGGGGCCTGGGGCTTGGCGTGTCACTGCTCTAGCACCCGAAGCAGAAATGGCTCTGCACCATCCCCAGGACCACTGTGGAGGTGAGCTCACCTGGCCCAGGTGCCAAGGTAGGTGCAGCCCTGAAGGAGCCAAGGCCCCACGGGCGTCCGCGGGCCTCGCTGATGGCGGTGTCACCCCTGAGGGCCCAGGCAGGTCCTTGCTGCACTCTGGCATCCCCCAGGGACCTCCCCAGGGTTCTGCTGACCAAACCTGGGTCACAGGCTCCCCTCGTGCCAGCGACGAAGCAACAGTGGAGGGGAAGTCATCAGGGAGGCACAGACCCCTCTGCTGTTGGCCCCACGGCCCTTCCCACATCTCTGCCCTGGCAGCATCCTGGGGCCAGGCTGGGCCAGAACTCTCTCCTTGGGAAGCCTTTCTTAGGTCTGGAGCTCAGAGAGCCACCTGCGTCCTGTCTGTGCGTGCCTTCTCCCACACAAATACCTCTGCTGGGCTCAGACAACACCCTGCAGCCCCCAGGCTGGGGGGGCACCCACAGAGCAGGGGGCAGGAAGCAGGGTGCAGAACTGGAACACGGGCCCTGGCACCCACCGTGTGGACGATGCTTCCCCAGGACACCCAGAGCAAACATCTACTTAGCTTGAAGGTAATTTTAAAACCACTGGATTTGAGCAATTTGGCATGCGAACCAGAAGTGAAACGCAGACTTTCCCCGCAAGCATTTGGGTGAACTCAGGAGACCTGGCAAGTCTCCCTCTACAAACACCCAGGAGAGGAGAGGGGTCTGTGAGAAAGGAGGCCTACGAAGGCCCAGGGCTGCTGTCGGCACCCTCCGAGGCTGCTGCGGGGCGGGGTGGGCCGCTCCCGCAGCTGGGCTGGGACAACACGTACATCTGCGTTTTCTCGTGCGGTCCCGGTGACACCCTTGGGGGAGCTGGCAGGAGAGAGCACCGTCGCTCTGGAGGCACCCTGCAGGCACACGGGGGCCCCGCCACCCACGGGAAAGAGCTTCACAAACAGGAGCTCGGGTGAGAACCCTCAGAACCCACGGGGAACGATTCACCATGAGTGATGACCACAACAGGACAGGGAAAGCCCTGAGAACAGGGACAGGAGGACGCTGGTCTGGGAATGCAAACAGACAATGAACACGCCCAAAATGGTGGAGGAAGGAAGTGGAGGAACGAAAATTCAGTGAAGAACACAGGGGCCGCGAGGGGTAGCTAGGCCCCTCCTGCAGCCCCCAGGCTGCAGTCCGAGAGCCCCTCCTGCCCCTCCAGCCCCGGCCGCTGCCAGGGTGGACCTCATGCACTATCTGGCACCCACCGGCCACTCGCCGCCCCTCGTCCTGGGAGGTCAGGCCCGGCCCCACGGCCCCCCCTCCAGCGCTGCTCTGCTTCTCAGCCTGGCGGTCCGGGTGTCTATGCTGACAATCCTTGGGACCCCTGGCTCTGGAACCCTGGCTGCCATCCCTCTCCCTCCCTCCTGCCCTTTGACTGACCCTCCAGCTCCCCTCTGCCACCCAGCTGGGGCCTGTGTCTTGTCACCCCCCTGGCTCCGGTGCCCGCCTCACCGGCTCACACTCCAGGGGTGAGCTTGATGCCCCACAGAGCCCGCCCCACCCCGACTCAGTGCTGCCCAAGTCACCCCACATGGTGCTCAGGCTTGAGCGGTGCCAGGGCCTCCATGGACCTGTTCAAACACCCTGGTTCTGCCCTAGCAGGGTTGGGGCCTGCCTGAGAAACAGTGTTTCAAACAAGCTCCCAGGGGTAGGCCGCCTTGGGGCCCCGCCTTGGGGAACACCGTCCTTCCTGTCTGCTCGCCCCTCCTGTGCCTACCCTCTCTCGGACTGTCCCCACTCAGGGGGCTCTGAGCATCCCAAACCCACCGCCTGTCCTCCACCCCAGGCCCCACTGCACACCAGCCTGCCTCCTCCGCCTGCAGCCCCGTCCTGGCCACTCGCACCGGCATCCAAACCTGCTGCTTCTGCTCCATATTTAAAGGAGAAGCCACAGCCCGCACCCCACTCCCCCCACCATCCCGTTTCCTTCCTCTCGATATCACAAACCCCCAAAGGGTTCTCCAAACCCAGCCTCCAGTTTCCCTGTCCTGTTCTGTGGGGGACCCCGAAACTTCCCTGTGCACGGCTGGCCTTTAGGGCACCATTCCCCTCATGCCCGCCCCACTGCCTTCTGGTTTCTGTGGGGACCCTCCGCCTGCTGCCGCTGGCCCCTGGGGCATCCCTGGGGTCCGAGCTCAGACACCGGACCAGCTCTGGCAAGTGAACCAGTGGAGACAGCACGGGTCCCTCCAGGCAGAAGCTTTGGGAACCAGCTGCCAGGTGGACCATGCAGCTGCCCAGGGCACTCACAAGGCGCACACAGAGCCGCCACCCAGCAGGCCCCTCAGGCACCAAAACTGAGAACACACAGACGTGCTTGGAAGTAAGGACCACATGGGTCTAAGGATTAGACGGGCGACGGAGCCCTGCCTGTGGAGACCCGTGATGGAGGGACGGCAGAGGGCGACGCGCTCCTGTCCATGAGCACCCAGGAAAGGAGAGACCGTGGTGCTGGCCAGCACCAGCCAGAGCTGACAGCGCTGAGCCAGGGGGGCAGAGCCACAGCTCGTGCTGGAGGCCCTCGACTCCCACATCTGAGAGTATCGAGAACCGCAAGGACCCCGAGGCCGGCAGCCGCGATGGCACGGGTGAGGCGGCAGCTTCCTAGGGCAAGAAACCAGAAGCGGAAAGCCCCCGAAAAGGGTCCCCCACCCCCAGCTCAAGCCCACCCCGGCGGGATGGTCTGCATTCTTCCAGACCCTCCGGGAACGAGGAATTCCTGTCTTCAGCCAACGGTCCCAGAAAACAGGAACGGGAGGAACGCTTTCAACCCAATTTGTGAGGTTAGTTCACCTTGATGCCGGGAACAGAGACAGAAACTCACCAACACCACACGCGCACTGTGAGCACGAGAGGCGCGTCCCAGACACGCGGGGCGGCGCGAGCGGGAGCATGTGTGAAGCCATGCACCAAACAACACGGGCGTGTTGCGGAGCCACGGGACACAGACATTAGCAAGAGCGTCTGGCTTTTGCAAAAACTTCGGCTTTCTCCAGCTGATGGTGAGAACTGCTCGGAGCCCCAGCACGTGCAGTCGGGAGGGGGCTGACGGCCACCTCAGCTCAGGTGTGCGCGGAGCCCAGGCCCCTCCCCCCAACACACAAGTGGTGACCCCAGAAGTCTGGCTGACCCGTTAGCCGGGCACTGATCCCCCGCACCACAGAGCCAGCTGTGGGCCTGGCGGGAGCGCCCTCAGGCTCCATAGCTCACGGACACCAATCCTCCACAAGCCCTCAGCCCCTTTCTGGAGTGCCCTGCGCTGGACGCCCGCCTCAGTGAGCTTGGCCCGGGTCTGGGCGCTCTGCCCACCCTCAGCTGGCGGCAGGAGTCAAGACACGAGACACGCACGGGCCTTATCCCTCCAGCCACGCATGGGCCCTGCAGCCTTCACAGCAGCGACATGTCCATCCTCCCTGGGAACCAGGGTGACCTCATCCTTCCGCTGCTTCCGGGAGCAAGGTGAAGGGCAGGGGTGCCCACGGGTCAGGAGTACCTTCACCACCCCCAGGGGCAAAGCCACCCTCCAGGCCTAGGCCACAGCAGGACCACCGAGCGGCCGTGGGAGACCACCGCAGCCTTCCTTCCAGGGCCATGTGCATCCCCCAGTGGCTGGACAGTTTGTCCCTGGGACAGGAGGCCACAAGCAAGGCTAGTGGGAACTGGTTAGTGCCCTGGCCCCATGAGGCACACAGGCGGTCATGGCCCACTGGGTCCCCTGTGCTGTGCGGAAGCTGGGTGGTGGCCACAGGCCCTCGCCTCCTTGCCTCAGGGGCCTTTGTTTACCAGTATCCAGGGGGTGTCAGCCCGGGGCTCCAGCCCCCGTGTGTTGCCAGAACTTCAGACAGGGTGGCCCACTGAGGCCAGAGGGGGACTCCCAGCCCACATACTCACTCACCTGCCGTGGCTCTCGTGTGGACCACAGTGTCTGCAGGGCCTGCAGGAACAGGAGCGGGTCCCGGCCTGCAGGGACAAGACAGGGCTATGCAGAGCCCACCAACCCCACCTTGACCAATGCCTGGGGGCTCCCCACAGATGCGGCCGGGTGTCCATGGACTCTTGTGCCCTCTCTGGCCAGAGCTCCCGCTATCCCTTCCCTGGGACCTGTGGCCTGGCCATCTGCAGTGCTCACTGGGATGGGCTCTGCCCACAGCTTGGGGGAAGTTTTCCCCCATGTTTCAGTGAGCTGCAGGTCTCATAGTTGCCACAGTGTGTGAGCAGGAAAGGGGCAGCGGACACCAGGGCCAAGCCCGCAGCACTGACTGTCAGGGCATGCCTGGTGGGTCACGGCACCCCCACCCTCCACGTCACGTCACAGCCCACCTCCATGCACTGCCCACCAAGTCTGGCCTCCAGCCCCTGGTGAGGGCCCAAAGTGGTCCCGGCCTCTGCCTCCCCACCCCCGCTCTCCTGGCCCCTGCCCACACAGGCTGGCTGCTCCCCAAAGCTTCTCCATCCACAGCCCTGGTCTTCTCTTGCTTGTCCAAGTCCCTAGCCCCACTCTAGGACTGCTGGTCAGGACGGGGACCCCACTGGGATACCAGGCCCAGGGAAAGTTGGGGTCACCTCATGCTGGAAAAGGAACTATGCCCTCAGACCAGGTCTAAGGTCAGTGCCAGGGAGGATTGGCTGGCCTGGGAAGGTGTCTGCTGCCTGCTCTCCACTGGGAAAGAAAGCAGCGTCTGAGTCACCCACAGCCACCAGCGCCCCCTGGCTGCCTTGGGAGGGCCCGCCCCACCCCTGCTGCCACCTGCCCCCTGCCCTCAGGACAGGGCTACCCTGTTGTGCCCTTCAGGGTTCCCCACTGCCTCACTGCACAGCCCCCAGGGCGGCAGAAACCCCTTTTCACCAAGCAAGTCCTGCTGCAAATGCCAGGTCGCTGTCCTACCCTAGGCCTCCATAGCCCCATGAGGACATTACAGAGCACACGGTCCAGCGGGGATGCCCGATGACATCAGGGGCCATGGGGCTCAGAGTCTGTGTCCAGCCCCAGCCCAGGGAGGTGGGAGAAGCCCTACACTTACTCAGGACCCCGGCCATGCCCCTCACATGGTGGCGGTCAGAGGCGGGACCTGACTGAGCCCACACGTTGGGGGAGGGGAGGTCACCAACAGATGCCCTAGGTCAAATCGGGGCTCAGGAGCCCAGGAGGCTTCACCCGCAAATCTACCCAAGAATTGAGGGGAACGACAGCAACCCCTGGGCTCCTGTAGAAGACCAGACTTGGAGGGAAAGGCGGGGACACCCCCACGAAACCCTGGAGGGCCGGCCGCCCGTCTAGGACTCAGACCCAGGGACCCAGACAAGACAGCAGCGGTCAGACCGACGCGCTGCACAGGAGAGGGAGTGACACGCTGGGCACACGCCAGAAGCAAGGCTTGTTGAAGGGCTGGGACTCTACCCATGTGCTTCATTAAAGGAATAAAGGGAAAATCATATGCGCTTCTCAGTAGATGCAGAAGGAGCGTTTGATAAAAGTGATTTCTATTCATGATTTAAGAAACAACCCAGCAAACTAGGAATAGAGGCAACTTCATTGCTCAGAAAAAAAGATGTTTGTAAGAAACACCCTCAGCAAACACAGAACTTACTGCTGAAAGCTGAAAGCATTCCCTGGGAGACGGGGCCAGCGGAGGGTGCCTACTGCCCGCTGGGCACGGCTCAGGGGCCCTGCCGGCTCGGAGCCTGGAAACATCTACACTCCGACAGACTGCACTCTGGCCTGTCCGCCAATGGAACACTACTCAGCGCTAAAAGGAAACGAGCGGGCAGGCGGGAAAAGGCCGGGAGGAACCTCCATTCCTGAGAGGAGGAAGCTGTCGGGACGGACTGCACGCGGCAGGACCCTGGCTCTGGGACGTCCTGGAAGAGGCACAGTGGTGGAGGCCGCCCTGCGGACACGTGTCCCCGCGCACGGTCCAAGCCCACACAGGCCAACCCAGCAGCAGGACAGCCCGGATGTCCACGGGAGGCTCTGGGGGCCGGCGGCGTGTCAGCAGGGGACCGTGATGCGTGCACACTGGAGGGGGTAGGGTGGTGGGGGAGGCCGTGCAAGGTGGGGACACGGGAAATCCCCGTGCCTTCTGGATTCTGCTGTCAACCTCACACTGCACTAGAAAAAATAAGTCTTTAAACATGAAAACAGAGGGGCGCCGGGGGGCTCAGTCCGCGAGGAGTCTGCCTTCGGCTCAGGTCATGATCTCAGGGTCCTGGGATCGAGTCCCGCATCGGGCTCCCTGCTCAGTGGGGAGCCTGCTTCTCCCTCTGCCGCTCCCCCTGCTTGTGCTCTCTCCCCCCCGCCTCTCTGACAAATAAATAAACAAAATCTTAAAAAAAAATTAAAACAAGAAAATAAAAACATTACTGCTCACTGAAAACATACTTTTGTGGAAAGTCATGAAGAATCTAAAGAGAAGGTATTAGGGGTGCCTGGATGGTTCCGTCAGTTGAGCGTTAAACTCTTTTTTTTTTTTTTTTAAGATTTTATTTATTTATTCGACAGAGAGAGAGACAGCCAGCGAGAGAGGGAACACAAGCAGGGGGAGTGGGAGAGGAAGAAGCAGGCTCCCAGCGGAGGAGCCCGATGTGGGGCTCCATCCCAGAACGCCGGGATCACGCCCTGAGCCGAAGGCAGACGCTTAACGACTGAGCCACCCAGGCGCCCCGAACGTTCCACTCTTGATTGCGGCTCAGATCATGGTCTCAGGGTCGTGAGATCGAACCCTGAGTCGAGTGCCATGCTCAGCATGGAGCCTGCTTGAGATTCTGTCTCTCCCTCTGCCTCCCCAGCTATAAATAAGTAAATAGCTCACTAAATAAATAAGGAGAAGGTGTTAGGGTTACTTCGCAGGCTTGTTGTAGCTTGGACACAACACAAGGCCAATACTAAAACCCCACTGTTTCCCTATAAACAACAAACGGAAATGAACATTAAAAACAATTACAACAGCACAAAAAATTCAAATTTCTTTGGATAAATCTAACGAAAGGAACTCATGCAAAAAAAACCCCATAAAACATTGAGAAAAAAATTAAAAGACCTAATGAAGAAAGGGCCATCCCATACAACAAAAGAGAGAAGTTGTCGCCCGTCCCAGAATTAGTAGACGCCATACTGTCCAACCCAGTTGGGGGCTGCGTGGGGTGTACATGTGTCCACCTGTCCTAACAATCTGCCCAAAATCACAGTGGAGCAAGACTACCGCCCAGCGCCAAACATCACCCTGGCTAAGGCTGAGCGGCACTGGCCACGAACCAGCATAAAGACCCTGGGCCAGAGCTGGCGCACACGGGCCCCTGATGCATGACCAGGGCGGCCCCAGAGCCCGGGAACTCCGTGTCCCTATTGAGGAAGCTCAAGCATCACCGGCCTCACTGCCCCCCCCCCCCCCCCCCCCCC